>NC_088113.1:8787878-9090909 GCF_036370855.1 Dromaius novaehollandiae | reverse complement strand
ACAAGCAGTGATGGAGTAAACTGCTATAATTTGACAAATTTGGGAACAGGTCTAATATCTGGAGAAAGGCATCTATTTGTTGCTAGCCAGGCAGGTAGTGTGAGATGCTGATGGAGGCTTCAAGCAGGACAAGGCTGGGCACCCAATCAAGGCTGCAGACACTAATACAAGAAAAAAAAAATAAAGAAAATGCAGCAATAGTACTTGCATGACAGTTGAGCTCCTAGAGTTTCTCTCGGTCAACATCTCCTGGACATTTGAACTAAGCCTATTCTGAAAATGTCTAAACTTCTGTACCACAGCTAATATTTCAAAGCTTTTTGGATAGAACTTGATAGCACTTTTCTCACTCTTGACTTGACCAACGTTTCCCTTGCTGTGGTGCACAGTTTAATCAGGCTCATGTTTTGTTAGGGAAACACGTTCGTCTTGACAGGAGACACTATTACCGAGGAGCTGCTTATCTGAGCTCTCTGCTCTCTGGAGCACACAGGTAAATACTGTGGCTGGGAGGGCAGACTGGAGAAGACAGTCAGTGTCAGGAAAGGCTGGCATCCGAGAAAGGCACTACTCATATGGAAGGGCAGCACATGGACTGGCTGATAGAGGACTGAAAAAGGAAAAGGAGCGCATGTGCGCTTACGGCCACCTTCCAAATACAGTTCAGTGGAAATCACAGGGCTGAGCAGCAGCAAGGGAGTAGGGACTGATTCCTCAAGAACAATGGAAAAAAGTGGAGGTTTCAAACACAGAATCACCTCCACTGCTGTTGGTGAAAAAACTGTCCCACAGACTTCTCACCGTGCCTAATGCATTTTTACACCACTCAGAGGGTCACTCCTGTTTCACATTTGAGCAAGACTAGAACCAGGCTTTTCTGTCCACTAGAATACCTGCACTGGCACTAATGAGGTTGTTTGCCCACAAATAACTGAACAAGTAGTGCATTGTTTATTAATTAGCTAAGTGTTATCACATGTATGTACAGAAAATGAACAATTCCTCTTAATATAATGTCCTCCATCAGTCACACGAGTATATGTATCCATTGTGGTTTTTATGATGTTAAAGTAATGGGTTCCTGGTTGGTTTTACCAAAGTGCTCAACACTGGACTACTTGTGCTGCCATTGGAGTCTGTGATAAATCTCCTACTTGCTTGCTCAAGGGAAAGAATAAGGCTGAACACTGAACATTTGAGATGCCTCCCACCCACTTGCACCACAAAAATAAAGAATACATAAGGAAAGTGGTTATTTGCAGGGTGAAAAAAGATTTTGTAAGCTCTGATAGATGAAATTGATTCATTAAACTTGGTGACAGAACAGTGATTTCATTGTGGTTCATGTGTGGAAGCTTTCTACAGAGAAAAAGAACAGTACATGCCCAAGTTAAAAGATCAAACAAGTGGTCATGCATTAAAGCTAAAGATTTGCAATAGTTTTGGTGGAAGGAAGGCTTTGTTCTCATTGACTACCTTCAGCACATGGCCTAGCCAGCCCACAGAGATTGTGGGGAAAAAAAGGGAAAAGAGAGGAAAACAAAAAGCAGCGGTTGATCATCTATTGGTACAACACACGGCTGTCCCCAGGCTGCTTGTCCCAAGCAGACATTGCAGGATCTGGAGCTGTTGATGACACTGAGACCTTTCTGATCAGTTTTGCTGACCTTTATATCAGGTTTATGTCTCACTGGTGTGTTTACCCTGTGTTACTTTTGGGTTGTGCAGAGTATGATCCCAGGCAGTTACCGGGACCTGCAACTAATTACTCATGCAAGATACTGATGGACAGTTGGCCTAGGAACTAAACTTCCTGATGTGTATTACAATAATAATTAATATATTTTCCAGTGCAGCCTCTGAAGAAGAGGTCTGAGCATATCTCCCACCTGGCATCTCACCTGTGGCTACCTCCCCTTTAGAGTGGGCCTCAATGCTGCATTTGACCTGGCGGCTGGAGAGGATCCAGACTGAGATTCGAACGTGAAGGGGAGCATGACACACAGCTACAGGTTCCTCTTGGCTTCTGACTGAAACCTCTCTGCCAGTTGTCCGGGGAATATACCCTAACAGCTGTGATTTATTGCTGTGTTATCATGCCTGTCTGCCTCGTTGCAGACTCTGAATTTTATCAGGCAGCTTGTCCTCTAGTGTCTGCTAACCAATTACTGTGGTCTGCAAAGAAGCCTGAAGTACTTTGCCAAACACTGCTAATAAACTGGGAAAGAGCTGGAGCACAGCTTCAGGTTGCCTTAAGGAAACTCCAGTGAGCTCTTTTCACTTTATTGTCTAGTTCACAGTATGAACTGGGAATTTTCTTGAAGAGTCTTTCTCTACACAGGACTAAACTCCCCTTTAAAGAGTGTGCCATGCTAGATTACTACACATGAACTTGCCTCCATCCAAAGACTGCTGAACTCAGTAGGAGCCTTTCAAAGGACAGCAGTGAGCACAGGACTCAGTCCACAGTCTAGAACCAAATGTTTCAGGAAAAAAATGCAAAAAATCCTGTATTACTCTTCCTTATACGGTATTTAAAACTGGTGGGAAAAATTAGAGTGGACAAGTGCCTGCACAACAAAGATGACAAGTACCTGTTGCTGCATGCTGGTGAAAAACGACATCTTAAAGGATAAAATAATCAATAGTGCTTTGTGTGAGTCCTCTGCAGCAAAATGAATGTCACATAAATCTGTGCTGTGTGCTTCGTTATACAATTAGTACTTTCTCTTGGGGCCGGCTTGCCCTAGTGGTCCGAAGAGGAATGACCTGGAGTCAGTGCAGAAGTGACCACCAGCCACCCTCACTCAGCTGAAAATTTTTCTTTCGTCTTGCCCATTTCTCCTGCCCATTAAAGGACTTCACCTGTGGTCCTGCTGCTTTACATGACTTGGCTGGTATCAGCACAAAACTCAACCAGATTGAGAGCCCTGTTCTCAGAGACAGCTGCTTAGAGACTACAGAGCAACCCTGTTCATGCCCACACACATACACACACACACACTTTCTAATTTTTCCCGCAGGGCAGTCGTCTCAAAAGTTTTTTTCCAGGTTGTAAAAGACCAATTCCATAAAGGAATGGCTTAGTGCTACAATGACATGATTTGTGGCTTCCAGGCTCCAATGCTGTAATTTATTCAGACAATTAGCAGCAGCCCTGTATTCTTGACAAATTCTTCACTTGTGTGCAGCTACTACACAACAAGGTGCTTTTAAGAACTGTGCCTTATGGATTAAAAGACTTCCCCCCACCCCTTTTCCCTCTTTATTTGACAAGTTCTTTTCACAGTCAATGGAAATTAATACAGCAGGTTAGAGATGTGATATACAATAAACCAGCCAGCCAAGAAAGCATTGTCTGAAAAGAGCAAGCTCAGAGTCTATAAGAATGTTCAATACACAAAAGGGAATGCCTCAGTGTTTGCCTTTTGGTGAAGTTATTTCACCCTTCACTTCACATAATCCTCCAGAGTTACTGTACCGGATGTCACTTTGATGCCATTAATAAGTGTAAACGGTATCTAAGTGCAGGTTAGCTGTCCAAAAATGCACATCTGAGTGTTTACTCCAGTAGTCAGGCGGCCTTGGCTAGCTTGAAAACTGGTTGAACATCAACCATCTCTCTGCATGTTGTGTCTGTACAGAGCCCCGCGCAATACGATCTTGATACTTGTGGAGGTACAAAATAAATCGGTTTAGATCCTTTTTCTCACTCAAGTCTCAAATGAGACCAAATTAGAAAATTCACTTCCTGCTCTAAATTTTGCCCTGCTGAAGTTCAGCCTGGGCACATGCAGGGGAAGCAAATCCACAAAGCAGAGGTAAGATCCAAATCACATTCACATTCCAAACCCGCACACAGGTGAAGTTCACGCCGAGTCTGGGGCCTCGTCTTTCAAAAGCAACAACTCCTCTGAGATTAGGGCTCTGCCTTCCAGCATGATGGGAACCAGTTCTTTCTGGGGACCTGCCAGGGCTACCCCAAAAGTAGCACGATGACCAGCCAGCCCCTTCTCCAGCATGTTCTTATACTATCTTTTCTCACCAAAATGAGGGCAAAACAATCAGATCATTGCGGACTGAGGCAGCAAGCACTTTCTGTTCACTACAAGGGCAAATCCCGAGCTGATGAGCAGGACTAGTTTTTTGCGCCAAGATACTCATCTCACTCCAGGAAAAAATAGGCCTGAGGAAAGACCTCAGTGGTGGCCAGCATAGCCATGTGGCCTGAAGGTGCTGTGTGCACCTCTTCTGCCCCCCTTGTCTCTTTCTCAGGCCCTTCAGATCCTTCCCTCAAACACATTATTAGTTCTGTGCAGTGACACAGGTGGGAAATGCTATTAATGATCTATATTACCAACCTCGTATTATGCTTTATAAACAGCAACACCTTGTAGAAAATGGTTTGCAATACTGAAATTTGTTAGCATGAACTCTTGAGCAAACAGCAAGAAAATAACAGATTTATTTCATTAGCTGGTTGTGGACACAGAAAAGGAGATCTATCACGCAATGTATTCATAATAAATGATTCATCTGGAGCTCAGATGCCAGTGCAAATGGGTATCTTAGAAAAGCTTGGATGGATACAGAGGCCTCTATAAAAACTGCAAGGCTTGGCCTAGTATTGCTTTTGCTCTAAGTCAGTTTTATAGCATTTGATTCAGTAACAGCAGGGCTTCAACCCACAACAAATAAAATTTCAAAGTATTTGGCCTCATGTGGCAAAACAAACTGTTTGTTCAGTAGAACTAACTTAAGCAAATTCCTGTTAATTAATAAACAAAAATGTTTTCCTTCAACTAAGTCAAGATTGCTATTGAAATATAATGAAGATCTTTCCAAAGATCTTGTTGTGTTTAGGAATGGATTTTTTTCACTACACTGAGGGAAAACAATACAATTAAACACTCACAGGATCAACATGTGTTAATTGCAAGTATTTTTTTCCATAGTGAATCAAAATACATTTTAGAAAATAAGTTTTCGAAGTTAAAGGAATACCTTGAAAATGAGAGACCTGTAGAAACAAAAGCACTTTGGTGTAGTAAGGTCTAGTGGTTTCCCTGGCTTTAACACATCACCCTGGGATGTTTCTGTTTTTCTGGACTGGGATCTTGGGCAAATTGATGTCGTAACATTGATTTCAAGGGAGTCTTGCTGATTGATACCTACTGGTGATATGACACCTCAGTGTGTAACCCTCAGACATTAATGAGAGTCGTCAAGGAAAAGCAAGCCATTTTCCTTTGCACAGTTAGATCATAAAGCCATCGGGTTACAGGATTTTAAAGCGGTTTTCATTTATTTGTGAGTGTATCATCTTAGTAGGATTCCTTTTTTTTTTTCTTAAATAATGAATTTCCTCTCTGCTCTCTTATTGTCTTCTTTTTCAGGCTATCACTTTGTTTTGGGTTAATTTCCCTAAACAGATACATAAATACTATATCAGATTTTCTCTTTTTTTTGGCTGCACATCAGGCCTGCTGTGCTGTGAAAGCCTGTTTGAGCAGCAGAACCCGCATCTGCCTAGGCAGCTGCACTTTGCATGTGGAAAAGGAGTCAGGAAAGAGCTACCTTTTTTTTCAAGTCTTCATTAATCATATAATTTTACCCAGAGGAGGAAAAAAAAGAAAACAGAGAACCAGGGAAAAAAAAGGAAAAAGAAGGAAAAAGAGAGACAGGATGAACATTCCTCATTACTTATAGCTTTCAACATGTCCTTATTCTTTCAGATGGAAAAGCCACCAAAGAAGGCAAGGAATGTAAGTATGAGAGAAAGACAGAAAAATCTTTAAGGACTGCTGTGCAAGTAGTCTAAAGAAGATACACTCATTATCAGTCAGACCTTCTGGTCTGACTACCATGGAGTGGGACTTTGCCACTGTGAAAAGTGCAGTGACTAGCTAATACATCAGTCCAAAGAGGGACCATCTCTGTAGCAGGCATCAGTGCAAATGGAAGGGCTCTCTAGGTAGTATTCATCAGAAGTATGGAAAGAGGATCATATTCAGAAATATTTCAGGCATGCTTTATTAAAGTAGAGAACATTTCATCTGCCTCTGCTTAACCTTGCTCAGAGCTCCCCAAAAGGCAATAGGACCCCGACAGCGAGGGCTGTTTATTTTCAGCTCAGTTGGAAAGCAAAGGTCCTATTACCATTAAAGGGAGTTACAAGGATTCATCAAAGAAAGAAATGACCCATAAAGGCAGTTAAGTTAGTTTTATTCCTGTTGCATAAGTCAACCTCTTTTCTATATATAAAATGAGAGGGTAGAAAATGATATTCATCAGCCAGTCCACTGATTTGATTGGCTGCACTTCCCCAAGTACTTTATAATTTGTAGTTATAAATAAATGTTTTTAATAATCAATTGGTATTTAAATAACATACAATAACTGTCTTATTAAATCCCACTTTTTAGAATGATTAAGCAGTTAGACATTAAAGACGTGGGTCCTAAACAGCCACAGGATTCCAGACCATTTTCTTTTTTATATACAAGCCATAAATATCACTATGGAATTACTTGGTTAGCCAAGGGCCCGGACGAAGCCAGCAGAAGACCCTGTTCTTTCATGCTGCCTTTAAGTGATCATATACTTTTATGGTATGATGACTTTTTGAACAATAACCACACGTTATTTTCTTTGGCTACCCCTCACATTTCAAAAGGGGCGGCCTCAAACTTCGGATTTGGAGTAAGTAATGTGTCCTCAAACCAGAGCCCAGAAAGCGAGGAGCATCTAATAGCAGGTTTGAGATGCTTGGTCTCAGTCAGCTGGGGCCACAGTATTTCCAGCAATTAAGTTCATGCATGGCCTCAGGAAAAAAACAAACAACTCAAAAAATAAAATAAAAATCCCCCAGCACTCAGGCCTGCATGCATGAGAGTAACTGGCTTTGTCTCTCTGCGACGGGCACGCACACGCACGGGCAGAGGCGCCCTCCACACGCACACACCTTTCCCTTGACTTTGCTTGTGTTTTGGAAAGCACAGCCGCGCGCTGAGGGGCCTCCGGCGCTGCTCCTCCGCCGAGCGCTGCCCACGGCGGCAGCACGGGGCAGGGAGAAGCGGCGAAAGCCGTGGGCGGCAGCAGCCAAGGGCAGGGAGCGGCAGCCGCGTGGGCACCGCGGCGTCGGCCATCATGGGCACCTGCGTGGCAGCTGTCCGACGGGGATGCCGGCCAGGCACCACCGCCCCACCACGAACTGCAGGGCCTTCACAGGCGCTACCCCGGCCGCTGGGCTCATGAAGGCTGCTCGGCGTCTCCGACCATCCCACAGCCCAGCCCAGTCCAAGCGGCCAGTTGCCTGGGCCCTTCAAGGCCACTCGGGCCGGGGCGGGAGGAGGGGCCTGGCCGAGGGGGCAGAAATTCAGCGTGGCCCCCAGGCTCCGCGAGGAGCCAATTTACAGCCTGCTCTCGCCCTGCTCCAGCATGGTGGAGGGTCCTTCCCACCACCTGGCCCTGCATCCTCCCCAGCCCCGAGGCGAGGCGGGCTCTGGGGACACTGCCGGCCCCTCAGGCAGGCCCCGCGCGGCACCCCCCGCCCTGGCGGCCTCGCGCAGCCAGGCCACGCCCTGCTGCCTCCCACAGCACCCATCCCTTGTCCTCTTTCTCTCCCCCTGCCCCTGTTTCTGTTTTTCACTCCCTAGCCGCAGCATTGAGATCTGCTCCCCAGCATGGAGCCCCCCAGCATTCACGGCCGCTCCAGCCGCGCAGTAAACCTGACCGTCGGGGCAGTGCAGCCGCACAAGCCCTGCGGGGCTGCGATCTGCCTGGGCCCTGCGGTGGCCGCAGCAGAAAGCCCGACGTGCACAAGCCTGCCAGAGCCGAGCACCAACGCGTTCTCCCTCCGGAGGACAAGAGCAAGTCACAAAGTTTACCACCACACTTGCTCCGGTAACTTTTCCCATCGCACTTCTTTTTTTCCCCCAGTTATTATTTTTCAGCCCCCCCCCCCCCCCGCTTTCCCCCTCCTTATTTTATTTTAGGCGCCTCTGAGAGTTCAACTGTCACCTGAGGCTTCAAACTAATTTTCTCTTCAGAAATGATTGCAGAAAGCCGCATGCATAATAAATCCCGTTATTGCTCTTGTTATTAAAATAGGTTGTTAGGGATGTGGACTTGGAGGCCTTTTTGTCTGATGACAGCAGTTCTTCTTAGCTAGGCGCTTATGGCTTATTGACTAAGGCTGCCAGGTTAAAAAATAAAAATAAAAAGAATAAGAAAAGAAAATCAAAAAGAGAACAAGCTATAGCTGCTGTTTAATAGTGAGAAAGTTGGGATGATTTGAGGCGGTCCTTTTAATCACGTCCACAGGCTGCGTTCGAAAAGCCAGGGCTGTACTGCGGGCCCTCGGAGCCTGTCTGCAGAGATCTCCTTTCTAAAGCAGTGATTAATTAATATTTCTTGTGGCAGTCGGGTCTGCATGCCCTCCTTGTGCTGGGCACCCAACAAGCCCGCAGTGAGAGTCGGCGCCTCCGATGGAGGGCCTGTGGTCAAAAGAGATGAAACGGGCCAAGGGACGGGAAAGGAAAATGAAAAGGATGGTTCTCCTGAGCTGACACACGTCGAGGTGAAGTGACCTGCTGAGGGCACTCAGAGACCCAGGGTCAGAACTGGCAATTGAAGAAACACTTTTAAGTTCCTGTTCGGCACGTTGGCCATAAGCTCACGTTTCCTCACCTTGCTCCAACAAAGCGGACGCCTCGTGCAGCAACCTGAAAGCGAGCCAGAGCAGAGCCCCTGCAAAACGCAATGCGATTAAAGCAACAGATCTCCTGTGAGAATGTATTCTTAAATTATAAAAGATTTTTTGGGGGCAGTACACTGTCCAATCATTAAATGAAAATGTTTTCTGGTTACACAAAAATATGCTTCACAAATCATTGTTGTCCTGTGAAATGAAAAGGTAATCATAGATGAGGCCGTGCACTCAGCAAGTTTCTTATGCAGCGAAACCATGAAGTACAGCATATTCCTACACAAACATGTCATATCCATGCAGCCAGTGCCAAAATTGGCAGGAGTGCCCTACAGAAACCTCCCTGGAAGGCGCAGGCCATGGGGTGCCAGTGCACACCTCCTGCAAGTGGGCAGGTTATTTCCAGTGCACTTTCAAAGCAAACCTGGAAAGTCCGGATGCCTGCTCTGAGCCATTAGCTCTGCAAGGATTACTGGCATGAGATTAACTAAGGGCAGACCTTTGAAGGCCTCCCTGACAATTTGATATCTATTTTCCTTTCCCTTCTAAAGGAAAGACATTGCTTAATTGTCAATACTGGGTCTGAAAAATCTCCCCTTTAAGGTACATGTAGCTGATGATATTCAGTAGTTGAAAATTAATTATTTTAGCACCTCAGAAATATGGGTTGTTTAATGAATTTCTGCCTAAGATTAGGAGAGCTTTTATATTGTAGTCTCCCAAAGAGGAATCTCTGGAGGGTTCCTTGTCAAAACCATGCTATCATGGCAGTCCAGGGCTTGCTCCTGCTTTCAAGTGCTAGGAGATACCCAGACGACCACACAAGAGTGATCCCAGCCTCTGGAGCAAGCAAGCTACCTGGTGACCGCAGTGAGGAATGATGGGCACGTGGTAGGCAGTAGCTCACATGTGACACTTGGCACTAGACCAGACACAAGTAGATCAGGCTCTCCTTCTTCCTGATGGAGAAATCTGGTCACTCAAAAGCTGTGAAGACTAGCTAAGCACAAAGATTCCTGTAGATAATATATTTTCCATTAGAGAAAATACACAACAAATTGCATATTTAACAGATTGAGAGTCCCAATTTGCAATTTTTGATCAATTAATTTAAGGTATCTGGTTGATTGTGGAAACTGACACTAGAAATAGGTAAATGAAGTGAGAAATTAAGCAATACTTGAGGTGCCCAAATTGAAAAGAACATGCTTGGCTTTAGCAAGAAGAAAGAAATTTAGGCATAGTTTCTCATCTACATTCCATTTCTAGGTGGATTTTAAAGAATGCTATTCATGCCCTAGGAAAATGAAGGCAATTGCAGAAATGGAGAATGACCAAGTCATTTTCAGGTATTTATAGAAAATTGGCATCTCCTGAATATTGAATTGCACTAGGTACTAGCTTTCTATAAATGCAGAAGATCAATAATTATCAGTGAAATGCTTTGCTAACATCTGAAAGTTGGCAACACTGAAATAAGAGATGCCATTTATGTGTTACTGCCTGAAAGAGAAATATTCTTTCCCGTTCTTTTGGTGAATACACCACATAGGCTCCTGGCAAGGAGTAATTATGGACTGTCCCATCTGCATGCTCAGGAAAGGGGTGAATGAACAAATGCTGGCTACAGCTGATTTGCTGTTCTCCGTTTGATGAACACAATGGTGTTCACGATCCTGGTATTTTGGGGCCTGTGGAGCTCCTTCAGGATGCACCTTCTTGGAACAACATTATAAGAGCTGCTCTTGGGAACCATGTGAAGATTCACCGAGTGCTGAAAATAATTTCTTACAATCCAAAGAGCTTGGGGCACTTTCCAAGGGAGGTAACATCACCAGCCTTAGCGTATAGGCACAGACAAGCAAAGGAAATTGCTCAAGCTTTTAGGAGCAGGGCAGAACTGGAACTATAGGTGAGGCCTCTCAACTGGGAGCATTGGACTCCTGCCCTTCGCCTTTCTTTGCTTCCTGCACCTTTCCATCCTGCGAAACAGCACAGAGGCAGCTGTGCAAGCCAAGGACAAGGAATCCAAGCTCCCCCGTCCCAGATTCCAGCATCTTAGGACTTTCTTCACTGCAGGAGTCCAGAGTTTGGGAGAATAAAGGCAGAGGGGAATAAATAAGAAAACGTATCATCATCATTACAAACATAAAAAGCTACAAATCTGTCACACTGCAGAAACTCTCACTTCATTGTTACTGTGATTTATTGGGGAGCTAATTTTAAACAAGTTTTCTTTTCCAAAACCACAACACAAAAACAAACTGAACAAGCAAGCCAGAGGACAGAAGCTAGTTGCTACCGGACAATTTAAGCAATAATCTCATTTGCTTTGTAGTATAAAAAGCAATAAAGGGCTGTTTACTGAGTGAATAAACACTGAATGAATCACAAAAAGCTCTTTATTGCGATTATACTCCAAGGCAGAGGAGATTATTGTTATTACACAAGAAGGCACAATGTGAAAATTTAACTCAATGCGCCAGATTTTCAGACTGTTTCAGTCACACAATTGTGTTCGGAGAGTACATTGTGTCTAATCTTAGCACGCTGTTTTGACAATTCTGCATGCAAATCAGGTGGTGGGGTACAAATGCATTTAATTAACTATTTACAGCCAATTTATGCAAGCCTGGTGGCTGGACACGTGTTTTGCACAAGCAATGGCACGCTGAACTGGTTCGAAAATCAGCTGCCCTGTGTGATACATTTAGCCCTGCAGGAGACACACTGACGTACTGCAGTGAGAAGCCTTCTAACCGCACGCTCAGCCACAAGGTGCATGATGTCTCCTTCTCACTAGGCAGACTTGCACGCTTTTTGTGCAAAGTTGTTTTCAGGGAGGTGGAGGAAGGGAATATAAGCAATAAGAATAACATTGATGAGTACAGCTTCCTTCTGTTTTTTTTCCCCCTCACATATTTCTAACATGTTTGTTTTGTCCTGTCAGGTAGTCTTGTCTTGTCTTGCAGTCCTAATAAAGTAGTTGTGGTGAGAAAAGTAAAGTAAAATCACAGAGCTTTTTCTGTGCGAGTCCTCTTACTGTCAGACCATCGAAACTGGAGGGAGCTCTGAAGAACAGATCAGAAAAGGCCTTGTGGCATGGGCCATTTCCTGGCAGGCCTGCAGGAGTAAAGTTTGTCACCATCCAGGTGTTCAGTGCTCTCTCCTGCTGTGAGCAAACACCATGAGTGTCTGCCAGGCATGCATTCAGTCTACAGCACTGTCTTGTGTACAGGCATATTGATTAGTCTTTTGATGAGTCCTCACATCTCCTTGCACACTAGTGCTTCAAGTGTTACTAGCCCCCCATTAACGGACCCAATAGACATCATCGCCTTAAAATAGTTATCTACCTCTGGCTGTTGAGTATTTGCTAATTCTTCATTGGAGGCCTTTGAGTCCTGATCCAATATGGGGTGAGTGGGTTTAGCAGTAAGATAGTTGTTAGGATGTGGTCTTTCCCCATCACCTTGTCTCCGTGTGAAAACTGCCGCCTTGGCTAAGGTACTGCAGAAGCACTAACAGGAGACAATGCTCACAGCTAGAGAAGTTGTTCTCAAGTAGAGAAGCTTTCCCTGGTGGGACTGTTACAGATTGAAATCCTACACAAAGCAAGCACAGAGCTAGATGATGAACACATGACCAGCAGTTAGTTTTTATTGAATGAGAAAAGTGAGTTAAGCCCTGAAGATCAGATGGCTGAAAGCTTTATTGTCTCTATTTTCATATGGCTGGACAGCTGCTGAGAACCATCTCCAATGCAGCCTGACCCAGCATCTGAACATCAGAACCAGTTAGATAATACATGAATTGGCTAATTTCTTTCTCTTTGCTCACACTTTTAAGGCACTCTGGTCTGGTGTGTATGACTGACTTAGCATTCATGGGAATGGAAGCAAACCCGGGTGAAGCAAGATCTTTTCTATTATATATTCATCAGAAAAAAAGAAAATGCCTATAGAAGAAATAATATTATTTGTTAGACAGGAGATAGAAAAGCAGGCTTGAATTCCCTTTAAAATATGCATAAGAAAGTCATTATGGCTTTTTTTGTTTATTTTTAATTGTTTTGGTGGTTTGCTTTTGTTTTCCTTGTTTGTAATGTTTTGGCCACACAAGGAGGGAACAGAAACAACATGATGTGATATAGGCAGTCAAGCTCATCACACAATAATCAAATGCAACAACGTGGATGCAATGAAAAAAATCCCTCTATTTTTTTCTGAAATTTTAGGACTGCTCCATATATTTGGGTTGACTCCTGAACTATATAGTAATCAAGCAAAGAGCTAAACTCGCAACAGTAATTTAGAGTAAAGAGTTCAAATTAACTCTTGAGTTTGTCCAGTTTGGGAGACAACTAAGTCGACCCCAGGAATTTGAGCTTTATTTATTTTTTAATGTAGCTCAAACAGCCTCCTGACTATGCTCTTTGGAAGGCTCGCATCACTTTAAGCGTTAACAGCACAGGGAACAGATGCTGTAGAAACAGTATAAGCACTGATATCTGAAAATAGGGCCTTTTGGATCTATTTTGTGCCAAACGTCCCATGTGGAAGAGAGACATCAATTTGGACCACTCAGGTAAAGTAAGAAGAGGAGTATAGGACCTCTTCTCATCAGCATTTCCTCACCTCACCTATCGTATTACCAACAAGAGGAAAAAGCAAGAGTTGTAATTGCCAATAAGAGCGAATGATGGTTAAAGTAAAATAGCAAAAAGAAAAAGAAAAAATAGAATATTATGGGAAGTGTATATGGAAAAAAAAAACCCACAGACCTTAAAAATATCAATCCCCTGAGCTCAAAGCAATGGATTTATTTTTTAAATTATTAAATAAACATGAGACAGGAATGGAGGGGGCTGCCGTGGATGAGAATAGAAAGTATTTTGTTGCTGATAGTTCTGAATCTCCTTTGAAGGTTTATTTTGCAAAGGCTGAAGCTTTCAAGATCCCGAATTCAATTCCTTTGGGCTGCTGGCCTCTGTAAACACGTTCACGGACTACCAGTGCGGAAAGAGGAGCTCTGGCCCTAGAGAACAAAGCCTTCATGTTCAAGACACGGTTTCTCAGAGTAAGATGTGGTTTTGGCTGTTCTGTCAAAACCACTTACACCTGGTTTACTTCAGTGGTGCTGGGCAGGATATGGTAAAAGACCTGGAGCGTTAGGACCAAACATACCAGATGTTCCTACACACACACATGCCCTGTCACAGTGAAATTCCTAGCAACAGCCCTGTCCCCTGTTTCACTCCCTTGACCACAATTCAACAGTCTAAGCAAAACATTATTTTTGAAGTACAATTCTTTTTTTTTCCATCTCTGACTCACATTACCCTTCTGGCCAACGCTTGCTTAGGCTTAACTCTCCTTAGCGGAAAGGCTTGGTGTTAGCATTTACTATATTTGATAATCTGATGGATTTATAGATACATTTTTACATTCAGACAGAGCATTCTCCTCTGAGGAAAACGAGGGATTACTGCTGGCTCCCCTGTTTTCCAGTGGCCACATGTAGGGCCTGGGTTGTGTGCGCTCCTCCAGGCAGCATGACCATGGAGCAAGACAGCGGTGAGCAGAGGAGGAAGACCTTGTGCTACTGAATAAAACCCTGTCAGATCAAATAGAAAAAAAGTAACACTCCCAGTGAATCCATCCAAGATTTCATGCTAATGTCTCCCGGGGCACTTAAGTTTTCTGACTTAAGTTTCCTTCTAGATCAAGAAAAACAACAAACCAGGAGAAATACATGCAAAAACTTCTGTGAAAAGATCAGAACATGCTTGCCAGAGCTGGTGTAGTGGCAGCTGTCTCAAACTGCCTCTTCCCACTTCTCCCACAGACAACAGAGAAGCTGTTTCACCTTTAAAGGTGATGTACTTTGAATGCTTACAGCTGCACACAGTCAAAAATAACTTGTTCAGGACTGAATACGACTGACCTGGTGAAGGACACCACCATACAGTGTTTCTCCTGCCTAGACGCCAACTGTGTGACCACAGCAGTACCAAGGCGTAGACCTGTCTATCCACATAGCTCGCATCTACCAAGAAGCAGCAACAGCCGACCACAGAAGCTGCCCAGGCCTATTCTCGACTCTAATTACACACTCACTTGAACACTTAGGTTGATATGACTGGATTGTTACTGTACCTGTAGAGGACTTCTGAGTTTCTCTGGGTTTGGGTTTTGGGGTTTTTTTTCCACACAGCCAGTCACTACATCATCTTAAATTCTGATTAATCTACATCAGCGGTAACTTGTTGCAGTTATTTTTAAAGGGAGAAAGAAATTGAAATAAAATAGTGCCAATGTTTCCTTTTCTTCACGTTTTCTAACTTGCCCACCAAAAGCCATAAGCTCCTCCATGCATAACCTGCCCCTCAGGTTGGGAACGCAACACCTGTGATTTCCCCATGGGCCTGTAGATGCTACAGTAATACAAGTAATACCTGACAGTGTTTAAATGCTGACATCTGGAGTTCACTTGCTGAGAATTTTATGAATAAAAAAGACCCACTTTATATGTAATTTTACATGTCACAGCTTTGTTTTTCATTCCCAAATATCATCCCTTTTCCTCAATTAGTCAGCCTTCTGTTGCGTAAAATGACTGTCATCTTGTGAATGTTGTAATTGCCTTTTGCAAGATGAAAACCAGGTATTGTAGTAAAAAAAAACCCAACCACCAAGTGGGGCAAATGCTGCACATTTATACATAGCTTTGTTTAACTTCTGAGGTGGGAGTGGATAGGCTTGAAAAGAACAGTCTGTACTGCATGGCAAAATGTTGTTGTAAAAAATATTTAGGCCCTGCTTTCTGATTTAAATCATAAAAACCTTACATCTATACATCTTTATCACAACTGATTTCAAAGGCCTTCGTGGTATAAGTAGGAACTACTCTGCTCACTCCTGAAATGCAGCCAGCTCTGGCGTGAAGCAGCATAGCTATTTAACAGTGATTTAGAACATGAGGTTAAGAGGAATACTCAATGCAAATGAACTCACTGCATTATTTTTGATTGCTAACATGACATTAGCCTTCCTTGTACCAAGCCAACATTTCAGGCTTTAGTAAAAACAGCTATGATTTTTTTAAACAAAACCCAAATTTTAAGAGCTCCAAGAGCTTATCCAGGTGGAGATGGGGGGAAGGAATTGAATTTTGTTCACTAGGTGCCCACCAGATGAAATTTCACTTACAATAGAAAGAAGGTTTAAAAACACAACCTGTCTGGGTGGAACTTGGCAGAATGGCCTAGACAGGGGACTTTCCCTGCTACCCTGCACTAACTTGCCCCATTAATCCTTTTAATTTCATGTATTCATTTTTACACAGCTTAGCTTGTTCACTGCATGCTAGTACCAATCATGTTTTGCTCCCTCTTCTCTCATTGTGCTCCTCTTTCACTGACAGGACCTAGCTGCTGCTGCAGTAACTTATGTGGTCAGTCAGCTGGGCCACTGGGATGCAAATCTCTTTTTGTCCCCTTGGGGTGCCATCGATACTTTATTAAGAGTTTGCATCTCTCTTTATCCAGGGAAGTGATGGACTAACTGCATTTTCCTTCCTCTCTAGTAGTCTCAGAGGGCAATAAATAAATAGATAATCTCTGAAAATGTCCAGTAAATAATGGCTGAAAGAGAATCGACCAATAATTTATCTGGGTTTTCTTAAAACTATAATTTGTTTAAAAAAAGGTATGTTTCAAGTATCATTTTCCCCCTCTTCTTCCTGAAGCTATGTCATAAAATAACTTGGTGATACATAACATAGACACATTTGCACTGAATATCCAAAACTCAGACTGTATAAAAGACTAGCACATCTACCCATCAGATTTTTAAAATATAAGCAAGATGCCATATTCAGAGTCAGAACTTGATTTGCATGCAGTATGTCCTCCCTACTTTGGGGGATACTGGAGTTGCTGTTCAGTTGGAGGGCCAAGTTCTAGTAAACAAACACCTGACGGCTCACCAAAACTTTAAAGCTAATTATTTAAATTTATCCAAACCTATGCTGACTCTCCTAGTTTGGTAATGTTCAGTTTGTGCTTAGCCTTAAGTATATGGTAGCAAAATCCTCAGAGAAGCTTCTCAATATGAGTAAAGCTAAACACATACTTAACTACTTTTTCTTGAAACTACGACATTGAGTGCTACTTAAAATAGTAATTTTGGTGTGTCAGGAGATGAGAAAGGAGTTCAAATTCTCAGGGGATATAAGAAGAAAAGACTTTTATTCCTCAAAGTATAATGGAGCTGTGAGACTTGAGCGATGCAGAACTGGTGTATTTGAATACATAGTTCATGCAGCTTTCAACATAGACCCCAACACCAACTTTTGGAAATTCCCAAGATTTCCAAATGTTTGTAAGATCAGGGTTCTTTCAGAGTCATGTCTCCTGATCTAACACAAAGTAAGAGCAGAATATGAGAGACTAAGTAGGCCCTCCACTAGCTTTTTCAGTTAACGTTATGGAAAGAAAATGGCCCTTTTTTGGAATTTCTTTTTCCTAATTATGTGAAGACTGTATTAGTTTTGGCTCTGTTATTAATTCCTTTGACTAGGCACAAGCTGCTGCTGTCCATAAGTCCTGAGTGTTGCAAGGAAACAATGGCAAAATCTGATGCCCATTTTTTGAACGACACCAGAATGTTCCACTATTCGACAAAACTTCCAGACAGACTCAGGCCTGGATTTTTGCCACAGGAAAGTAAAACTTTGCAACAAACCAAACAGGAAGGTATATTGTGGATTTCAGTACAGCCATCTTCAACAGATCGCAAAGTGAGAAGTCAGACCCTAAAATCATGAATTAAAGAGAGCACGCAAGCACGGATTTCTTCATCTCTGATTTCTGCTTCCTGCATTTCTGCAGTGTGCTGTCTGGGGTGCTGTGATGTTATCAGCTCTCCCCACCTCATCGGAAAAATGGATCTGGCTCTTTGATAATGCAAAATCTGCCAGTTCCTGCCCTCCAAGCCTTCTCGACAATTATGTTCCTGCTCTACACTCCCCAGCTACATTTCCATTTTGCCCAGAAAATGCTTCCTTGCTGTTTCCTCCTACAAAAGATATAGGTGGCACCAGAAAATGAGAAGGCAGAAGATATAAAACAAACGAAAGGATGCACTCGTGTACTGCACTTTGTTAAATTAATAAATTAATTGCAAGGATGTTATGGATGCTGAAAGTATCTACTACTCAGTGATTACAGGTCAAGAAAGAAAGGCCTATCATTCAACACAAGGATGTACACTCAACATCCAGCTCAGAAAGTTTCTGAACTGCAGGTTACTGGAAACTGGGAGGGTTGCCAGATAAATACCACTATCTTTGAGCTGTACCACTACCTTTTTCATCTGAATCTATTTCTGAACACAGGTTCAGGCTACCCTATGTTTGCACAGTATCTTACACTGAGCGTGTTTGCCCAGGTCACCATCAGCTATAGTGGGAGGTCTGTCCCTCCCCAACGCAGAGCTCCTCTGTCAGCAACTCCACCTTTCCAGCCCCTGTCCCTTCCTCGGCCTCTGTAGCTGCTGCTTCACTTTTCCCAGTTACAACTCTTTTCCTCCCACAGTTTTCAATTAGGGGCTGGAAGGAAAGAGAGGGGAGTTCAGCAGGTTGCCCTTCCAAGAGGAGCTTGTGGGAGGAGTGGCAGCAGATGAGACATCTCAGCTGGGCTCACAGGAGGGAGCAAAAAGGGAGAAGCAGCACTCTGGGCCACTGGCACATATGTGCAGTGACACAGCCTTTCATTAAGTGATCATACACTATTTTTCTCCAAAGCCCTCTAAACTTTTTCAGGATACAGGTGATGCTGTGATAGATGATGCTGTCAGAATGAGCAGCTACTCCATATTCTATGTTCCTATGCCTAAACACAGCTCTTTATGCATTTTATACAGCATACCTTTCAAACCCTTCTTCAAGTACAGAATTATTCATTTCCTCAGGGATTTTTCAATAGTGCTCATCACTACAGCATCCAAGTGCTTCAGAAACATCTACAGATGTCTCTTCAGAGCACTCTGATGAGGCTGTGTAAAGATGAGGTCCAGAGACACAAAGACTAGGATAAGAAGTTGCCATGAGTTTAGCATGCCCAACAAGAAAGCAGAGACACACTCTTTTCAGAGTTAACATTTCACAGCACTTCCTAGGTTTGCGAGCCTGCTCCAGTGCTTTCGGGCAGATGAGGTTACTCAGCATCGCTGCCACTCACACCACAGCACGCCTGTTAGACCCCCAGAAAGCTGAGAATCCACAGTATTTGATGCCACGGGAAAGTTGTGATCAGCCGACTTGCTTTGCCCCATTTCCGCACTCCATGGCAGAGGCAGGTCAGGTTCCAGTTCTCCAGGACAGCCTCCACCAGGAGATCAGCTTTCCACCTCCTGCAGCCCACTGCTGCACTCACTGTGTGCTTTGCAAGTTCTGCAAAGCAAAGCAGCCTGGGGTCCCACAGGCCGCACACTGCTCTGCCCTCCCTGCTGCTCTTGGCAGTGCTCTCACCCGCAGCCCACGCACTGAGTACTGACATTACACTTTGGTCCACTAAGAACATTCCTCTGCTATCTGCTGTCTTTTCTTCTGGCACAGGCCTGCCAGAAGGTAACGTTTCCCAGACTTGGCACTTGGCCTCACTAGCCCCCACAGTGACCCATTCCAGTCTGGCTGCAAATGCTCTCCATCCCCTGGTTTCCCTAAACATATTCCTGGATACTTATTCCTCAAGACAGGGGTATCTCTGTAATGCGATGCACTGCCTTCCTGGAAGGACTTCACACTGTCTGTTAGTCTCACCCTGATTAATTCCCTGTCCACCCCTTAAACCACAGAAACTTATCAGTAAGAAAGGTTCGTTTAGCAAGTTAAACTCAAAGCTGAGTTTGAAGAGGGGGTTATGAATAGAACAAACATAAAGCACAGACCCTTAACACTACAATTAGGTCACTCTCTAGTTGCCTTTGCTTTATCTAGAATTCATCAGGCCTTGCCCTGCACATCAGAGTGTGCGCAGCTAAGCTTGGGAGATGAATGTGAATACTCCGCGTGAAACCAGGCACTTCATGCTCTTAGAAGGTGAACTCCCTGCTCATGCCCACAGGAGTGAAAGCTGTCCCACTTCCTCGCATCATATTGCAAGCAAATGTTTCCTTCCTTCCTTCCAACTGCAATCTTCAAGCTCGGTAGAGCTTGCTGTCAGCACCCAGCCCCACAGACATCCTAAGTTATACACAATGTATTTCACAACCCAAACAGATCTTGTAAGACCCACCTAATTTCCTGCTGAATTTCTTGAGTACAGCCACTGTACAGGCTCGTGCTCCACACTACTCAAGGCTTCAGTGCTGTGTCCCACCGTGGACTCCTGCCCCAGCTTTTCTACTTGTTGAGGAGGACAGTCACCAAGAGGTCTGCATTTATCCCATGCCCACTGGCAACACAAGCTGGCTCTCCAGCAGCTTAACTGTGGGCTTATTTCTGGCACTTCATGGTCTAAAGACCTTGTTCCTTTCCCAGGGAGGGGGAGAGCCCAGAGCACGAATATTTGCAGTGTATCTTTTTCACTTCCTACAGAACCTCCTTTTGAGATTACAGCTGTACTTTCCCCACGTCACCTCTTTTATCTGCACATGAGTACACATAGCACGCAATGTCTTAGCTCATTAGCCTCTTTCTAGCGTGGCCACAGCATCCACTTACCGGTGAAGCAGGACGAGTGTTGGGTGCTGTTCTTATCATATGAGGTTCACATCTCCCCTTGATACCTGTATCTCTGGACGCAATTGCTCCAGGCAGCCTCCACTGGATTTACTTTGAAGAATATAATGCTCTCTTCTCAGTATCACTTTTGATACTCTCATTCTAAACACAGGAATCTCAGTTTTCTTCTAATTAACGTTAGTTTCCTAATCCTCCATTTCTATCTTTATAATAAGATGCACATCTTCAGTTCTGGACAGGTTTAATGCAGTCTCCCTAGCATCCCCGAAAGCCACACTTTCTTCGAAAAAAAAATCAGCTTGTGATCTTGAGGACTCGAGATAATACCAAACAGGTTAGATAATAGTAAAATGATAGAACTGATCCATCCTTGAGGCAGGGAAAACTGGATGACATGTTAAGGTCTCTTCCACCCCTATGCTTTTATGAGTCTATTATTTTATGTAATTAAAGACTATCAGAAAACACATTTCTCCAGTGGCATCTCTCAACTTTTGAGTATTTTTACTTTACAAACTTAAGAGTGTTCTTTTAGGGGGAGATTTTTGCACATATGGGCATGCTTAACGTCATAGAGAAAAAACAAATTTGATGGGAAATTGTTCTACAAGCTTCCCTCCTGTGACAGTGGCATTTGTCCTAGATGCTCTCAGCCACCACTTGCAACAAAAGGAGAATCACTAAGCTTCTTGAAGCCAAGTATCCCTGGAGTCCAGCAACCATATCCCACTATACATACCTTGGACCTTCCTTGGCACCGAAGCAGTTAACAAAACATTTTGGTTCGTCTGAAAATACAGAGCAGCTGCTTAGTTCTACACTTGGCACAAGAAACCAGGCCCCTCCGTACTCCTTGTCTTCTGCTGCTCTTGGATCATTGCAGAGTTAACCAGCTGTTGCATTCCACATGCCAGTTACACCAGTTCGGAAAAGCAAGAACAGGGATAGTTTTATGGCCATACAAAAGGAATGAGAATAATACACTACTGAACCAGAAAGGACAATATTTATATAATAAACATTTTCAGGAACATAATGATTCCTTTGTTGTCAAATTTCTGGAGTGGTTAATTGCACACACAAAAAGTGCACCTAATCCACACGCTCAGTAGCAGTTACTGTGTTCCCAAAGTGTCTATTCACTGCAGAGCTGGCCATCTGTACGGCCCTTCCTGCAAAAGTCCTCACAAAATGGGGCAGTCAAATGCACATACACTTTCGAAAATATAATTGCACATACACTTTTGAAAATATAGTATGAAATGCCTCATTTTTTTATGTCCTTGAAAATGCAACTCAGACGATTTTGTTTTCAAATTTAAAAATGTCAGACTAATCCAAGCATTCAGGCTTTATTGCAAAGCCCTCATAGCTAGCACTGTGCATACTAAAGGGGTTTCAGGTATGAACTACAATTTGATCTTGAAATTCATACAACGGACACAGTTGCAAACCAAGACTCAGAACCTGTCCATTGCTTGAGATGTTCAGTTCAGGCTAAATTCAAGTTACTGAGTTCTGTTTCTGACTAAAATCTAAAGCAAAAATATACATGCATCAAAACAGGTTTAGCATGAAGAGCTTCCTAAAAGGGGAAAGTGTAGGTAATGTATGTC
The DNA here is from genome assembly GCF_036370855.1 of Dromaius novaehollandiae. Taxonomy (NCBI): domain Eukaryota; kingdom Metazoa; phylum Chordata; class Aves; order Casuariiformes; family Dromaiidae; genus Dromaius; species Dromaius novaehollandiae. The sequence continues at coordinate 9,068,835 of NC_088113.1, read as the reverse complement.
ATTTCACGTCTGTCCTTTGCATCCTAAACACGGTAAGGAAACTCTCATGCTAGTGAGCTGATAACCTGGCAACAGATCAGAAACAGTACCTGAAAATGAAACACAGAAAGAAGAGGTCGTTACTAAAAATGAATCCATTTTTATCTGGGAGAAGTTTACAAAGGGAAGCCAAAGGGTTTGCACAGTTCACTCATTTTTGATTTTAGCACAGAAGAAATTTTGCCCATATACAGAAGCCTATGTTAAAGTTTAGACAGAATGAACAGACATCCTGTATTTCATTATTTAAAATGTTTCAAGTAAACAGAATCAGGGAGACTGGGGGGGAAGCTTGTTGTTTGATCTCATGGTAGGTTAGCCCAGCCTACAGTCCTCCTGGAAATACAGCACTGGCACGAAGTCAAATCAACAAAAGAACACCACTTATTGTGTGACTACATGATGCTTAAGCAGATTTTATTCCTTGTTGCTGAAAAATATCCCTTCCATCCCTCCCCAAAAAAGGAAGCTCAAATATTCCACCAGGTCTCAGAGTTGGTTCCTATGGAAATCCGCCTCATTGAGAGAAGTCATGCTGCCAAGGAGTCATGCATCAAGTGCTCTACACACATAAAACCAGAACAGTAACCATATTCATGTTACCTATCCTGCTACACTCATCCTTCTAGCGACTAGTGACTGTTTTCTCTGATACAGCCTCCCCGAACCTCAACATTCATTTCCCAATTTTATCTCCCACTTGGTATATCAATGCTCAGGCCCTGGCAATAGCAACTCATGGGGCTCTACGCGCCCTTCCAATTTCTGGACTTTTTTTGAGATTGAGTCTCTAGTAGCAGATTTCCTCCATTCGGTTTCCTGGATCGGCAGCTTCTAGCAACGTTTGCCAGTAGCACAACTCCTCAGTGGCCACTACATGGACTTTTTTTTTTTTTTAATGCAAACTAAAAAAATCTTAAAACAGAACAAACTCAGCCAAAAGTAAAAACAGTGTTAGATGCCATGCATGTCCATTAAAGTAAGTGATACTTGAAACAGGAGAAAAAAGATTTTCCTACATGTGAGACTGCTTGAAATTTCAAAAACATTTCTCTCACCACAAATTTGGAAAAAAGAAAAAGAAATGAGCTCAAATATTTTCCTTTTGCAATAATAATTGCAAATAAAAATTCTAATAATAGTGATAACAGGTCAATAAAGATATTGAGAAAGGCGAAACTGTTTCAGCAATTGCCTTTTTCCTATCTAAAAAAACACGCCATTCAAATTTCAAACCATGAAATCACTTTCAAATGAGAAACAAAGCTGTCTTTATGAAAATGTTGAAAAGTCCCATTTCAGTAATTTTTTCCAGAATTCCTTCAAATCTCAGCATTCATCAAAGCCAGCCTTTCCCAGAGAAACTGGATAGACTTCACTAAAGTAGAAATCATGCAGTGAAACCAACTTTGTGACCAGCAGCAAAATTCTTTATCAAAAAGCTCTTTTTTCACATACAGATCAAGGAGTGAGCCCAGCCAGCTTAACGAAGCATGGTGCTTCGTTTCAAAATGGTTGCCTCCTCTGGTTATTTTTTTTATATGCCATAATGCACAGAGGGTTGAAACCCGACTTGCTTCCCAAACAGCATTCCCAGCCCCTTTTCTTCCCCATCCAGCCCAGGATGTGCAGTGACCGGAGAATAACATTTCTGTAGGCATCGCCACCTCGCTCACCAGGACCACGAGCACTTACCTCAGGACTCCCTAAAACACGTGCAGCTTTCTGCACCAGAGAAACCTTTAGCTTTCCGTCCTCAACCCTCACTTCTCCTGCCAGTCTAGTGAATTCACACCCTTGCGGTAGCGGTGCAGCCGTGGGCAGCGGGGAGGACACTCATGTCTCGGCCACACATCCTGGTGCCACCGCGCTACAGCCACAGCACTTCTCAGGGCCCGTGGCCACCCCTCCCCGCACTGATTTTTCAATTCTGCCATCTCAAAAAGGCTCATTCTGCTACACAACAAGTCCCCAGCCGTGGGGATGCCCCTGAGCCAATGAAGAAGCCAAGGCGCCTTCGCCTCCCAGCAGCACAAAAGCACCTGCTAGTCAGGACCCTCTGCTTAGACATGGAGGAGCTCTTTGAAGCCACCTCCTTACTGTTTGCCCCCGTACTGGCTGAGCATATAAACATTCCCCACTCTTATGTAGTACTGTTTTTTATATATAAGTAATTTGCACTTTGACTGGAGCTGGGACCTGCACACAAATCTGCTTTACCCCAAGGCTAGCAGTTATTCCAGCGTTTGTCCCTCTGACATGAGAAATAGTTTCCTTTACTCTGAAAAGGGTTGTTTCAAAGAATTGGCATTTTCCAAACAAAAGTCTATTAATAACGAAATTCATGCAGAGCTCTAATTATCCCCCCGGCCCCGTCTGAGGGAGAATCCTGGTACCCTCTGAAAATTGGGGGCTCGCGCAGCATCACGGACCACTTAGCCCTGGGACTTCAGAGGGGAAGTGCTGGGGAGGAGAAGAGAAATTTGGGGGACATGTTCAGTGGTTGAGTGCTGTTTTTCTGACCACCCTGGATAAATCAAATCCTCCACGACTGTATGATCCAAGCAGGACGGGTAAGTGTTATAAAAGCAGCTGGCTTCTATGTGCTGCACGCAGTGGGAAGAGGGAAGGACACAGGAGTTTCCCTTCTTAAATGTCCGGCCCTAGCTGAAGCCAGGCGAATTCAGCCTCTCGCCTTGAACAAAATTGCCTCGGGCAGGGCCAGGATCTGCCAGAAACCCGCTGCCCACGGCGCCTCATCACTCGCCTGTTCCGCACATACGGAGCCACGCGAGAGGTCAGGCGTGGGCTGTTATCGTTCGGAGCATCAGCCGGCTCTCCCACCAATTCTAAAGCATGTCACAGAGCCTTGGAGCTCAATTTCTAATGAGGATTATTATTATTATTACATCTACATATATATAAAAGCCCCAAATCCCCATAGGGTTTCTTCGGATCGTCCCAGAAAGAAAACATTTGCATTGTGTGGGCCCTGATTGGGAACACATGGCCCTGCCGCACCCCGCTTCGCTCCGCACGCTCTGGCACCAATTACAAGGGGAGCAGAGCCCAGTGCGGAGGTTTCTTTAATTCCTTGGTTTTGGAGACTCAGCAATCGAATTACCTGAAGAGGCCGGAGGTTCCCTCGGGTACAATCAGTCATGCAGCGCTTGCGTTAGGCTGGGGTGGGGAGACGTGGATAATATATACATGCTGGCAGCATGATGTAGCCACCCAACTGGGGAAAAAGGAATTTCTCTTAATTAATGGCATGATGTATGACACGTTAGCAACACAAACTCTTTAATAAACCCTGATGCCTTCTTTTACAATTCACCTAAGATGAAAGCACACTGGGTTACCTGTAGGATCTGGGTATTCAGAAATGCTGGCAGAGCAGCTTGTGGTGAGAGCGTTTTAATAGCTGCACATGGTGCTTTTGATTCTGCAGTCAATTTTAGACAAAGCTGCCTTGAAGCAAAGGAAGCGAGTTTCACTTTCAACCTCGCCCAAGGCTGCTACCCAGAGATGAAGCTATCAGTGAAGAAGAGTGAAAACTTAATTTAATTAAATATAACTCCCAATAGGACGAGCTTAGGAGGTTTGGTTCAGAGGATGATTATCTGAACCAATTGAGCTAAATTATTGGCTTTCCAAGTTCCTATTCAAGTTTTCATTTGGCATGGGACTGAGGCACAGCCTACATGCAAAGCTCAGATCCACTCGAATTTGCCTGAAGTATAAGGGTATTCAGATCTGGCTCATCTCAAAAACCATGTTTACAGTTACAGTGAATTTGGCCTTCTCCCACACAAAAGGTTATTTATTTAAAACTCTCATTTTGGTCACGTCTTTTCCATCTTACATTTCTTTTTTCATTTTTTAGGTCAAAAAGCAAGTAAATAGGTCAAGTACCCCATAATGAAGTACAGAGGAGATGTGGCTAGGACTTGGACTCCAGAGCTCTAAATTAAGCATATCAGCAAACGCTGTTATGAATTACTTTTTATCCTTACGCACTTCGATGGTCTTTGTCCTCCTGGATGACCAGGAACGGAAGGAAATGTCCCAGCTCCTGGCAACTGTGGAGATCTCTCTCTCAGACGAGACCTTGGAAGCACTAAAATGTCAGAAATAAAGAGATGGGGACAATGAAGACAAAATACAACGTACAAAGAAAATCTTAATCAGGGCACAGGGAGTTAATGTTCACAATTTCAGCTGTTTTTCCCCTACCACAGCCTCCCTTTGCCAGACTAAACAAGCTCAGCTTTGACCCAGCCTCTCAGTACCTGACCACCTTGATAGCCCTTCACTGAACCCTGTCCCGTTTCTCCGCATCTCCCTTGTGGACCAAAACATTGTATTGATATTGTATATGGACACTGTATTTGAGGGGAAGCCTCATCAGTGCTAAGGAAAAAGGGTAAGAACTTCCCTTGGTCTCTTGGCTATGCTCCTTCTTCTTTTCAGCAGACAAAACCACCAATGACTTCCTGTGGCCTTTGGAGCAAGCCCAGGACTCAGAGAAGGGAAATAGATCCCAGGTTGCACATATTACAGTAAGTTTCAAACTGTCCTAATCATGGACACAGTAACAAAAACATTTTAGCACTATTCTGTAATCAATTTATGACATCCCCCGTCCTTAAGCTTAAAAGAGGAAAAGAAAGCTTGTCATCCTGATGTTGAGACCAAGGTGTAGTCTAACACTGTACCGCCAAACTCCATGTCCTTGAGATCTGTACAGAGCCACCCTCCAGGGACCAAAACTCAGTCTAAGATGTTTCCTCTGTATTACACATCACAGTCACATCTCCTTTCTTCCATAGCTCCCCATAAGGGTGAGCAGGAACAAAAAACTCTCCACTAAGTACAAATTGCACTCCCTGAAAGACAAAGGAGAGAAGAGCCTTGTTCCAATCATGCTTCCTCCTCCTGTCGTTCTGGGATAATTTTTTTTTTTTTTTAAAGAACAATTTAGTGTGGCCAATAAAAGCCCAGCTAATTTTTAAATCAGCATGTAGCCAACTCAGCCACCCAGTAGCTCTGTCCTTGGGCAATATTATTGAAGCACACACAATCTATACTAAAGTGATCAGCTTCCCTCAGGCCTGCCAAGGGGATGCGTTAGGCGAGCCCAAAATATGACAGAAGGAAATTTATGTGCAACTTTTACACATAATATCTCATTATGACTCTCCCCAATCTTTCAATTTTAAAAATAAACGGCCTTTGTAATGATTTTACCAGGAGCATGTTGGAAGGGAGATTGAAAAAGAAAAAGGAAAGTGGCTTTGGCTACAGTTATTTCTTTTGCTCTTCTCCTCCTCTCAGGTTTTTCTTTAATTTTCCTGAAGATGTTTCCACTCAATTTAGGAAGAAATGGAATTTCCCCCCTGCCTGCCACCATTCTTTCTCTGTTTTGTCCGTGTTTTCAAAGAACGGAACGGCTGACTTAACGAAGCCTCTGTCAATAGCAAAAGCATTTTGACTGGTTAGTGAATAATGAAAGTCTCCACTTAACGCGCAGCCCAGCTTACCCAGGAGGCGAGCGCTTGGTCCCTTTCCAGGCCAGCAAATTGTCATCCATTGCACTCCACACACACACACATGCCTGAGTGCAGTGCCATGTAGCAATGAGAAATAAGAGAGTTCAGCTGAGACTAGAGTTAGTTGCTACTTTGTCATGAGGCACATTCACTTTGGACACTGAAGAGCTCGTTGCACAACCATGCAAGCTGATGCTTGCAGGATCTGTCCCAAAGTGGAATGGAAAAAGATGGAAAAAATGCATGCAAAAAAAAAGTAAAACAAAAAAACAAAAAAACCCCTCTGGTGATTGATCTGAAAATACCCACTTGCCAGAGCTGAACTGTGCAATGCAGTTTGATAAAAGATGGGTAATGTGGTACTTTGCCCTTCTCCACCAACACTAAAATTGTCACACAATTTTCTTATGTTTCATTGTGGGTATCAACAGGAATGAACTCATGTGCTATTCATACTCCACAGACCACAGCTAGCAAAGCCACAGGAGGAACGTATACCTGAGGCAAGAATCAGTTGTAAGCATTTTCGGGAACGACCTCCTCTTAGGGGGTAAAAACAACAAACAAAGCAAAACTCTCACAGCTTCTGCTGGTAGCAGAGCGGGTTGTTCTCAAAGTGGAAAGCCGAATCTCTGCCAATGTACGCTGACTGGTGGAAAAGAGCTTTCCCACTGTGGGCTGATGGGCAAACGACCATTATCAGGCAGAGAGAACTGGGGCAAATGTAAAAATATTCCAATTAGTACAAAAAAAGCTTTCTCTGCTACACAGCACTACGCCTCCCAGTTGTACTACACCGTATTTCCCTTGCATCCCAGAATCCCAGCACTCCTCCCTTTCTCAGGAGACAACAGCTTTTACGCATCTTCCCTTTTCCCTCATCCAAAGCCCAGGTACTAAGACAGCCTGACGGTTTTGACCATATTTGCTCTACTCGTTTATACACAGCTGCTTGCCCGTCTGTGCGAATTTGCATTGCTCTGTTTCCAGTTTTCATACTCTTGTGAAAACAGTAGTGAAAGTATGAGCACAGAAAATCTTTAAACAGCTTTTGGAGGGACTCCTTTTTCTCCTCATCAATCCCCACGCTCCACCAGTGAGTCCTGCACCAAAGTCCATCAATACCTGTTCCTAACGAGCCGGCAGGCTGATCCCTTTCCTCGGTGACTTCCGGCGGCATCTTTCCTCCAAGGACTGAGCTATAAATGGCTTGTGCAATTCCAGGGAAACCACAAGAAGTCTTGAAGCTGAATACTGAAGTAAATAAGTAGAATGTATATATATTTAGTAATGGCCATGAAAAAATAACATCAGAAAACATGGAGAATGGAAGAAAAATATACATCCTGGAAAGAAGACTGTATATTTTTATTATATTTATAACATATTAATTTGACATTTCAAGGGATCATTTCGTTTAAGCAGGACAATTTCATTGCATTCATTCTCTTCAAGAAAAACAGACCAAGGCTAAAGGGCTGGTCGTCAGTAACTCATCCCATACTAGCCTAGAACAAAATACCTGGAGGTGAAAACTGAACCGGGCTCTCTGCCCTGGCTGATTTTACAAATTAGTACAGTTATTTTGCTCATCCCACCAAGAACTGAAGAAAAATAGTATTTGACAGAAGGAGTCTCCTAATTAGGAGTGATCAAACAGAACATGCTGAATTTGGGAATATTTTAAGGAGATTTACGAGCTTATGTTGGCCAACAGTGAACGCTGTAGTAGCTTCACTTCATCACCCACACTCCAAATGCCACTATGACACTTTCGGGAAGGCACGGGTGCACCACCGCCGTTGCTATCAGTATGTGACATAAATCATCATCAGATGAGCGAAACTTGGGAGTGGCAGGCAGGCAGGCAATCATCGGTCTGGAGGTTGCCGTTTGTTTCTGTGGAGAGACCTAACGCAATCAGATGAACTCTCTGGGCCTCAGTTCCCCCCTCTGTAAAACAGGAACAAGCCATTATGCTAGTGGGAATTAGTTAATCCTCGCGTGCTGCCTTGAACATGGCATCCGCCATGGACACACAATACGAAAGAAAAGGCCTTTGGTCTGGGCTCCTTGGAGTATCCCAGGATCAGGCTTTACGTGGTACGTGTGGCAGCGAACCACCTGCACATCTGGCATCCAGGGTGGAATTTGCGATTTCACTGATTACAGTAAATATATGTTTGTGTTATACCATAATTGCTCATCCTTTAAACTAAACAGCACAATTAGTACATGACTGTTCTTCATCTACCTTAACATCCATCACTTAATGCTTTATATGAGAAATTCTTACCCCTTTGTTTGAACAGAGATAAAGCAGAACTGCCTCAAGTATTTTCAAGTTCACCACAACTCCAAGCACTCCTTGGCAATGCTACTGCCCTCACTGTGTAACATGGCACTGCTGTCTAAGGCTAGGAAAACCCTCTGGAAGTGAAGGTGCCTTGGTTCTGCTGCTGTTTTCTTTGAAAAAACAAAACCTTGGGCAAATCCCAAAGCCACATTCCCGTCTGCATAGTGGAGATGCTTTTCTGCTGGATACTTACATTGGGATCCATCACTGTAGAATCTGGGCATAACGTGGACGTGTTTTCTAGGTGAGGTATAAATGCATGAAGTACTGAAAGATCATTTATTTTCAAAAGCCAAGATTGACAAGGAGGCTCGGAATTGAAGAACATTAAAAAGGGCAAGAAGCTGGGAGAGAGGAAAGGAGTAAGCTGGGGGGCTATTTCAGTCTCTTTTTCTTATCTGCTCTTTCAGATGCTTCATGTCACAGGCCAGTGTCACCCAGTCGGTCCTGGCAGGCTGCGCATGGCAGGGAGGACCTGCGCTACCCACTCAGTCACAACACAGCATTACCTAGGGCAGCCAAAAGTTCAGTGACTGCTTGTGGTTTCAAATCCCAGAACCTATAAAGCACAAATACAGGTTCTAAATGCGAGGCTGTGACCTCTCCACTCACCAATAAAACATGCCCAAAGTCATAATAAACAAAACATTACAATTCAGGGTGGCAAGGCATAAACCAGTCATATGTATTTTCTTTCTGGCCACTTAAGCAAATCTTTGCCTTTACCAAAAACTACCTCAGTGAACTAAGTTAGCAAAACAATCCTGATTACAACATAGGTTAAAAAAAAAAAGTCAAATAAACTTAACCTAGGGTTTCTCATGGGATGTTTTATGTTCTTGTTGTTGCAAAGCAGCATATGGGCCAGAAAAAACATGGAAGGGACACAAGTGTGATAATATAATGATACCTTTTATTAGCTCAATGAAGAAAAAAAGAATAACAGCTTTGGATACATCAAAGGACTTTTTTCTTCACTTTCAGGATGCAGAAAAGAAAAACCACAGCTTGTATATTCCTGACAATACTCATCTTGTTAGGAGCATGAACTCACGTTGTGGGCTTTTCATTTCACTGGGTAGCCAGGGAAGGAGGGGAAAGGGGAAAAAAAAGAGTTGCTTTGTAGGAATTGAAGGAACTGACATCTGGTTATACAACGATACAAATTTCCAGGTCATACTTAACAGCACAAATAATAAACTAAAAAGAGTTGCTGGCTACTTTCAGCATGACACAGTGGTAACCTTGTTAAGATGTTTTCCACTGGCTACCTACAGAGCTGCAAAAGATAGCAGTAAGGGGAGGAACAGAGAGAGATTTTTAGGAAATGCTCTTGCAGGAAATGAAGATGACGAGCCAAGTTGAGTACATCTGCGACGGGTGCGTGTGTCATGCCACAGAAGGGACAAGATTCAGAGCTGCTGAAGGGGAAAAAACAAGCAAAACAAACATGACAAGATAACCCTGCAGATAGAAGTGACGTGCGGGCAGCCCCGTATCTCCTAGTGATTATCAGATCCAGCAGAGTTGAGGTAGACTAGTGATTTCTTTTCCGCACTCCTACATCTTTTTCAGCCTCTGTCATCATTTATTAGAGCATCCTTATTTTGTTACTCAGACTGCCAGAAGGGGAATAAACTTTGCCCTGCAGGTGTTTTCAGGAGAAATTATCTTTTTCCCAGGATGCTAGATTTGGCGAGTTAGAGTTATTTTCCCCAAAAGTCCATGACACTGTTGTATAAGATACTTTTTCCCTAGGTATTTCATATATACCTACCCGCATCCTGAACAGCATTGGTCTCATGTGAATATGTTTGTAAAGGTAGAAAGTATTCTAAACTCATAGGCTGGAAGGTAGATTAAAACACCTATCACCTACATTGATTATAAAGCATTAAATTTTGACATTTTTGGTGAAGGCAGACCAAGAAGCTTAAAACGGATTTATCACACAAGAAACAGATTAAGTCCATTTTTACCCCCTCAAAGTGGATCTCAGACTTCCTCAAGCAATCATGGCATAGTTTTCAACGGACTACAACAACAAAAGGGATTAATAGGATTTAGGGTGTTTGGAAAGAAGGAGCCTTCCATAAAGGAGATTTCAGAACATAAGGAAATGGAGGCTGAAAGGAGGACCTTTCCCCACATTTTGCTTTCTAGTTAATACCCTCCCACCTTGATTTAGTGCAAAACATGCGCAATCACCTGTTTCCATAAATAGAGAGATTACATTGCAACAGGGATGCAATCAGGGAAAATATGAATCGTCTAAGCTTGGAGCACATTTAGGAGAGAGACAGGGAAAGGCTGAAGGAACAGGAGAAAAATCATCAGTTCAGCAGCTCTTCCAGAAGCAGGGGATGGTGATGGGAAACACCCAAGGAATTGATTCTCACTAGTGTAATGGGTTGCTCCACACAAGCCAGTGCCACAGCAGCTAAAAGCAAAGTCACGAGCCTCACAGGCATCTGCTTTGGGCTGCAGCACTGGCTTTGGACCAGTTTGTCCAACTCTCCAGCCAATAACCCATGTCTCTGTTAAGCAACGTTTGATGAAATAAAATGCTGCATTTGCATAAAAAATAGGCATTTCCCTCCCCTGCACCAGCATTATTCTGAAGCAAGAGCCACAGTGGAAAAAAAAAAAAGGAGGAAAAAAAAAAAACACATTCATGCTAGAAGCAGTTTCTGTACTTTCCACAGCACGAGGGTGAAGTCAAAGGCCAGGAATATTGCACGGGGCCGGCCCTGTGAGCTCGCACCAGTGCCTTGTATCACCACCGAGGAATCCAGCTGCCCATCGGCCCACCCACCCCACCGAGCTCCAGCCCTCCAGGCAAAACCTTGATAAATCTGAAAAACGGCTGGAGAGAATTTGGTAAATCTCCACTACCTTGCCTGGAAGCCTGGACCGTAGTGCAGGACGTTAACAGCTTGCAAAGGACCGCAGGGAGGGTAATTTTGCTGATGTGAGGCATGCCCCAGCTGATTCAGAGACACTTAGGCATTACCAGGGTGAGTGCCCACAGATGGAGAGAGACCAGTGAAAACGTGCCTTCTCCTGCTGAGTACTGGGGAGAGAAAAAGAGAGCATCGGGCACTGGGTGAATCGCCCCTCATCACCCGGACGACTTTGTGATGGCAAGGAGAGAGCACCAGCCATGAAAAAAACCCATGCCTCATCCTTTGCCTTCTTAAAAATTGTTTTTCTGCATTTCTTCTGGTCCCCTTGCAATCATTGAGCAAGGTATAGTTTGTTGTGGTAGTTAAGCTAAATAAAAATAATGCCTGTCTAGGGTTATTCTGATGGATTGTACAGCTTTTATTTAACAATTACTCTGCCACTAAAGCTAACATGGAAAAGATGGTCTCTTTTGTGGAAGATTCACCATTGGCATGTAAACGCACTAAGAATGCCAACCTGCAAAGTGCCTGTTTAACATCCAGTTAACAGGTGGATAACTCTGTGGGGCATGTTCCATAGACTCTTTTTTTATTTTAATTTTTTTTGCCACAGACAACTTTTGAGGATGAATGTTTCTGAAGACAGGAATGCTCCTGGGCCTAGTATGTGAAGCTCAGCTTTGCTCAAGTGTAGTGGGCCTTTACCCAGGCCTAAGCTTAAATATTGAAAACTCTTTCCAATAAGCATAAGGACAGATAAGGAAAAACAACTTCACTGCCAGTTTTTTTTTTTTTTTTTAACCTTTCTATCATACAAGAGCCCAAATAGGTCAGTCTGGTTTGCCTGTCCTCACACTGCTGCATTCCTGGAGGACATACCCTGCCCCAGAGGACAGCTGCAATTGGCCTCCATCCAGGAAAGGCAAAAGAAAGGAAAAATACATGAGTGATCTATACCACTATTTGTTGTAGCAGCTTTGGGTCATTCCACAGGTCACGTATTTGCCTTATTGGATTATTGGTGAACACGGGTGCATTGCACACACACACACACACACACACACACACAGGGCAACTTCTTCTCTCTTTTTGGTCCTGGCTTGTCGGCTATGCAGCAAGAACGTGCCGCTTCTCTTCTTTCCACGCAGAGCGTTCACGAAAAGCTCTGCCCCCAGCTCTCCACCAGCTTGAGCCCGGCCCTCCGGCCACACGAGGGCTCGAACCCTCCCAGACGCTGGGTTAACAGGTATCACCACTTCCACCTCTCCTCTGAGCCGGGTGCTTTCCCCAGGGTGATCCGGAGGGACAACTCACCACCAGCCACAACCCTGGTTTTATGGAAATTAAAGGCAAATCTCCCATTTCTGGCAGGAATAGCTGCCCTAAATCTCTGTCACTAGTGCAGCTCTTTAAGAGCATGGTAATTCTCCACCAAATTGAATCTTCTCTGACAATTGGCAGCACATCAGAGACAATTCACAGGCATATTTTTTCCCCTTTCCTAACAGGAAATAGGGCTTGTGTTACATTTACAGTGACCTGGATCTCTAGGGGCAGACTAATATCTCACCTAAACAAACAGACAGTATTTCTTCCCTGGTAAAGGCGGACGGGCTGGAAGGCAAAGGCGGCGTGGTGGCGGCCAGCCCAGCTCCCAGCAGCAGCGCGCATGGCAGCAGCGCCGGAGGTGTCAGCGATGCACAAACCTAGAAACACCAACGCTGGCACCCGAGCAGCAGCTCACGACGCTTGGAGCTGCAGGTGACCTGGAGGAAACCATCCCTGCTGCAGCCAGCGTTCGCACCCAATCTTTTGGCTTTATTTTAAGGGAATGCCTGTTTTCTCATCCCAGGAGGACCTCAGCGGGGTTCCCCTGAAAGCTGCGGTTTCCCTCCTAGGATGCGCGTTGGAGGGTTTCACTGCTCAACGCACAGCGGGGCAGAGATGGTGCAAACACCCTCTTCTGCAAAATCTCTCCTCCTTGGAGTTGGCAGTGTCTTCCCAGCGCGTCTCCGTGGGGACAGCGAGCCCACTCTGGGCTTCATTTATGGAGGATGAAAAGAGCGAACTCCACACTGTGCGGAATGACTCTGGGGACAGTAACTTGTAACAGATGTCACGATTGTTCAACGTCCGATTGACAAGAGAGCCTTCAGAAATAATAAATGCCTACGTGTGCTTGCTTGCAAGACAAATAAAACTCAGATATTGTTTTACTTGGACTCCCCCCGCCCCACCAATATACTACTGTAATTTTTTGCCCAGAAGTGATGCCCTGTTCTGCCCTTGTAAAATCAGAGAAACAAACCAATCCCGACAGGGAAATCTACTGATTGCAAAACTCCACGCCATACACACATAGCAATAAGCATGCAGAAGAAAAGAAGAAAAGCCCAGTTTCACTCCCATAAATGAAAAACACCGAAGGCACCAGGAAATCTGCACATTTCAACTGCTCGCCTGTCCCAGCAATGGGACTCACCTCCCCGCCACGCCACCAGGTAAGCTGCTACCCCGAGCCCCACGCAGCTCAGCAGCAACGATTCTTCCAATCTGAACGGGCACCGCGCTCGGCTTCCCCGCTCTGCACCTGGTCAGACCCCTGAAAACCTCACGCCCTTCAAAGTACCCAAGGAGAGCAGAGCTTAGAGCTAAAGGCATGGTGTATCTCAACCTCAGAAATACTTCGCTTTCCCAAATATCACAAAGAAACAAAAACCCCACAATCTCTTGGGTCCTTGCCCCCATGATATCCAGGGAGCCACGATATCCAGGGAGCCAGGAGAGAGGTGGAAGGACCCCATCAGCTCCGGGCAAGAGCTCGTGCCGGGCAGCCCCTCTGAGCAATGCCTCCCGACTGCTCTTAGTATAAAAAAAGAGTATGCGAGAAGCTCCTGCGAGCCGAGGAGGAAGTGGTATACTTTGGGGCACACTGCTGTTTTTGTAGGCAAAAACAGTCTAGTGGCAGGAGGGGGCGGGAGGAGAGAAATCCTGTGGTGTGATAAATGTCTGCAGCAGGAGATACCCTCGGAGGGAGCAGCAGAGAGACAGTGACAGACCAGGGAGCGATACTGCTGCAATAATCCGCTTTAAGCTGTTGTTTTGGCTCTGTCAACACAACCGCAAGGCTGTTCATGCTAGGAACAGGCCTCTCTCTCCCCGGTTATTTCCAGGAATCAGCATCACAGCCATCAACAGTTGACAATCAGAAAAACAGCATACGCGCTGTGGTTGGGCAGTTCCAGTAGGTCGGAGGTTCTTGGTTCATTTTTGCAATAGAAACAGCTGTTGATCTTCGGTTTTTCTGTGTCACTCATTGTCATGGCACTGAACAGAGATATTTTAAGACGACCATATCTATTTACACCACCAGTTATGAAACATCCCCTGCAAATCTCACTGTTAGGTGGAAAATCATTGCACCAGCCCCGCCACCACTGCTCCTTGGATGAACACTTTGCAATCACACCTCTCGATACTTCTGCCAGTCCAGGTTTGATTTGGAAATAAAACTGCATTTTAACTCCCTGAACCTGTTTTGGGGGCCCCAAAACCTTCTGCTGAAACTCTGAGTGAAACTCTATGCCAGCGTCAGACGAGTGAGAATTTTCTGTGACTGAGTCCTGTGGTTTCAGCTGGTTTTGCAATTAAGTTTGTGTCCTAGTTTCATTCTGAATTTCAGCTGATGCCATGCTCAGCTCTGATAAATCAGAACCTGAAAATGAAAGCCGAGCCCATAGGAGCACTCCCCCTCTGAACTAACTGTGCCCGACTCTTTTTTTTGTCCTCTCTGTTGGTCTCATCCCCTCCTCATTTCCAGTCAGGCCAAACTCACCTCTGGAGCTAGTCGCTGCCGTTCACCCACCTCCTTAGCGCAAGTGAATGCAGCCACCCAGCGCGCGTGGAGGCGGCTGGTAGACCTTCCCCTCCAAACGCAGCTTAGCAGCTTTGCTTTCAGCCCTTATCCATTTCTGAAAACAAAAAGCAAGGAGTTTTTAGCCTGAGAAGCACCTTCTTGCTTTGTCAACTGTCCAGAGCACAGAAGAGCCGTAAAGACAAACGAGCATTAAAATGAAAGAAAGCGGTCAGGTGGGTACTCAAGGGCTTCACAGCTCTCCAGGCGCCTGAAGCCAAGCAGCCAAGATTTAGTCTAGAGCCGAGAAACCAGAGGTCACACAAAAGAGGTCGCACGTATGTGCAAAAGTTATGTAGATGCAGTTATGTGCTTTTGTTTTCTCAGTTAAACGTGTTGCCTCCATCTGTGTAAACAAGGAGCAGAGCAAGTTAACATTACAGAAAAAATACAGTAGAGAGAAAGAGAGTCTTTAGCAGGTTTTGGCTACAGAGCAAAGAAACACGATGGGATTAGGGCAGCGGCTCAGTCGTGACCTCATTTCCAAACCCAGGTGAAGAAAGAGAGGAATGAACGCCCAACAAAAGGAGGAAAGGGGAAAGACCTTTAAAGGACTGCACCAGCTAGGCCAGCAACATGACCTAGGAGAACTCAATTTTATTTTAATGCAGTGGGAAGTGTGCCCAGGATTCTAAATAATGCTCTGTGTTTGCTGTAATATTACACAGAGCTCCAGCCAGGCAGGGTCCTGAGCCGACACAGCTGGAGGGAAAACTCAGCAGGAGTCCCATGCTAAAGCAGCAAATAAATAAATAAAAAACTTCAGCGCCATTCAGATATTTACAGGATTTTGTCATTATTGTTTAGGTGCATTAAAAACCCTGAAATCAGCCAATAAAGTCCTTAACTATATTTCCATTGTGCAGCTAGCAATCTTTGAATATTACCTCTCTAAAAACATAAAGAGAAAACTCACTTTAGCTCAGTTTAGCTCATCCACCTTGCCCTGCCCAGCCCAACCCCAAATTCACCATCACTTCCTTCTTCCACCCATACCCTTATCAAAGCTCAGGCCTAAACAGTTTCAGGTGCATCTTATCCCCTCAGGTGCAGGTGGGAAGCTCAGAGCTAGTCTTTGCAACTTACCTGACTCACTGTAGCAGCTCATTAGGCCAGGAACTAATATGGTAAAAAGATCGTTAACATGGGAGTAAGGAGACTGCTGCTCCGTTCTTGATTTTTCATGTCTCTGCTACTTTCTGTTTTGCACCTCGATTATTTGCAAACTGAGTTAGTTCTGTTTGCACATTTATTTAAAGCATCACATCTACCAATAAAAACCTTTGCTTAAACAGTGTTATAACCACAAGCGCTTGCATAATTACTGTGATTTTTGAAGAAATGATTAAAAAAATCAGATCTTGGGACATCTGAGAGCATCACAGGATCTGTCTAGACTGGAGGGCAAGCACGCTCCACCACATTCGCTGTGTCCCAGCGTCCTGGCCACCAGGTCAGGGTATGTGGGACCTCGCTGCAGATCCTCTCCAGCCTGCATTTGCCCTACGTGGAAACTGGGTACGAGGGAGACTTTAGCGGGGAAGCTCTGCTCTCGTATCTCCTCCCAGCACGCGGTCGCAGCAGGGCTGGAGCAGGAGCCCCCAGCAAGGCGACTGGAGGCACCCTGGGCTCCCACGTTGTGGGAACACTTCCAGGATTGCGGCCAACCGGCTTGGAAGGAAAATATCACCTGACGACAATTTTTTAACCATATAAAGGAGCTATAAACAATGGGCAGACAGAAAACGTATGCAGAGGATAATATACAATGATTAAAAAAAGCCTGAGAAGCTCTCACAAACGATTATCATTGGTTCAGTCTATTTATTCAGACTATATATTAGAAACTCTCCTGCAAAATTAAAAGCTCTGGAAAGCCTTGTGAAATTACTTTTTCTTAGCTGTGACTGTGGGGTCGTACATGGCTTTAATTTTTTTAAAGCTGTCAGATAGTAACAGACACACACTGCCTTCGCTGTGACCCTCTCCCTCACACGTACAGACATACGCCACCCAAAATCAGATCCAAACCGGATAGTGTGGGCAGAACAATGGGAAACAGATAGCATCTGGTCTTTAAAATTAAAAAAAAAAAAAAAGGAAAGAAAGAAAGAAAGGAAAAAGAAAAGGCATATACTAGCTAGTTAAGTAACTATCTCCTTCCCTCCTCCCTCCCCTACTTGTTTCTTTTTTCTTTTTTGGTAACTTGATTGAAATCCAAACCGCAAAGCAGATCTTTGGGGTGGAGAACAAGGGGAGGAAAGGAAGGAAGAGAAACGGAAGGAGATAACCTGCTCTGTCAACCCAGCACCCTTCCTGCAAAGGCACACGGAGGGGAGCGAAGCTGGCCGCGAGCGGCATCGTCGAGGCTGGCGGGCGTCAGGCGGTGGCGCAGCACCTACTGCAACGCAAGGCTGACTGATGGGTTGGGATGCATTTTTTTAAGAGCAGGTCTCCCACCTTCTCACACACGTAGTTTGGAGACATGAGTTAGGCAGTGAACTTCTCTATACAGGCCTAAACCCTCTAAAATTCAGGAGGAACATCTGATGGCATCAATGGACTTTGATTCTGCTCTCAAAGTGAGTTTGTTGCTATTCTGTATTAGAAGCAATTATTATTTTTCTGCTCCAAAAGTTTGAGGCAACAAGTCACAGAGTGAAAAAAAAGGCCATATAATTTATGTGACCTATCTCATAAGGGCAGTAATCTAAGAGGTGAAAACAATGTATTATTGTTGTCATTGCTGTTGGTATATTTTTAACAGCAATCAAGAGTCTACTAGATTCCTCTCCAAGTATCAGTATATCCAAGTACAACATCTTTGTCTATAGAAAGCATATAAATTTTAAAAGTAATTGAAACAATATGTACCCAGGAAAGGCTCAGGGACTGCATAGTACCAGGATCTAAAGTCACCTTCAGGGCTACAATTTTACTCTTTTCTTCTGTGTATCAAAAAAAAAAAAAAAAAAAGCCATTTCAGGGAAAAATCAAAGGCCATTTCTGAAAAACTGGAAGTCAAAATGAGACAGTGTTTCACACTATACAAATACATGCAGTTTATACTGCCAGCACAAGTCTGTAAGTAACCAGCAATGTGCTTGATTCCTTTCATACCTCTTTGTCATATAAACAATTCAAAACTGGAGGGCACGTGTCACTTACACTGACATGCAAATCATTACTGCTTTGTCTGCCAGGAAATTTGTGTAAACCAATGCTGAGTTCAGGTTCATTATATTGACATTTTCACCAACAAGTAAATTGAAAGGTTACATTGTTGACATACCAGATGTTATGCAAACTGCTTTTCAAACCAGGGTTTCCATACATCTCTACAAATAAATAAATTAGACACTTACAAATGGTGTGTGAATCAATATATGGTAAATCACCCATTTATATACACACGGTGAAAACTACTGTGTGTAAATCCCATATTTCACGCAATGTCAAAACCTTTTTCACCCAGTACTTTTCATTTTCCTGAAAATAGCTGTCATTATGTAAATGTTTTCCCTTAAGACCAACTGTTCTTCATAGTACGAACATCACTTCAAAACTCGGGTGCCTGAATTAGCGCGTGGTGTTATCAATGGGAGGGAAGCACCCGAGCGGGAGCTTGCCAACAAGGCAGCCTTGAGGATCTGGGTTTAGGTATCTATAAGAGTAGATCTGAATGTACTAACTTTAGGTACGCCCAAGTTTTTAACATGGACTGCCTCCGGTTTCAATTTAGCCTCAGGGTATTTTGACCCCTTTCTGCTGCACTTTTTTCCTCTTGACTCATCTCTAATAGCAAAAATAAGCAGAACGCTATTTGTCGAACAAGGTACTGATCTCGTTTGATCTTATTTGGGCCTGTTTCTGGTGTAAATCAGAAGTGAGTGACCTTGTAATTCTAATCTCAGTGAAACACACGTGCTCCAGAATCAAATCCCAAGGGTAAGCGTAATTTTACAATATCTTTGCACTCCCTCAGTCTCCGGACTAAAACAAAGGGGGCTGATGCCAGCCTGGCCTCCAGAGGCCTCCCGGTACCTGAAGCTCCATTCCTGCAGCTACAGCAAATACTGCTTTGTCCCTGTGCATCGATGTCTCCCACTGCAACCAGTATGACTCCAGAGGTCTCCTGCAGCGCCAGTGATTTCTTCCTATGTCCACTTTCCAACGTATGGATTTATCTTGGTGTAGATCAGGGCAAATCAGACTCATTTCTTAAAATCTTCAGTTGTAGAGGAAAGAGATTTCTTGGGATGACAGTGATGCCTTCTGCCAGTTGCCTCGTCTCCTAATCAAAGAAATGTCATAACAAATCAGCTTTTCTGTAATACCTTATATACATTCAACATACAGATGAAGAATGGTTTCAATACACTCCGAAGACTCCTCCAAGCTGGAAGAAGCCTTGATCTATTCAGACCCTTCTCAACCAGCTGAGACCCAGGACTGTGTCTTTCCCACTTTATAATTCTTCACCGAGTGCTCATACTGAAATTGTTTCATAACCACATGAATTTGGAGTTTTCATTTCACCCTTGGAAGAAATGTAGAGTCTGGCACGGTGACAAGTATAACAGTGTGTAAAAGCACAATTAACTTATGCTCCCACCCCATTTTTTTACATTTCTAAGGAAGCTCTGAGATTTCAGAGTGATTGTTTTCACTTCAGAGCCAGCAGCACACAATTCCTTCACTTCATCAGCAACGTGGTACAAAGCCGGGGCTCACGGTCACCAGCACGAGCCCTCCCGTATCGCAGCCCCTGTCCCTCCACCGCAGGGAGAGGTCACAGCAAAGGGCACACTTTGTGCCTCCCCCCCCAGCAACCGGCTTCCTAAGAAAGAGAAGCAGCAAGGAAAAAAGTCAAACTGGAACTGCATATGGCACTAAGGGAGTAAGGCACAGTAATCCCTTCGGAATTGCAAAAATTGGGTGCCTATTCTCCACTGAGCACTGGAATAGCAGAGCTGAAGTGCACAGCTCGCCATTTCAGATGTGCGAATCCCTGTGTGTGCTGGCTCCGCACCCCCTCAGGGAGAACAAACTGCAAAATGTTCTCCTAATTTTTTTTTCACCGGGAAATGCTGACTTTAAAATTATTTGCAGAAAAGTGTAAGATTGACAACTTTACCCAATTGATTAAAACAGGGGGGAAAATTATCAAAACTGCTGAAATATTCTGAAGTTTTGAGCAAAAGACATTCTAGTAGAATCAACTTTTCATTTCAAAAGGTGAATGTGTTTACGCCTAAAAAAATAACACCTTAGAGATTAAAATTCAAACAATTTTTTTCAAAACGATTAGGTTAAAATGCCAAAAGATGCTGAAATTTGCCAGGTATTTTGAGATCTTGAATTCTCAACTCATCTTGGTTAAAGAAGAAAAAAAGATGGTTAAAAAGAAAACTGTGTTTCACAGACACTCCATACCAAGAACCCAACACTGCAAAGGTTTATGAACTTTTGTGTCTACCGGCTTTTCAGAGGCCTGGAAAGGACAGCTGAGACGAATAGAGTTAATCATAAATGTGTTCAGAATAGTGCCCCTTCTGTTGGCGTCTGTACCCAAAATGATTTGCCGTGTGGCAGAGACAGAGTGGCACGTGAAAGTGATAGTTATTGAGCCCAGATCCCTTTTTTATTTGTTTGAGGATGCTGGATGAGCAAGGCCTGGATTATCTGTGCCGAACATGGATGCTCTAGCAACCTAACGCTATGAAATTTGGTTTCCTGATGATTTCAATTTACTACCACTTGCTTCCCTGAGACCACTGAGTGACACCATGTAGAATATTCACTCGTATTTCACCCTATTCCTGATGACAGCAGAGCCTCAAAACACTGTCTGAAAAAAACTAGCGTTGATCTTCTAAAATACCCAAGCAGTTGTCTGTTATTCCTTTTGTCACCCTTCTATCAACCTTTCTTTGGCAGCTCTATGAAGATACCTCACTAACAACTGGTGCTAGCACAGACCAGAGGTGTGTCCAGATTTAATCACCCTGGGCCCTAATTATCTTGAGTCAAAACAAAACTCCAGAGTTCATCTGTCTTAAATTCTCTTAAAAGTTTGTTTTAGATATCCCTCAGGCCTGCCACTAATAAGGGAAAACAGCTTAAAACCAATATCAAGCAGACTGTCACTTCATAACCACCATCACTTGGATCATAGATGGCACTAGGCACCAGTCAGGTATCATATTTCCATCAGCGTTCAATAGCGTTACATATGCTTTTCCCTTATGGCCAGCACCATAAAGACATTCTGCCAGACATAATCATCTCTATCTAGCCTGGCAATTTATAAGCTATCCTAAGCACATGGTTTGAAGAGCCCGGCTGTTAAAAGAGGAACAGCCAGCTGCAGCGATGTATAAAATTGCATCCACAAGCAGAACAACACAATGCCACGCCAAGCCTTTGCTTGTTCGCTTTTACACGCCTGTGCCCAGATTTGCGCAGGGCTTTAAAACCCTGCTTAAATAAATAAATAAAGTACTCTGCCACTCCTAACACTTGCAAGAGTCACAAATTAAAAGAAACACACAGATACCCAACGGAAAGGCAACGGAGACTGGGAGATTTTACACTGTGAGGCTTTGTTCTCAGGATTCTCTTTTTTTTAAAATCTTGATTTTTTTTTTTTAATAGATTTCTAATAAAACACCCTCAAGCTCTGCTGCGGTTTGCATCTATGGTTAATAGGCCAAATACCTGCATGTTTTGTTGCACAAGTAGCATTAGAGATAAGAGAGGGCAGGATCATGCCCCGGTTTTACAAGGCTCTGAGAGGCACTTGGGGGCCATACAGACCCCTGCTTGGCTGCCTAAGGCCAGCTCTGACCACTAAATAATGTGAAAGGCTTATAATAACAGCTGGTGACTGATACATTCCCTTTGTACAAATATTTCATGTTTGTCACCATGATCACTGTGGAGGGACAGCCCTGCTCTCCGAAAGGCTCAGTCTGGCCCAGAATTTTTGTATTTACACAAAACCACACCAGCGCACAAGACAGTTGCCATTTGCTGAACCCTATCACATCACGATGACAGTTTACATCCTACTGTAAGTATAAGGAAAAACTACCATAGTCTCAGGTTCATTAGGATACCAAGGTAAGGTAAAACTTCTTAAGCAGAAAAAAGAAGGGGTAGAAAAGGCATTAAAGAAGCTCTTTCCCTGAATCACTTGGAAACATGCTTTCCAAGAGAAGATATTCTCAATCCGGAAAAGGAAAGTAACACCAGAGTTGTGTGTAAAGTGGTAAAAAAGGAGTGCATTGTGCTATGAGGTGCACCACAGATTTCACTTTTAATTCATTCTACTTAAGTCCTCTCATGTGAAAACTACAGCTGAGCCCGGCCTGATATTAACTTTCTGCTTTTCAGACACACAGATCCATTTTTTGCCAAATTCCATGTTTTCAAGAAGTAGCATATGAATTGCACGTGAGAATCACATGCACCAAACATGTCTCTCATGGTCTCTGTTGATCCAGTCCCACTGCCCTCTTATTAAAAAAAATTGTTTTGCATTTTTTGACATCCCAGGACATCTGTGGGTGATCCGAGGCAAATGGCAAATTCTACTTCGCTGAATAACTTTTCCAGGCAATTTTGTGACTTACACAGTGAAGTATAATCTGACAGTGAGCATGAACTGGGACTTTACCTCAAGTTCCTAGAGAAGTACCAACAGCATCCTCCTTCTAAAGGAGTTTTAATTCATCATCTTCCACTCTTTTTGGTCATTTAGTTCTTTTTTACTGGCCTGTTTCCAAGTAAAGGTCCACATATTAACCTTGCCTCCATCACTTTAACTACCTTTCTCCATCTGCCAGGAGGATCAACGGACGAATACACTTACTGCAGAACAGAGGGAGGGAGTACTGGCTCTTTCTTTGGAAATGCATGGGTAACCACCTTTTCCCCTTGTATGAATACATATGTACATCACTGCAGAGAGCACCTAAAACAGTATAAATCCACAGCTCAGCAATCTGACCAACACTGCCTGCCACAAAGCAGAAAAGCAGAAGAGGTGGTTCTGGTGGCAACCGATGGAACAATCATCCCAGATTGGAGCTCCATTACTCAAATCATATGCACATATATACACACACATATATAAATATGAGAGGCTGGAGGCAGAAGCTTTATGAAAAGCTGGATTTAGTTCAGCTGCTAAGCTCCCCAGCACAGATTTAGCAGACAGGGAAGGAGCCTTAAGTCTTCCAGAGCACACACGGATATAGGCATGTGCGTACCAGCATACCAGCGTCAAGGACACATCACACTTACTCGATGTGCATAGCTATCTGTGCAGTATTTACACAGTCAATCCAGTGTGCCCATAATCCCATGCAGAAATGTTTACATGATCCTATGTCATTTGTAGCATACAGACCCTCATTTCAATTAGGGCTGCATTTGCCTTGGGCTGTCTGCCTTTCTGGCTGTAGTATGGACAGTATTTCATTATAAACCCTTAGAGAGTCAAAGAGTCCAAGTGACAAAGAAGATAATGAGCTTTTTCTCTACTTGTACAGGTTTTGTTAGGACCAAACAACATTGCAGCCACTACCTCAAGTGAGACTATATAGTGTCTTTGGTATCATGAAGAGTTTATACAGGGAGGCAGAAGAGGCAATATCGTTGGTGAAAATGTTATAGCCAAGATTTGGCCAAAATCTCACCTCTGATCAATCAAAATATTATTATTACTATGTAATATTACTATTAAATATTATTCTTATTATATAAAATAATACTATAGTATTATATTTTGTGTCATTTTCTGCAAAATCCAGCAGTTTAAAATAACAATTTTAAACAATAAAAACAAGTCACAAGCATTCAAATTGTTTTCCAATTTTCAGAGGAAAATATCTGCATTTTTTCATTCATAATTTTTAAAACTGCTTCAGATTTTGTGGGGTTTTTATTTAGAACTTAAAGCTAAATGAACAAAAAAAATTAAATGTACAAAAATGAAGTGAAACTTCTTGTTCAACCCAAAAAGGAAGTCTGACAGCTTTTCAATTCACGCACTTTTAGAGGACGGATTGTTTTGAATACACTCAAAGCTCTTTGAAGAATATTTTTGCTGTATGTTTTCAGAATTGGCAGAAAACAGAAATAGTCCATTACTCACACAGCTTTGCCCGTAAGCTCCCTGACTGTGAAGGACACAAACTCACGTGGCCTCCAACAGCTGTATTCCATCTTATTCTCCAAGTTCAGCCTTGGTTTCGGTTTGGCAACTCTGAAGGTCCAGAATATCTTATGGATAACACTAGGCATGAAAACATAGGTTGAATTTAGGGTTCCTGAAAATAGGCTCAAATTCATGGCATACTTCCAGGTATGGTGCCACCCTACCCTACTGCCTCCTCTAGGATTGTGTTCACATGGCACAGTTTGGCTCTGCAGATGGCACCGAAATGCGTATTTATTTTAGAATAGCACCAAGGAATAAGGCAGGGCTGGTATCAGATGAAGTGAAAGAGAAACATACCTAGTAAAAAGCAACTTAGGAGTGAGGAGTCCAGTAAACTCTTGCAGAGCAAGTCACGAGATGCCCTCGTGACAAAAGGAGACTTGATGCATAGGAAATTCACATGAAATTCAAACTTGGGCCCAAATGTTGTCTGATGTCCTCACTGGGGTATCATCAGGAAGTAAACTTGGCAAAATGTGTGTGATTACCCTTTTCCTAGAATACACAGCTGTCATACATGAGGGACTGAAAGAGGAACTAAAGATGACTATGCAAAATTTGTGTTTTCTCATAAACTCTTTATAAAGTTATATCTTTAAATTCAAGCTCAGCTGTGGAGCTTGCTTTGTGACTTACATTCAATATATATCATAACCATCACAATTTGGTTCCAAATCACAGGCTCCTTTTGGATAATGACAGACTGTTCTAACACTGAATGCCAAATCATGCTCTGCCCAAGGAGCCTAATATCTAAATGTAGGACAAGAGAGGGAAAACAAACAAGAAGAAAAAAGAGATCTACGAGACAACCACGACAAGTAGTACTCTCAGCACACCACGTTCCCTGGCATTGCCAGCTCCTCTTGTAGACATCACAGCAGAGGAAAACTTTGCTTTCTTGGTCCAAAAATATTCTGTATTTTGAATGTTGTGTCATGAGTTTGTTTTGATCAGCCATGTGATCTCTGGGATGAGAATAAACAGACAATATCTTAACACACAAATAACTCACTGGATATTTCTCTTCTATCTGTGTTTCCCAAACAATTTTATAATCTACACACATGCATATTTAATTGTATGCTTTAAATGACGAACTGCTGTGCCTTAGTCCCATTACGAAAACACATTTTCTGAATAGATGAGACATTTTTATAAAAGCAAATGTTTACTATGGACTATTGTCTTGTAGCTGTTTCTGGCTTGTGAAGTTATAGGGATCAGGTCTGTGCTGTTCCAATTGCGTTAGGAAGCAAGGATCCTTCCTTCATCAAAATATGTTGAATAAAAGAAATTGACACCGAGACATAAACAACATGGTCAAAAAATGGTTTCTAAGGAGGTCATTCAGCTCAAACTACACTTGGTGGAAACACTCCTAAAAATGTCAGTAGAGGAAAGTCCTAAAGACAGCAATGATGGTTCGTAAAATGGATGGGCTGGCATATTTTATTTACACTGCAGAACTGTAATTTTTAAAGTACTTGGAGATATTTAGATACAAAGTCCAGTTAAAGTGCAAGCTGTGTCTCTCTCTGAATCATGACTAGACTGAATGCAACTTGGTCTGCGTTCCCATACCCAGGAACGATTGACAGACTGGCCACAGAGGAAGGAGTAAGTGGAATCTATTCAGCCCCTTTCTCCTCCAAGCAGAGGGTGAGATTACAGGAGAGGAAATGAAGCAAGCCTTAGCTCGGTTTGCTGGCAAGAGGCTCTCTGCCTGTGTGGGGTATGAGACAGGAAGGCAAAAAGGCCCCTTGGGGTTACAAGGCTACCAACAAATTACTGGCCTCCCTCAAAGTGGAGGAAGCATGAAAGAGTGTGATTCCAAGGGACACTTAAATTCCTGCTCAGATTAACCAAAGGATGATGACGTTTCCACACCACCTACTGCACTGTGTGATACCTGTGGGCATGACCTAGAGCAGAAAGATACGAACATACCATACAACCATACGGCAAATATAGATCAAAAAACCTCCATCTA
Organism: Dromaius novaehollandiae; assembly: GCF_036370855.1. Lineage (NCBI taxonomy): Eukaryota > Metazoa > Chordata > Aves > Casuariiformes > Dromaiidae > Dromaius > Dromaius novaehollandiae. The sequence goes on along the minus strand of NC_088113.1, from coordinate 9,042,847 downwards.
GCACTTCGGCATGCGTGGAGATTGTTTTTACAAAGCCAAGGGAAGTGGCTCCCAGTGACGATGGAGTCTCTCTAGCACTATCTCCATTATGAGAGTTTTATTGATCACAATTGGGTAGCTCAGGACATTGAGCCTTTTGTCTCTAGGTCACTAGTTCAAATCAGGCTTGGAGTGACAACAAATTAAATGTTTACCATCTAATGACAACAGTTCAGTGGCTGAAATAAGCTGGCTGTTGCATTCAGTCAGACTCCCATTTGGGCACACTTTAAGAACCTATGTAGCTCCCTGTGCTACGAGACCTACCAGCGTAGCAAGTTCAGTGCAGTGCCAGCAGTGTTACACTGCTTATAGTGACCAAAGCAGGCTAGGAAAGGACTGTCTGACTGCTACTTCCCTGGGGACCCCCAAGGAAATGGGATATATCTCATGAGCTTCTCAATCAGCACAGTTGGGAACAAAAACAAATAAAATAGTTGGTGGTCTCAACTGTGTTTCTTGTGGACAGTCACCCATGTTGCAAAAGCTTTCCTAGTGATTGGCACTAATTGCCTCTCCTTGCTGAGCTCTTAGCCAAGAAGCCAGAAATGGAATTAGAACAGGGAATAAAGGTCAGCTTGACAAAAGCATTTAAGTGCCTTGCACCAAAGAAGGCTCTTAAACTTCCACTGAAACTAACGGGCATGTTGGTCCCTACATAGGAATCGAGACCTGGACTCACCTACAGTTAGTCACCCCAGTGCTTACTTCAAGATGCTTTTGTCTCTCTTGAGAGAGAAAGCCACCTCCGGAAGTCAAATCAGAGCTTTCAGGGGACAGCCCGCTCCCCTGGAAGTGCCTGTCTCATTCGTTAACCAGAAAGGACCAGGGAGACCCCTAACTCTAACACCTCAGATAACTGCCTAAACCAAGATGTCATGAATCCTGGCCTATGTATCTATGTCACTCTGTGGACCAGCGCCGAGGGTAGGATTTCTCTGACCTCATGCTAGACACCAAAATACCAGCAACTAGTCTAAGCTGGTCCTCCTTAGGCTCCCTCTGGGGAGGCATCTCTCCATCGACCTAGAGGAACCCTCCACTTCAACTCGAGGCCTCAGGTTTCTTCTAACCTGCTCTCAGATTGCTCTTTTTCTCTCCTCTGGATGGTCCCTGCAGCATGGGTGAGCCTTGGAGATGCTGCCAGGCCAGGCCAGGGAGATCGGTATGACTGTTACACGCACTGCAAGAGGAGCACTGCCTCTACCTAAGCCAAGCTGCCTCCCTTACACTGTTCATTTCCAAACACAGTAACACCAGCACCAGCCACACTGTCAAGCACGCCTAAATGACTTAGAAGCTTGAAAGTCATCCTGATAGTCAAATCACACTGCTAGTTTTTATTCCCTGCCTTTTTCTAGTGTCTTTTTGTAGAACTCCAACTGCCTTTTTCCTATTCATTAGACCCACATTACCAGAGCCTGTAAATCCATAGCCAAGCCAAATCCACAGCTAAATCAAGCATTAGTGAGTTATCAAGAGTACTAGTAATTAGCAGGCTGAAAGCAATGTGGAAAAGCAATTCTGAAACTGCACGTTGTAAGAAACTAAATAAAAAAGATACACAGTGATTCCCAAACACAACCGAATGTTAGTTCTCTAATCAGAAAGCAGGTCACTAACCAAATGCTTGCCGCAAACAGTACATTTGTGGTTATGTAGATCTTAAAGGCACAGTTTCTAATACAAATTAACTGAAGTATTTTCACTGCTACTAAGTTCAGTGCAAATATCCCTCTTCATGTCAGTAAAACTTACTGAAGAAAATGCAATTTCTCCCTGCTTAGATTTGTACTCTGAGGCCAGTGTCTGTTGGAATAGCTCTTAGCTATCAACTCTACTGCAGCATTATCCTCAACACCTTCAATTAAGGAGCTCCCAGTAACCAGAAACATGCTACCTTGAGGAAGCAGGCAGAAAGCTCTCATGGTATGAGGTACGTACCTTATGGAGAGACGGTGATGTCTGGTGAGGGACAGATCAACCCGTTCAGTTACTCAGTGCTCTTACTTTTCCCTTCATAGGCATATTCTTAGGCATAACCTTCCAAAGGTTGTATTCTTCTCTATGTTTCTTGCAGGCATACAGGGGCAAATCTTCAGAAACGCAGACCTGTGAATAGGATGCGCTGTGCAGAATATCAGAGAGCATATTCTGGGGGCTATAAAGAAAATGGAATCAAATAAAACATAAATGGTCCGATTACGCAAAATAAAACTGGCAGTATGGGATTCTAATAAAATCAAATTAATATTTGCAGGAAAAACAGCTCGGTTTAGTGGGAATTTTCCTACATGATAGTTCAGCACTCAAAAATGTCTAATATTTAAAAGTCGCCATTTCAAAACAAATAGTGGTGTCTCGATGGAAAATGTTAGCATTTTTTCACTAGAACATCACTGATTCTTGGGGAATACTTCATTCTACAAAAACTTTCAGTATTTTATTCAATTCTACCTACAAGCCTCAAAAGGAGAATAGAAGGGAAAGGGGAAAAGGGAGTTCTTAGCAGAGCAAACATTGTTTAGGATGACGAGCTTCTCGATGCTCACTGGGAAGGTGAGTTTATGCAGTAACTGCTCTGATCTGAAAGGCAATGTCCAACCCTGTCTCTTTCTTAACTTTAGCTTGGAGCAAGTGTCAGATCCCAATGTAAACTTTCCCATCTGTGTTATTCTATTAACTGAAAGGGAAAGGGATTAGTATGTGTACTTGTCACATCTTTTGACCTGTTGCATACTGGGACCGAAGGTAATGTTAAAGCAAACAGCATTCTTCTCGCTTTGCCAGGATAAGCAGGGTATGGGGGTGGCGTTTCGTTAAAAGAAAAGAAATCCAGACCACGTAAAACAAAGTATGTACCCTGCGCAAAAATAAATCTTGAAAGCTGTAGACTTCCAAAGGGTATACCTTAAACAGGGCGAGAGAGAGAGAGAGAGAGAGAGAAAAAACATTTGAGAGGAAAGTTCCCCTCTCTGCCAAGCACCAGATGGAAGGCCTTCCCACGGAAATAGTTACAGAAGACAGATCGCTGATGGAAACTGTTGCCAAGTGAAGGAGGTCCCACTCGTTGTGCTGCTTAGAGCTTTGCAGACGAGAATATAATACTCTGATTAAAACACTTGTTCCAGAGAAAGGGGCTGGAATGTGGCAAAGTGCACCCGAATGCGACAGAGGGTGGCCAGTATGCCCGAAAGGAGTGTAAATTTTGGAAGGCTCATGTGGCTCGGGGCTTTATTCTTTCTTTTTGTACGGATTCCTGTTTTTTTTCTCATTGTAAGTTAATAGAACTCACGCACCCAAAATGCAAAACGGCAACAATAATCTTCTTCTCCCTTTCCCTGCCTTCCACAAGTCCATTACAGTGACTGGGACAGGACAAAGCACTGGAGCTGACGCTGACAGAGCATACATTTGGGTATTGAAGGTTTAATGAAGCCAGCACCAAAGAAACGCCTTCCCAAATGTTTCACAGTTAACTTGGCACTACATTATTAGGTGGTTAATAAACAATATTATCCACATCTACAGCACATCCAGAGCATGTTGCTCAGTTTTGGACCACTTCCCCCCGCTCCCAGGACAAGAACGACATGAACAAACTAGAGAGAGTCCAGCTGTGGACCCTCAGGATGGGTGAACATATGGGGAGAGGCTGAGGGAGGGAATTTGTTCAGCCTGGAGAAGGTGAAGGGAGGGGATCTAGGTGGTCCCTTCAACTAACTAGTAGATGGCTACAAAGAGGACCATCCAATTTTTCTCAGGTGCTCACAAGGAAAGGATGAGAGGCAACCAGCACAAGTCACAGTAAGGCCAATTCCAATTTGGTTAAAAAAAAACAGCACAAGTCACAGTAAGGCCAATTCCAATTTGGTTAAAAAAAATTCACAAGGAGGATGGAACAGGCTGCACTAAGAGATGGTGAAATATCCATCCTTTAAGATATTTAACAGTTGGCAGCACAAGGCCCTGAGCAACCTGACCTACCTTTGAAGTTGGCCCTGTATTAAGCAGGAGGTTGGACCAGATGATCCACAAAGGCCCTTTCCAGCCTTAATTATTCTAAGAATATTTAAATTATTCTAAGAATATTTAATATTTTTTCAATGATGTAGGCATTTGCTTTCAGAAAGCTCCATCTCCAATGTCAACTATAATCTAAACCTTTACTTTTACTCTCACAAACCAGAAGACAAAATAAAGGATATCCCACTGTGGAAGAAGACACTGTTGTGCTAGAAGCTACAGAAACATGCAGCAAAGTTGAAATCTTCTTTTTGTTCAGTGCTTAAGAACCCACTGCACCTTCCCCACAGCACCATTTATGGATGACTGGGACCAGTTCTGTATTGACCCATGCTCTGTCATCGCGGCAAGTCAACAAATCTCACTCCTTTCCTATGGTCACTAAGCTGGCAAAGCCAGGGATGTGGATACTACGCTTCATTAGCTTAGCTTGTTTCCAGAAAATGGTGCAACAACGCAGATAAAAGAACTGCCATTAAAACATGATGTATCTACTCTCAGTGACACAACCATAACAGTAGAGGGTCTGTAAAGAAGACAACTAAAAATGACATCTGACTTCCCAGCAGTGACAATTAGTGGTATATAAATTAATCTACTGGGGTATGACAAAAAAAAATATATGATTTCCCCTTGACTTCAATCTAAACAAAATGGGATGTATTTCCCTGTGCTTTACAAAATATTAGGTAAACTTGGGTTAAAGTTGTATGGAAAAATGAGCAAGACAGAGCACGGAGCACCATGGGCAACACTCAGCTTCTCCTGGTCTGTGTGGCAGCGGCTGCGATCTCAGTGACTGCTGCCACGATTCTCAGCACTGACAATGTTGTTCCCAGAGCAAGCATCAACCTCTCGCAGAACAGACTATCGGACCAAAGTTTATGGCAGGCTGTAACGATAAATGCAACCATTTCAGTGCAGTGACTGGGGAATGTTTACAGGGTGTAACTCTTGGCTAAACAAAGAATGCATTTTTGGGAGGCCATGTGGCATGGGTCACTGCTTCGCTGAAAGACGGAACAAGATAACAACCCTCACGCTTTACCAGATTTACTATTTTCCATTTACATGACTAGAAGGGTCCAGGCTGATAGCACAAGACAGCATTATTGCAAATTCCCCTATAAAACTCTCTTCCCTCCCCATTTTCTTTTCAGCTCCTGAATCATTTTTACCGATTTTGTGTTACACTAGCACATAACTGCCGCACCAGTGGGCCAAGGCCACATCGCACTGGGCCCAGTGCAAGCACAGAATGAAACCCTGCCACCAGTTTCAAGACGGCTAAAAGACTCTCATTTCAGCAGAGGTGTTCATATTGATATTTGTATATACTGATATTCTGATATCACCAGTTCGCTTGCGATTTAGGGAGAGCCTAAAATAACATTTTCCAAAGGCAAATATATTAGTTCACTGTATACATATGGACCTAAAGAACAATATTTCCAAATATGGAGTCTTGACACTATCCATGTAGAAGTACCTGGACTTGTCTGTCTCTGAACTTGATTATTAGGAAAGCTCAATACCCAAAGTCATATGTGAAGCTGCCCAAGTTCTAGGTTTTCATATCCACACAGACCGTCCTCTTTACCCAAGCAATTAATGTGTTCTTTCTCATGTGCAAGTGTACACACACACAAATATAAAGATATAGACACATATATGCAATACACACTGACAGATGAAGAAGCCACATTAGGGCACTGGACCAATGACTGTTGGGTCACTGGACCTATTTTAGACATCTGCAGTAGGATAAGGTGCAGTTTTACAGTAGGAACGCCCGTGTCTCTCCACTGTCTGTAAAGATGGCCCTAGTCAGACGTTTTTGTGGTCAGAAAAGTCCCTCCTACGGTCCCAAAAGAAAGGATCAGCATTCACTTTACATCAGGAATTTGTAGTCTCCTGAAATGGAGAGACAATATAAGCTCTCCCCAGGATTATTTTGTTTGTGTACCAAGTCAGCGTCTTTAAAAAGACTACCAGCTTGCTCGACAAAACTTCCTAGTACTCCTTGGCAGCTTTTCATCCTAGATCTATACTGGCCAAATAATCTGACTAATGCATTTTAATCCTTAATTAGATTTTTCTTACATTTTTTTCCACCTGAAGAGAATATCAGCTCAAGGACCATGTATTTATAGCCCACTTGATGGTGTTCAGATGCCGAAGTGCCAATGTTCTCACTACCAGGCGCTGCCAAGGCCTAAGGATATGCACATTCATCTACACACAGGCACAAACAGGCAGACACACACACCATGTACATCAAGGCTCTACAATGCCAAAAGAAAGGTATCTGATCATCTACCCTTATTTTAGCAGTAGCATAGTGAAAGGAAAACATGGCATGCAATGTTTAAATATCTTAAGCATTTGTATTTACTTAAGTTATGTTGCACTTTTTCCAGTTAAGATCTTTTAATCTATTTTTCCCCTCTATTTATTTAACAGCAATGTATCTGTCTTCAAAGTCTGTATTTGAAATTGTCTGACTTCCACCTTATACTACTAACAATTCCAATCTTCTGCTTTTATTTCTTAGCTGATAGGGCCTAAAAACTATATAGGATGGTGAAGTTTCTAACAAGAATAGCAGCTACTTTTCTGTTTTAGAACAAGTGAACAAAAGGAGCGTCAGAGCATTATTGCCCCATCCTTTCTCAAACTTAGGACCATTTTTTACATGGAGATTTTTGGACCAAGTCTGTAATACAGTAAGTAACAGCACTTGTAGGTTCTCATATGTAAAAATAGTAGGTGGCCATAACAGCAAACGCCAAATCACCCATTGGCTTGAAGGGAGTCAGGGAGAAAACTCAAAACACTTTGAGCTCTCTGAAGAGCTATATATCCTTTAGTTAGCTAACTGATACCAGCGTAACTTTTTTGTACTTGATTGTCCCTAATCTCATCCATCACTTATCAGTCATTAGGGTACCTATAAACCCTAATACCGACACTGCCCTGTCACCTAATCACTGCCCTCTCTGCTATTAGAGCTATCCACAAAGCTGACAGAAGTCACCATTCACATTATGCAGCTTACCTTTGCCTTAAGTAGAGACATAACGCACCAGTATTAAATCATTTCAAATTTGTCCGTCTACACTTTGTAAATGTCTGTTTGAGCAAGCGTATCAGGATCTGCTCCTAGCCAAATAAAAATGAGGTCCACTCAGCTTCAGTTGAAGTTTTGGACCATGGTTTATCAGAATCTAGATGTGAACTGATCCCTATCACTTTGCTTATTCCTTCACTCTAATAAAGTCTCACTACGCTAACACAAAGTACTCAGAGAAGTCTTTAAAAGGGAAAAAAATCAAGCTAAATCAACTCTCAAATTCCCATGTAAACTGGGTTTAAGAGTGGAAAATTTCTTTTACCTATTCTTTGGGTGGTACAAAAATCTAAAATTCCTATAGCCCTGCTTCCCTGGGCCAAGTCAAACAAGGATATTGTCCTTTTAATGTCTTAAAGGCTCTGTTTTCTTGTAATGCCAAATGCAATATTTTTTTGAAAACACTACACCAGAAGTTTCCCAGCTGAGAAAACAGGCTGGTGAAAAATGGTTTCAGAAAACGAAATAAACCATGCAAAAGCTGTTCAGGGTGTGTGTATGAAATGAACATCTGGATTTGGCTTGTTAAACTGCCTCCTTTTTTCTCCCCCCTCCTCTTTTTTTCTTTTTCTCACAGCTGTTCGAAAGAGTCCTAAGGGCAAAGAGACAGGTCAATGGACTGGGTTACACCTTTTTTTCTTTTTCTTTTTTCAAACCTCTTTGCACCTACGCAAGGAATCCAGGCCACATGTGTGTTTAATAAGTAGGCACAAACACAAGAGAGAAAAAAAAAATATCTCAATTCCTGTTGGTTCTTAGGAGAGACACTGAAGGAAAAATAAACTCCGGATTTCAAATTTTCTCAAAAAAAAAAAAAAAAGAAAAAAAGAAAGAAAGAAAAAAGAAACCTTATGGTTCTAATAAAGTATTTCTTTAGAAACCCAGTGGATTTTTTTTTTTATCAAGGTCTTTACAGAGTGCATCACTTTCTCTGCTTCTTTAGAGAGGAGTAACAAGGAGTTAATCCATTACCTGCTGCAGCAAGAGAAAATTAGAAAAGCCAATGTCCTGGGTTCATTGAACTGAGTCTTTCTATACCACAAAATGAATATATACATTTGTATCAGAAGGGCTGCAACTTCCCTAACTAGAGGAGTCCAGAAACGAAAGAGAGAACAAAAGGAACTGAGAAACTATTTGGAGAAGATGTTTTCTGAGAAACAGATGATTTGTCTTTTTCTCTTGACAGGATGGCCCCGGGTATTGCTAAAGCCCAGGCCAGTAACAAAGCATCCTCCAGCTGAGCCAGCCTGCCGCTGGCAGAGCTACAGGGAGCTCCCTGTCACATGCCACTTCTGGATGGCGTGGAAGGGCTCCACCACATCCGACCCAAGTCTTGGATCAGACGAGCATACTGCAGATTTCAGCCAGCAGTGCTGGGCTAGTAAGATAGCCCAAGCCCACTGACAGACAATAAGCTGCACAAAAATGCTTTATTCCCCTTGAAATACAGCCACGTGGCACCATACCCTCATACATACCCCCAGAAGAACAAGGCCACCAAACCTGAGCAGATGCTGATGGCTACCATAAGCAATATGCCTGACTCCCACGCTTGTCAAGGGGTGAGAACGTACCAACAGGGAATTTCAAATCTGAACACCAGGATGCAAACACACATATGTGATTTCAGAGCTTGGTTAGACACCAAAACAAGAGTTTATTTGCTTGCTGTAGGTATAGTGTGAAGTGCACCGATAAAAAACTAGAAGTAATGACTGATGGAAATAAGGGAAGAGCTTACGAGATCCTGGTATCTTCCAAAGTCAAGCCAGCTTCAGATTGAAGGTCTAAAAGGTAGCCTCTGAGAACTTAAGAGTTAAAACCCTATTTTCAGCCCAGCTATTAACAATTTCTGTGCTCCCAGTGCACATCTATACTCGATGCACAGATTTTAAGCCTAGACGCAAGTACACACTGCTGCTTCTTAAAGGTTCTGCACACACCGATGGAAGCTTGCGAATCTCATAGTAGCAAAACTGCACCACGTCTACTTACTACACCTCATTTTTCTGTTGCTCCCCTGAGTTTTGCTTGGGGTTGGTCACAACATTGCAGTGCGATACGAAAATAAGCCCCAAAATCCTCAAGTTCATTCGGGCAGTCTTTCTTTGGCTAGAAAATTAATGTTGAAAATCAAAGAGTAAACCTCCCTTTGTAAAACACAAGGTCTTAATGCCAGGAAAGAAGCTGTACTGCTTAACACTAATACTATACCTCAGGCAACAGTGTGATATTTTCTGGAAAAAGCCTTTGCCCAACGGCCTCCGTCAAAAAGCCAGCCCGGTTCAATAGGTGCTGCATGTTCAGGCCAGATCACATAGCGACGGCGTGGAGGTATGGGAAGGTCTCTCAGAGAGGAGAGGACGGGTGTTGGCCGTTGATGCCATGACCCTGCGTTTGAACTACGTAAATTATACAAGAAAACAAAAATTAACACTAAACAAAGGGTATACAGGAAAAAAAAGTCCCACTGCAATCCCAGCACTTTCTTTCCCGCCCATCCTTGGGCTGTAGGCGATCTCTAGCGGGCCTGATCCTGCAGCAGCAAAGTCGAGCAAAGTTTGCTTCTGAAAATGAGGAACAAGCCTTGCGACAGGGCACGTTTCCAGATAGGGACTTCCACTTCTCCCCGGTCTCCGGGCTGCCTGCCGCAGCCACGTCCCGGAGGTGGGACGCCTGGCACAGCTCTGCGCAGGCGCCGGGAGTTCGAGGCGCCTGATTCGTTTCAATTGTCCAGAAAAATTTCCATGACAAGAAGACAAATCTAAATCTGAAAGAGAAACTTGCCTTGTGTTAAGTCTGTCTAGTTACGGTTCCAGGGAACGACGTTGGGTCTACGAGGAACTAATTTGCTAGTATTTTCTGAGCTCAGAGCTGTTTCAGTATGATTGAAAGGCAGTATTACCTCAAAATCGAGTTGAAGGCAAAGCTAATTCACTTTCTCTCTTTTTCTCGTCCCTCTCCTCGCTTTTTAAAAAAAGACCACGAGAGGAGCATGGCAGTGAATATTATTTATGGAGCACCTAATAAAAATGCTATGGCGAAATAATTACTGGAAACATCTGACTGTGTGACTGTAAATGCCTAGGCCCCAGTGCGCTGATTTAATGGACCGCTGCTTTAGTCTGTTATGCCTTGTGCTACTGACTCCAAGCCCCCCTGCCCTCCTATTAAACTGCCTGCAAGGCTGCTCCATCAGAACTTTCTTCTGCAAGGTTTCTGGCAACTTTCCACAGAGCGATAATGTCAGCAGGGGCGACGGCGCTCGCAACGGGCCCCGGGCTGGCCTGGGAGGCGAGAAGGGCTCTGCTGCGGCATGGGGCGTCGTGGAGGAATCACAGCGAAGCGCTGAGGTTTGGCAGTTCTGAGAGCGAACAGTATTTAATAACCCAGATGCCAGGTGCTTTAAGTATTTCTGAATGACATGGGTTAGAAGGGAATTCTTCCTTCTTTTTGTCTACCCATTTATCATTCGCAAACCTGACCCCAGTGGTACGAAACTATGCAGCCTCCCTGCACAAAGGGCATTTCTTACAGAGAAGAACTGCCAGTGCCCACCAACGAACACCTTTTTTGCAAACAGATGCAAAAATTTTTAAAATTCACGAACACCTTGTAAGGGATATGAAAAACACAAGGATTTGAAGTTACTGCTTTCATTTGCAGAAACAGTCCTGAAGGAAGACTGGAGGGCTATCATTTAACTACCGCTGCTGACTTGCTAAATGAAAAGGAGAAAGTAAAAGGCAGCTCACTGCTACACTGACAGCAAGAACAAAATCATCTCCGCTCTTTCTGAACCCAGCAGTTAGCACGCTTTTTCATTTTTTTTATTGCTGGTTTTAATGTAATATTTAAGTTGGAACTAAAACAGACTATGGCACATTAAATCACTACCAATTGCAAATTTACCTAGATTTCTAAACTAAATTTTCTCCTACATTTACAAAGCAAAATTCCAGCATTTGAACTGTGAGCTCCTATTGCATTTAATGGGAGGGAGCAAACTCTAGACGTTACTCGGAATATACATGCACTTATCTTGTTGTTACAGGTCTCCCTCACAGAACTAAAAGAGAGCTTTAGTAACAGACAGTATCTCTCTGGGGTCAAACCCAATGAATAGTGTTTTTTTGAAAGGATTATTTCAAAGGAACTCTGAAAAAGAATGTAATGACTTGCAAGCTACAGAATTGCAGCATGGGAGGAAGTAGATAATGGAATATGACAGCAATGCATTTTTCATAAACCCAGTGATTTCTATCATAATGAGAAACCCATCTATAATTCGGAGAACTCCCTCCCCACCCCCCCACCCCAAAAAAAAGGGAAGCCTACACTGTTGCAGAAAGTGCACTGGAGTACGAAATGAAACAATAATGATGATGATGTTACTGATGAGTCCCACAGCTCTGTCTTCCCTTCTGTCTCGCTAAGGTTTCAGCCGTAATTCAAGAGGAGCAGTTGCAATCCCTCTCTGCCTCAGCATCACTAACCAGGGGAGCTTGCAGGCATACATCAGAGACCTCATGATAGATGCTAAACCCTAGAGAAGAGGCTGTTCTTTATCTGCAGAAAGTTAAGGCCTGCATCTGCTCTCAATTAGCAGGCAATTAGGGGAGTTGAAAACAAACCTGTTTACATTGGCTATGAAGTCTAAAATAATTTGTGAGATGTCAGGACAGGATATTAAGATGTTAATGATCTTGTTTCTTTACTTTTTTGCATGCAGCATAGTATCACATCTTCCTTTCTGATCTCCATATACAATGACAGAGAGTGACTTCAGGGAGGCTATGAAACCACTGGAGGCTGCTTTGGACAGGAGGGAAATTCTGCCTTGCAAACAGTAGGAACTGGAGACCCAAGAATGAGATGTTCTTTGCAAAAAAAGGAGGTTGTTGTTCATTCTTTAATTACGAAGTAAATATAGGCCATGGATTACAGTATCAGAGGTTTCAACCACAGTTCCCTTAGCAAAGGCCCAGTTGACAACCTCCTGCAAAAGTCAGAAACAGTGACCAGCCAAATCCAGAAGAAACTGTGTGTTAACCTTTGCTGGCCTTGTTCCAGTTGCAGTTGTTCTGACCCCATTTCTTCTCATCAAAACCCAGCAGAGGCAAGTGGTCATGGTACAAGGAGATCGTTTGCTTCCCTAGCAAGCATCCTGAATGAAACGTCTATGCAAGAACGTCATCTTTGAACTTAAACTAAAGAACTGGTATATGATCTTATTGCCGTGTTACCCTTTTCCAAAAACCCATTTACGGCACTAATCCTCTCAGAATAATACTGTATTTTCACCAATGACCACTCAGTTCAGCAGAGTCCATCAGGGTGACGTTGCTTAGGGTTCAAGTAACCTGAGTTACTTTTGCTTGGGCCACTCCTGATCCACCATATAAAAAGTCTTTGCAGAAATAAAGTCTTCCTTAAACAAAAAATGGAAAGTAGCATTAATATCCTTTGCTTCTGAAATGATAGGGTAGAAGAATAGTGGAACAGATCAGGAAAGTTGCAGAAAGCCACCACTTTGAACGCACTTTTTTGGCCTTATTGGGGAACACACTGGAGTATCAACCTTACTGACTCCCCAAATTCACTCTGTCAAACTTACAATGAGACTTATTATCATATTACCCTTAGATGATATAGTCATCACATCTTACCTCTGAACCTCATTACTAACCAAAAATAATTCTGGTAAACAATCCACTCTAAGTTGACAAAATCATGGTTTTACCATTCCAACTAATCAACACACTTACCATAATTTTAGCTGCTATACATCAACTGTCTTAAAATGCAAATTACTTCTTATGTCATGCAAGCATAGGCCTAAATTTGCCCTGCCTTCATTTCTGCAAAGCTAAAAGACCTCGATAGAGCCAACTTTTCAAAAAGCCATTGAACAAAAAGTGCACCACAGGTGCTACTGTGCCCTCTTGTGTTCTTGCTTGGGCCATCTCCCTTCTTGTCCTCTTCTTTCACCACGTGCTATGGATCTAGCTCTAATAAGAGCCAGGTGCTCTAGCCCCCAGGCTACAAAATAGCTTTAATTATAATATTAATAGCATTCTGCTAAATCAGAAAAAAAAAACAAATAGGTCAGTATTTGTGGTTACATTTTTCAATGTCCTGGTGTTTGTTTTCTTTCCAATTTTATGTTTTTCACTGGCATTTATAATGCCTCAGAGACATTCCAGAGGCCAAAATACAGGCGATCCGATCTTTGCGTGATACTCCTAACTTTCCATAAAAAGAAATAGCAGGAGTAGATCAGATCTACATTATACCAGCCCCAGAGGTATACCCTTGAGTCTTGACCTCCTTTGATGAAAAGCAGAAGAACTCAGTATTATTAGTATTTATTGTTATTATCTTAATTGCTATTATTATTAAGCAGCTCATGAAATATATTAATAAACATAGACATTTGAAACACAAATTCAAGCACAAAGAAAAGATACCTCCTATTTACCAAATATTAAACCAAATTTATTTAATACTTTCCATTAAAAACTCTCTCAGATGTATGAGTCAGGCAATAGTAAGGGTTAGCATGAATGTGTACAGTATGGGAATGCCAGCTGGTCTCCTTTGTGGATACGTATTATTTAAAGATAAAAAAGGGAGGGGAATCTGTTAAAAGGGAAACTTTATATTGGCCCCATAATTTAGTCTCTGCCAGTAACTTTCAGATCACATCAGTTCAGTTCAGAAGTCAAAAACAAAAAAAAAAACAAAAAAAAAAAGAGGGTTTTGCCAGTTCATTTCCTGACGAAAAAGAATCTGAACTGCTTCAGGAGAGAGAACCAGAGGAGGACAATTCCCTCTCCCGGCATCAAGGCTCGGAAACATGCTTTTGTTCTCTGTTGTGATGGAAAGAAAACTTTTCACGTGTTTTCACTAAAGGGGAACGGGTTCGAGTGCCGCGGGCCCCGGGCAGCTCTCCGGACGCCCCGCCGAGAGCAGCGCCCCTGCTCTCTTGGGGCGGCAGGGAGGAAACCCCACTTGCTGACATCCTTGTGTCGCACAAACCTTGCGAACAAACCGTTCCCCTCTGCTTAAACGCCTCTAGGCGCAACATCTGCCTGTCAAAACATGTCCCTTCTGCTTCTTACATCACTCACATCAGCAGCAAGCCCTGCACACGCACCGAGCCCGGTCATTCGGTCGGTAACGTTCGACGCAGTGAACTCGGCTCATTCACTCCTAGCTCTACTGACTTCTCACAGCCGAGAGTAGTAAAACATGTTTTTGTCAGTAAATTAAACTGCTGTGACTCAGACATTGACACACAGGGTGCAGTTGCAGTGTGTACAGTAACATGGTGCCATATTTAGAGTTTCTAACCATAACCACACTTGCAAAAAGGGCATTAGATCAGCAGCCAGTTTCCCGGACTCCCACTCCTTGTTTCTGACTTTAGGAATTCAGATTATTTGTCTTTTACCAAATAAAGTTGCTTAGGAGATAAAACAATAAGAATGAAAAACATAAGGGCCTAACAATTAGTTTTAATCTATTCTGGCTTGAATAGATAATGCTTATAGTTGAAAATAGCAGATAGCAATAAATTGAAACCTAACATGAAAATATTTTTTTCATTTTTTAGAACTTTTAATTTCATCATTAGTAGCACATACTCAATTTACAGAAGTGTTGGCAAATCTTCATTGACTACATTTGTCTTCATTAAGACTGTCTGTGAATATCAGCCTATATAAAGCGGGAAGACTCCCAGAGGAAGGCGTTTGGGTTCAGCATTCTGCGCCTACTATTACTTACTGCAATTAGCCATCAGAAGGGAACATTTTTGCTGTCTTCGTTCAGGATTTTTTTCTGTAGAGAGCAGGTTTAGTGCAGTACAAAGGCTCTCACTTAAAAAAAAAATACAGAAAAAAAGCACCAGGTATTGCTAGTAGGATGAAGAAAGTTGACAGCTTCACACAATCGGACAGGATGTTTGGGGATTAGAGAGGATCAGAAGCTCAGGCTTTCACTGAAAGAGAGGTTAACTGTTTTACCATTCCACTGTTTAACAGTGAGAGCAGCTAAGATCAAGATACCTGTCCTGGGAAAGAAAAGGCAGATAAACATCATAAGTTAGTGAAGAGTACAGGAAAAGGGAATCTGGGACATATCAGATAACTCTGACATAAGTCCCAAAACATCTACCACTTGGTAAGGAAAAGGAGTCAGTTCTACACAGGTGTATTTATTATTTTGTCTACACTCATTTCATTCTCATGCTATTTAAGAGTGAATTATTTCAGTACCATCTTCAGCAACATCTGAATGTACGCTGCTCCCAAAACAAGTGCCCAAGGAATTCAGCTGTGAACAGGGAGCGCCCATGGGGTTGAGAATCTAAGAAAAGCATGGACTTAAGTAGAGTCCAAAAGGTCACGGCTAGTCCTGTAGTTTTAGGGCAGCTGCCCCAGCAAGCTACCCTGCTGAGAGCATGCTGTGAGATACGGCCAGGGAGCACCCAGCTCCTGGAGAGCTGCCCTGGAGAACAGCACCCAGAGCCCTCCACGTGTTCCCGTGTTCGTCCCGCTGGGACAGCACGAGCACGTCCTAGTCAATGCAGCGCTAGGTGACCACTGTGTAGCAGAAACGAATGAGTATCTATTCCAGGTGTCTGATTAATCCACTGTGAAGGCAAAATTGGGTGGGAAAACTGTTCAGCATGTTGTGCTCTGTACCTTTTTGTCAATCTTTGGATGACTGTGCACTAGGGAAAGACTGCTTTTTCTTTTTTCCTTTTAGTAAGAGCAACACTGCACAGAAGGAAGACAAAGGGCAAGAGAGAAAGTGTTCAAAATAGCGAATCAACTATTGCACAGTTCAAATTAGTTTCAGCATTGAGGCCTGAAATGCCCTCTTCTTACGACAGTAAGTACTACTGACCTAACCCTTTTTGATCCATTAGGAGGGCTTGGAAACAGAAGGGAAATCAGTTATCCAGGACACAATTAAGGCTAAAAAAGAAATTAGAACTTTCCTGTGAAAATTAAGGCACGTAGCAATGTTGCTATTTTACAGGGGACTCCAGCAAGTCCCTTAGGTTAGATCCCTCTCCTTAGCACATACTTCTCTATTGCAAAAGGCTCAGAATTGCTCTTGATCCATTTATCACCTCTCTGGAGGCTGGCAGCACAGGAAGAGGGGGGCTGGCTGGCTCAGCTGTAGCTGTTTATTTTCTGGGAAGTCAGACTTGGTCAAGTGGGATGAATCTTGTGTTCATTTTAAGAAAGTTTATATTTGACTCTGGTAGGGCTGGGGAGGAGGTGAATGATAGGAAGGGGAGGGAACGATCAGAGATCTTGTGGGGCTGCCCTCACAGTGCCACAAACAGCCCTCCCTCCATTCCCAGGGCAGCGAGAGTAAGAAGCAAAGCACTGGAATCAAACACCCCTGATTTATTTTTTTTCTTCAAAGCTCAGAGATGGCTCTACAGCTAAACCCATCTCTAATTCCAGAGCTGATCTTATGGCCCATAAAAAAATGTAAACTAAATCCTCTGCTTTTAAAGCTCAACTACTAAACTTCAGAAGAACGCTTCCTAACCTTGCAGTGTATTCTGACTCATCCTGAAGCAATAATCTACATTTGCTGTCCAAATCTCAGGGGGTCTCTGAAGGTCTCACTGGCTGCTGCTGCCCTGCTGGAGAAAGTAAGGGTCGCCAGGCTTCCTGCAGTTCCCGGAGCCATTCTGCTGGCACAAGGCACAGCAGTGAAAAGGGAGAAAGGAGCTGAACCAGCACGGAGTCTCACACCAGCTTTGCAGGGTTACAGCAAGCAGCTCTAACCATGCTGGGCTGCAGCCCACCCGAGGGACGGGGAAACGGCTGATGCAAAGCTGTGGCTTTTGCAGGGCAGACGTGCCAGTCTCCCCTCTCTAGCAGTTGTGTGCAGTGAGCATGAGCAATACAATCTCGGCTGCCCTGCACATGGAGGAACCAGTAAACGGAGATGCTCCATGCAGACAGCGTTCCCCCACGCAATGCGAGCCAAAACCAGTCCCTGCAATGCTATGTAATAATAAAGCAAGCTTGCTGGCTGCTTCTCCTGTACATCTCCTGTGGGTAGAGGCTCCTGGCCTCTGAGGCAACCAAGAATGCTGTCCTTCTAGATTTATAATCACAGAGATTTAGAAAATACTAAGTTGTTGTTAGGTGCCTTGAAGTGATAGGGGAAAAATAAATAAATAAACTATACGGGCGTTGCCACTGGAAAAAAAATCTGATCTTAATCAACCAACCACACTTACTACTCTGCAGCTCATGGCCAGGGTTACTAAATAAACCACCACTGTCATCCCTTCATTCTTTTCAATATTTCTTAGAGACATCCATCTTCTTTAACACAGCATCCCCGATTTCAAAAGCCAGACACAAATTAATTCCGGGAATCCTACGGTGGGGAGACATTAAAACCCATTTAGAGGTTTCTGTGGAAGCCTCTCTCCATGCTTATTTGAGTCGACGCAGACTCGCGCTGTAGCATGTTGGAGCCAGCCTGAAGGAGCAGGAGGTTATAGGTCTGCGGCAGACTGCAGGGACATGCTGGGTCGGCTTATGCAATAACTGAGGGTTTTGTTTTCTGTGGTGGGGTGTCGATGGTGCATACGTGGGAGAAGGGGACTGGGCAGAGCCCTGTTTTAGGCAACTAAATTAAGTATTTCTTTTACTTTCATTTTAACTCCTTCGTTCTTAGGCAAGGCATTAAACCTCTTAGGTTTCATTTCCAGATAGCAGCTGCCTTCAAGAACCATGTGAAAGGCTTTCTTCCACAGCTCCCCTAGCCTAGGAAAAAAATAAGGGTGGGAAAATAAGGAGGGGAAGTAGAGCCACAATATTCAGAAGAAATATGTTTAACACCTCTCCCAGGGTCTGCAGATGGAGGGAAGCTTGCTACAGGTTCGGGGCGCTAAGCTACCGCTCTCGGTTAGGTGTTATGCAGCATCTCTCCCTCTAGTACGCAAACATTTACATTGGTACATGTCTCACTTGCTTTGTTTTTTAAAGGCTGCTTTAAGACACAGTTAAGAGAGGGGGCCAGGAGAGGGGACCCTGCCTCCCGGCTCACCTCCCTGCAGGCCAGCAGGGTCCCCAGGGCGCACACCAGCTGGGGAACCACAGCCCCACGGCCGTACTCCTGGCCACCGGCACCAGGGAGAACATTACTGAACATTTTATTTTCTCTAGCTCATAAAAGTTGCACTTTTTTTTTCTTCCAACCCCTCCTGTTTTTATATTAATTTTTGTGGGGATTTTTTTCCGGGTATTGTCGAACCTTGCTTCGGACAATCTGTTGGTAAAATAAACATTTCCTGAAGATACATTTCCTTCCTTTGTGCTTCAGAAGAGGAGAAACACCTTGTCCTAAGCGGATGTAATGAAAGATTTGGGTTGTTTTAGAGAAGTGACTGTCATTTGGAGCTAAGCTCTCACCTCAGGATGTGATGTACCTGCTGCTTGCAGAAGAGCAGAGCACAGCACTCACCACCGGGTCCTGTCTGCGAGGGCTCGAACAGGCCAGACCTACAGTCTGCCCGGTCTGGAGCCACATCCAGAGCCATAACTGAAGTTAGTGAATATCCCCCACATTCAGCAAAGGCCAAACCAAAAACTCAACTCTGCGTGCTCCCCAGTCTCTGGGAAACGTTTGATCTAGCCACTAATACTATGATTATATTGCTTTCTATCCTGTGAGAAGAGCAAGCTAAAGCCAAAGCGGTCATTTAGCACTCAAGGAAAATAACTGGTGATAAGAAGATAAGAATACGAGTTGCTGTGTTGCATCCAATGTCCTTCGCACACTCGTGGTGAGTGTTTTGGAGGAAGGTGGCAAGAATCCCCAGGTGTACAGGCTTTCGGATAAACTAGGAATAGAGCCTTTTCCAGGCATCTAGGGCAGTCAGCCCAGTGACGGAGATAGTGAGGAATAATTAGGGAAGGACCAATTAAGTTCTGGGAAGTGGTTTTTGTCAGTGCTTCAACACCCCATCGTTTGTATGAGATTTCTGCATCACATGAGTTTGCAAACCCAGAGCGCAAAGCCTGAGAGATTTTCAGGTATTTTAGGTAGGAACAACAACAATGAGAACAGTTTTTGTTCACAGGTGGAGATGGTCAAAAAAGTGTTATTCAGAACTCCTTGGATGCTGGGATTCAGACAGAGATCACTTACTAATTTTTAAAGCTCTACTAAAATTTTTCTTTGTGTTGGTTGAAGAAGACAGAGTCCTATAGACAACAGACCTGTTCTTGCTTACTATATAGACCTACTGTTTGACTTTGGCAAATCCCCTTCAGCCAGCTATGCCTCATTTTCCTAACTATATAATGAGAAAACCGCATAGAGAAGTTTCTGTCCATAGTAGACATGAGCTACTATTAGAAAATT
This sequence comes from Dromaius novaehollandiae, assembly GCF_036370855.1. Classification (NCBI taxonomy): domain Eukaryota; kingdom Metazoa; phylum Chordata; class Aves; order Casuariiformes; family Dromaiidae; genus Dromaius; species Dromaius novaehollandiae. The sequence continues at coordinate 9,023,232 of NC_088113.1, read as the reverse complement.
GCCTAATAGACAATGTCTCTAAACTCATGAGAAGACAGACTCGAAAGCAGCATTTCAAGGAAGAGAAACTAAATGCAAAGGAACAGAAATGAAATTCCTTGAAAGATCTATAAGAAAAAAAATGCAACAGGCACATTAATTATTTAACAAAACTCAGATGTCCATTAATGGCTACTTAGCCAGTGTTTTGGCAGGATAACCTATCTACTGTATCGCCATCATATCCCTGTAACTGCACATTTTGCTTCAGTATGTTCATGAGCTATTTCCCTTGCTCCTGTCAATGAGGGTGAGACTCTTTACTTCCCCAGCTCATTACCAGTGGTCTCTGTTACCATACCCACTCCTAAAACCAGCACCCAAGAAGTCTTCTATGGACCGTTGAACAGCAAAATGAAGCCATCAACTCAAGGGACCAAGAAGCTGTGAGGGACTTTTCTTTCAGCTGTAAATCACTGAAGCCTCATTTAACTGAAATGCGAGACCAGACTCTGATCTTATCTTTATCAGCCAGCAAAGTTTCATAAGGTGTCTGAGATCAGAATCTGGCCGATAAAAATACAGAGCTTAGAAAAGTCATATTTCATGCTCTTGGGTGACGCCTGCAGGTTTTGAAACTATAGTTTACTAATAGCTATTCCAAAACAACACTGAATATAGTAATTTCTGGAATAAAAAAGGGACTTACTACACTCAAAATCCTAGAGAAATCAAGGAGTGAAAATACAACTTTTTGCATTCAGTTTTGAGTAAGCAGAGGCTGAGATGTATTTCTTTTTTTTCCTAACAGTCAGTTTTAGTGATGATTTAAATCCAAAAGGTAAAATTCAATAAACAAGCCAGAGGGCCATAACACTCATACAGATCAACTTGGGAGAAAAACATGCAAAGCAATTTTCACAAATGTTATGTTCTCTTGCACAACACTGTGCTTTGACTCGGCCTCGCAAACTCCTAGCCACATAAACGCCTTTGAGGATCCTCACTCCAGCCCCCAAAGTTAGACCATGTATGGAGACGTTCAAAATTGCTGCTGTTTTCAACCTAATACACTTTTTTTTTTCTTAAACTTATTTTGGCAACACCTCATGATCTTTTCAGACCAGAGTCTCTGAGCTCATCCTCTGCAGATAACCTTACTGAAGGTATGATAACATGGAGCGCAATGGCAATGCTGGGCAAAGCCTTGTCAGAGCTACCTGCCCACAGAGAACGGCTCTCCTGGAGGTCTGACATTATTTGCACCTTCCTTTACCTCTTTGTTCTCACACTTTTTCATAAGGCCTAGAAATGGTTTCCCAAAAGGCTCTGCATTTGTTCTGGCAGCAGTCCATATTTTGCTTCCTTGCACTGCTCTGGGTCTGAGGCTGCTGCCGTCTACCCTTCTGCTGCTGGTCCCACCACTTCCTCCCCACGTCCCGTGCTTGAAGTACAACTCAACTCATATTGACCCAGTTAAAAAAACACAGGTTATTTGTTTACGGAGCACATTACACACTAGAAGACACAGTCAAAAACAGCTTAAAGGGGATGTGGGGGCCTCCTAGGTTAAGTAAAAGTCATTTCTGAGACTCAGCTCACTCACATGGCCTGAGCATGGCTGCAGATAAAGGATGCACCCTCAGTTCAGTTCAGTTCTGAATGAGGTGATAAATGAGAACTAAAACGGAAGGGGGAAGAATACAAAATAATTTCAAGAAAAGAGAAACTAAGCAGCCTACCTGTTCTGAGGATCTTCGACTTGGCAGTGGATTCCAGCTGTACTGACCTAGGAGCTTTGATGTCATTGATACCATCAAATCAAGCCTTTTATGTTCTCTGTATTTTCTTTTATAAAAAGGTTGGTCCACCCCTTAGGAAATGCATATTCTTTTCTGCAAAGAAACTCAACATTAGGAGGCACTTTCGAAATATTTCTAAAAAGTTTTTCAGGTTTTTGCCAAACTGATTCAAACTGAAAACACTGATTTGGTTTTTAAAATGACCAGAATCAAAATAAAGATGCCTGAAGGCTCTGAGATTACTATTTGACTGGTTTTCTTTTAATACTTATTTCTTGTATAAATGTAGAAGAAAAAGGAAAAAAAATAAAAGGAGCGAATGAGAGGAAAAATCGACCAGAAACACAAGCCTGATAAGTCTCCCGAAAGACTGTATTCGTTCTCAATCTTTTTTCCCCAAAAAAGTGAAGCATTTTACCACTGTAAGAATTTTTCATGAAAATTGCTGTATTGTCCACACAACTATATTCAGCTAGAAAAAGAAAAAAAAGTACTTGAAGAACACCTTTTAACCATCACTCATAAAATATAGTCTTTTCTCCTTTTCAACGCTTTCTCTCGTAAGTCAAAGTCACCACCAGAAGTTCAAGGCCCTTCGCACTGAAAAAGAAAGGAGAAAAGGAGAATGAGACGAAAGAGAGCGCAAGGCAGGGAATGCAAAAAAGGAAGAGATGAGGAGAACAACCCTGACACAGCAGAATTTGTTACAGTTCAGTGTCCTGTTGAAAATCTCCAGTGGTAGCCACAGAAATCCATCAGTGTCCCGAACGACTTCTCACTTGAGGTTTATACGGCACCACATATAACATCGATTAGAAAAGGAGCCAGCTGGCAGGGCAGCTAACACTGCAGAGCTGCAGAGCCCAATGCTGCAAATATGTATGAAGGAAACCCAGACCCCCACGCTTCGCGTGCCCAAGGCTTGCAAGGGGATGGCAGCAGCTATGGGTTGCCACAGGGAGGAGAGGGGAGAAAATCTGCCTATTGTCAATTAGCTTTTAAATTTTGATAGGGGCCTGCCTGGTATTTTATTTCTGGGTTAGATTGAAGCCTCTCTCTGTGAGGCTGGCTGCTTCTTCCTTTAGAAAGCAAATGCTAGCCAAATCTTTCTAAAATATTACCACTCATATCAGGAGATTCTTCTTCTAAGAAAGGAAGAACTGCTCCTATAAAAGATGTAGGGAACAGCGTTGTGACTGCTTTTTCCTCTTATAGATAACCTGAATGTTAACATCCACGCGAGAACGTGTGGGAGCAAAGCACAAGCCTATCTTTAGGGAGTGTTTTTTCATCCAAAGGATCTCAGTGACCTCTACACCACCAGTAACACTCATCTCGCTGGAGAGCTATGAGCGCATAGCAAGTAAAGGATAACTAAGGCCCTACAGAAACAAGGTCCATGGGACCCAGTAAGGTCAAGAACTTCACCAGCTTCACAAGTGAAGCTCGTATTCAAGAAATTGGGAAATAAAAGCTCCTGCGCTGCTGCTACCCTATAGCCAACAGCTGCTAAGAATAGGCAACTATTAGGCACATCAGCCACCTCTGAAATCTGGACATCAACTGAGTGGAATCCAGAAGATGGTTTGATAGCATCACTATGTGACAGACATCAGGAAATGAGGACTGTCATACCTATTTGAAACTAAAGGCGGTATTTTGAACAGAAAGTTGGTTAAAAATGGGAGCAGCAGAAATTAAAGTCAACAAGAAGAAAAATAAACCAATGGTGTGCATTTCAATTATCTGGGAAAAAAAGCATTTAGGGAAGAAATAGAAAGTATCGTCTTTCTTATGTATACAGCTTATTTATGATTACTTCCACACTCTAAACTTACATATGTAAAATAAAGGCCTAACAGCAGAAGGAGAAGTCAAGTACGGGCTCACTGAAAACACTACTGGAGCCATTCTCATGCTGCACTCAAACAAAGTGTATCTCTGTGAACACGTGCAGACAGTCCTGTGCTTGTGCCACCTCCACGCCAAGCCAGTTTCAAGCCATGTTCCTGCATTAGCGTGTTGTTATTCCTGAACTGTTAAGCTCAGATCCCCCAAAAGGCTTATTGGCAGAGGTGCCCTGGTACAGACTATATGGTGCATGGACTGTAGCTGAGCAGGTGCGACTACCTGTACTCATCCAGCTGAACACCCCTTTACACTCAAACAAATGCAGTACCCATTTAGGCTGCTCATAAAGAACACATATCTTTCCAAGTGGTTTATGTCCATTAGCTCTTACTATACGGGATATGACCGAGAGTCTCACAGAAGCTCAGCCCCCAGCCTTCTGCAGCCTCCCACCAGTCTCTCTCTCTTTATGTGCCCAAACATGTTACTTTAATGTCAGTGGCAAATCTCTCTTTTGCCTCAGCTTGTTAAGGATTTGGTCAAGCCTGGTCTTGTTCCTTTTGAAGTCAGCAGGAAAACTCTAGTGGGGGACAGGATAAAATCTTTTCCCATTCTCTAGCTTCTTTCAAGTGTCAGATTAACCTCATGCAATGCAACCTGAAGTCCTTCACTCTAACTGGTCCCACTCCTTTAGCCACTAGGTTTTATCCTCTGGAGTTTGTATCCTGGAGTCCCAGCGACAGCAGCAAGAACAGCTGCCAGCATCCTGGGAATATCTGTTTTGGAATCTCAACTACTGTGTGAAGTTGCTGCTCTCCAGTTTGAGAGTTGTGTTTGCAAAGGAAATCTGTCCAACAACAACATCGAGAGAGAGGAAAAAAAGGAGGAAAAAAGGCTTTATATAACAGAATTAACAGAGCTGTTGCAATAGTAACGTGAAGTTAACAGGCAACTTTTCCTCCTCTTTCTCTCCCCCTACCCCAACCTCCTCCTCTAACAGCAGTTTCATTTGTTTTTGTTTCCAAGCTTCTTTTACTGGCCACTCACACAGCCCAGCTCCCTTTGTCTAATTTGGATCTCGAGCTTCCATGCAACTGACTCTTGCTGTAACTGTAAATCTTTTTATGGCCCTTCTGCCTCTGAACTGTAAAAGCAATGCCACTGTACGCTGCCTAAATGGGTCGTAAATCCACTTAGTGCACTGAATGAGGAAAAAAGTTTTTAAGGGAAAGAGGCAAAAAAAAAGGCAAACTAAGGTGGCTGGAGGGACACAAGGGAAAAAAACACAAGAAAGTATTTGCTAAATGGAACTGAAATAACAGGAGTCAAAGGGAAAATATGAATGCTGGGGAAAAAAAAAAAGATGAAATAATGTGTCCTGGTGGTAAAAACAAAATGCTTCTGAAAAACTGGTCAGCTTATTAATGCTCAAAGATTTATGGGAGGATGTTGGTTGCCCTGGGAGGATGGTGGTTGCCCTCCGCTCCTGTTGGCATCAATAGGACCTGGTAGTGCTGGGCGATTCTGAGACTGCTAGCAGCTAATAGCCTCTATTTTTCCACTGGGTGGTCCAGGGGCTGCTATCTGGGTCTAATTCTAGCTCTGTAGCACTGCATGACTGACACACAGGTTAAAGCATGGCTCCGAGTCTCAGTTTATTCATCTGTAAATGGGAGATAAAGATATTTCCCTGCTTTGTAAGGTGTTTTGAGAGGTGCTGTTGCACACCATAAAGCTTAAATGCCACCACCAAGGGACCAGAACCTATTCCTGTGGCAGTCAAGAGCAGCAGCTTCATTTGTTTCAGAAGTGGAGCTAACCCAACATGGGCAACTTTTCTCTATAATTTATTGCATTTATCACCATGGTATCTGAGCTCTATGGGTATTATCCAAATTCCACTGAATTCAGCGAGTGTCTTTCCACTGCTTTCAATAAGTTTTGGATTTGACCCCAAAGTCACAAAAAACTGAGGAATATGTCAAAAGAATGTAAGTGGGTGTGAGTTGAAATTGAAGAGTTTGGAGACTGGAATATGCAGAACAGTAGCTATTTAAAGACCAAGCTTGCTACTGAGTGTTCCCTTTTAATAGGGTTATATAAATACATTCCCGTCTCAATATATGTGGAAAAACAGGCAGTGAGGTGAGACTCTACTGCTTTATTTCTTATGGGAAATATTGTGCATAGCTAAACCACCTCTTCCCCTTTCCTCACCCACCACCCACAGTCCCTGGAAGCGTTCAGCAGCTGTGTACAGTGTGAAGAGTCACATCCGGGAGCACTGCTCGAGTTAGAAAGTTCACAGCCCTGCCTTTATAATAAAGCCCCTGTTTTCATTGCGTTCTCACTTTGCCTTAAAGACTTGATCTGAATTTTGGCACTCAACATGTCAGAAGGGGAGGCGAGACGGGCTATGCCTTTTTTATTATTTTATTGCTCCGTTCCCTCACAAGGAAAAGAGGAAAAACAATCAAAAAATGTTCTTACTTGGCTCTTTGCAGAGAACAAATGAGTTTCAGTACAGTTCCCTGCAGCCAGGTGTCCCCTTCAGAAAGTCACTGCCAGAATGGACACCACGTGGCATCTCAATTACCAGCTTTGTGAAAAAGGACAGTGGCCAAAGACGACTGAAAAGCAAACTCCTTTCTCGTTTCACCAGGACTCTTATGTGCACTCTGCTGACCGATAGTTCAGGTCAAGGGATGCTGATACTGTGACTAAAAAGAATCCTATTAAAATGATGGAAATCTTTGACTATCAAAAGTGGGGTCTGCACCTGGACAGTAATTATGTTTCAAAGAAAATCCATCTGGTATTTTATTGCTTATTCTCTCCGTGCACTTAGTGTGCAAGAACAATACAAGGACTAGAAAATTTCATACCAGAATGCCTCCAAAAAGCTGTTTACACTCTGTCAGGGCAATAAGCTACACAGATTTCTGCTATATTATTTCAATTAGAGGTAACAATTGAAATAAGCATTTTTGTAAAGCCTTCCTAAAAACACTAGTGTGGATCCTCAGAGCAGGCAAACGCCTGCAAATTCCACCAAACACCAGAGAGCCTATATACCTGAGGAGCAGCTAAATCTTCAGCATCTGTAAAGTTTTATAACTACAACTGAAGTCAAGTTAAGCTAATTTTTGCCATCACTAGAGCTACAGCAATCAGCCTGCACTGCGGATTGAACCCTGCCTGCATTTACGTTTTGGAGAGCAGGACACAAATGCCACGGGCTGCAGGATGCAGCAGTGATAGGAGTTTCTCTGGCCAGATGAGAACCAGCTCCAAGAGGATTGCTTTATCCACACGTTAACAATGCCAATCTTGAGCTAACAGATGATTACAGTCATTATTTCTTACCTACCTTGCTTTTTTAGTGATCACATTTGAAGGCTGAAGTAGGCATTACTGGATAGCTGATAGCAGCAAAGTCATCATGAATGAAACCAGTGTAGCAGAACTTGGCTATAATCCACGTTCGCTTTAAATTTGTGCAACCTCTAGTGCTGAATTAAAATGGAAATACTCATGGATTCAATTTACTTTTCACTTCTGATGCTCCTTGTTTAGTGTGGAGGTTTTGAAATTTAGCAAGGAATTTGCACTGATTAACACACATAAATTTATCAAGAATGTTTAGTCTTGCTGTTTTTGGTGCTTGGTTAAAGCCCAGATCTAGAACACAGGAATATATGAGAATCTGAGTTTCATTTTCAAAAGGAAGCTTAGAAAACATACATTTCTGGTGAAAAACTTCACAAGTAAACCAGCTGCACCCAAAGAGCTGAGAAAGCAGAAAATAAGTAAACATATTCTGAAATGTTCTTTTCAAAAACCTATTTCATTATTTCTGAGATTTGGAAAGCCTGACTCATAATTTCTAAATACTTGGAACTAGAAATACTGCTGATATCTGGTCACCATTGCTTCATACTGTGTCACCCAGACTCAAGGACAGATTTTTATCTCCTCAACTAAATCTAAGCGAACAGATTTATTGGAGTAACTTGCAGACTCATACTTTAACAGCTTAGATTCAACACTAAATGTTGGCACTCAGTCTCCCACCCATCCAGCCTGTGCAAGTATCACTGCAGACGTCGAAAAGCAGAGCATCCCAGGGCACTAGGCTATATTTTGGAATACTCAATATCAGATTTTGCTATAAACTGTCCCGTGTGACCCTGGCTACTGCAGGCAATGTTCAGGCCCCTTAGGTGAATTAGGTGCTGGAGATCTGTGCCTTGGCCTCCTGTGCTTGAATCCCCCAAGTGTAAAAGAGAGATAACAGCACTGCTAATCCTCATAGCTGAGAACTATTAACAAATGCATAATTAACACAATAATGGGGCCCAGGGCATCACTACGCCACACTTGGAGAGTCTGGTACAGACTCACTTTAGGAGAGCCTGTATGTCTGCATGAACAGCAAAGATGCCTGGCAGAGATGCTAGCTCAGAGATGTGCACCAAAGCAGCATGGACAAGCGCGACGGGGACACTTACAGTCGTGAGCTGGCTCCACCGCAGAGGGCTCGGGTACGTCAGCACTGTGCGCTGCCTCGCCGGGGAGGAACGGCACTGCGTAACGTCACGCTGGAGAGAGCAGAATTACAAGAGATCATGAAAATATTTCAATTTCTTAAGTTTTCAGATTTAAAAAGGTAACTTTGCTTTCTGAGAAATATTTACAGTTCATTTGATAGCCCTTTTCTCTTTTCCTACACAGGCGTGGAAAGGAGATATGGATGGAAATTTGTGACAAGTTCTGAACTATTTCTTTATTTCTGCTTGTTTTGCTTTATTCTTCAGACCATGCTTAGAATCAGAACAATTTATTTTGGAGTCAGTATCAACTTTTCTGGTTGTGTCAGTTTACTTTGGCTTAGGTTCCTAAATTCATACACACAAGCAACAATCTACACCTACGCACAACCTAGCCAGTCCATTAAAGAGAAAAAGCCCCCTCTCAGCTTGAAGAGAACCTGCTGTCGACAAGCTCGCTCCCCTCTGAACCGTAACCTTTGACTTGTCCTGTGGGGGAGAAGGGAAAAATGCAATCAGGTGCAGAATGCCAATACATCCCTCTGGGGTGACAGACATCCAATTTCCAAGCAACCATTAAAAGGCCCATATGGAATTTCATGTTTAATATGAACCTACAAGAAATAGGAAACCCAACCGCGAGCTCATGCCGTGCGTTACTTCTGCCTGCGAGCATGTGTCAGCGGCTGAGCCTTTTCAGGTGCTCTCCTCCGCACGGACAGAGCGCTATGGGGATGTTCAGTTTGCTTGGGGTGTTCTTTTATTTTATTTTTTTAACTAAGAATGTAGCTGCCCGGTCCATCTGAGGAGGATGCAGCTTTGAGAAAGACGCGGGAATAATCTGAAGGCACAAGGATCAGGCAGAACATCTCCAAGACTGCAAGCAACATTAGACAAGTAAACAGAAAACTTTGCTTTTTCACCTAATAATCCACAGCAAACTTCTTATTATCTTCAAAGCCACGTAACAACTAAAGACTAATTGCATTTTGCTCAACAGTCTTCCACAGATAGCAAAAAATCCTATCTACAGGCTCTCCATTTGTATCAAAATGTTGTTTTCCCAACCTCTGGCCCCAGCGCAGCAGCAACAGAGCCAGCATGTATACCAGGGAAACTGCTGGGCTAGGGGGAAGTGCTGCAGTCCACGAACCTCTGGAAATGAAGATGAAATGAGGCTTAGTCCTGCACAGCACATTGATAAGCTTTTGGCCCCCATTTCAGCATGACCCAACAGGCTTAAATTGCTTCATTCCTCAGCTAGCCAAGAGCAAACGGGTGGTAGATGTAATATGGCTGTTCACAAGAAATCTCTCTTGATTGATTTAGCTTCTCCTCCTCAGTAGTGTGTGGGAGTCGTATGGCTCAGGCACATAAATTACCTAAAGAACACCTTCCATGGTTGTGCAAAGGGTACACATTGTCACCCCAGCACAGGAGCAGCTTTTATGAAGCTCTAAGAATACACAAAAGTTTTAGTTGCTCCACAGAAATATGGCCTCACTTCAAAATGATAATTTTAGTAAAATAAAATAACTTAGATTATTTTTTAATTAAACAAAGGAACAAACAGAAAATGCTTTGGGCTGTAAAATAAGTCCATTTTCAGGAGTTTTGCGGGGTTTTTTTTGGAAAATACTAAGAGTTATGAAATTCAGACAGCTTTCAGTTTTCATTAAGAAAAGATTTCAACAGTTTGGGCTTTGTTTTTGACCCTTTGAAACAAGGAAATCCAAAGATGCTTCATTTTTATGGGACCATGTTTACAGAAGAAAATTTCTACTAGCACTGCTACATTGTTATGTCTGGGGAATGAGTAACAAGATACTGGAGAATTATTCCTAAGAATCATTTATGTGAATTATATACTTTCTTGTGATTGGAACAAGGATCTCATTTCAGGCTGCAATGCTCCGAGTTTCTACCCACAGGCAGATGTACTATGGAGGAGAACAGTCACTGAAATCTAGATTAAAGATAGCAGAGATTAAAATCAGGCAGGAGATACTCAAGAAAAGGGACCTTTGTCACAGGTTTGCACAGCGCATGAAAATGGGGTCCTGATTCAAGAGTGCATTTCCCAAGTGACATAACAATGACAAAAATACAGATACACAACAATAAAAATCAGCAAAAGAACAGGCCTCCTCTCCAGGCCAACTGGAATACATGCAAGAGTCAAGCTTTTGCTGGAAGATGAAGGCTGCGAGAAAAAAAAGAGGGAGATATTCTGCAGACCTATGCTTAATATTTATATTATACCACAAGAAGATTAGGTTTTAGACCAGTTAATTTGGACAAACATATGACATGAGATTTTTAGAGTGATTATCCAAGAGCCTCAGTTTTTAAGAAGCCCATAGCTCTAAATAAAATGTCTCAAAGTTATTTTCCATCTTCAAGCTCAAAACTTCAGAAGTATCCCAAAGGGGAAGACTTCTCTTTCTGCTTAACCAAGCCAATTCCCAATGGAGACTTTGTCCCCAGCTGCAGCACAGGGTTACAAGATTCAGATTTTAATGTATTAATGTGTCTTCAGTTCTGAAATCTGCTTTGCTTGTCTGGCTACTTTAAGGTAAATAGCACATAACTGCTGACTCCAGAAACACTGGCAAAGTTACCATCACAATCAACCTCTGGTATTTAATACTCATTAGCAAAATTCCACTGTTCATATCGGTTTGGGGAGAGAAGAAGGTAAAATTTATATATTTTAAACATAATATATTACTCGTTCAAGGCAATATGAACTCCTGCAGCATAAAGAGCATCCTTGCAAGCCACTGCCAGAAATCTCCACTCATCTTGCAGGATCCCAATCAACGTGTCCCCAGTTTTTCCACCCAACGCTATGCATTCAGCAAAGCACACCTGCCATAGATCTCCAGGCATTACCAGCTTTCAACGAAAACTCGGAACATTACAACTGGGGGATGATGTATGGGGATGTCACCAACTCCCCCTCACACACACATACCCCTTTCCCCTAGTACAGGCATTTTTTATCGGCTTCAGTGACTCAGCCGTTAAACTTACCCCAACCGTCAGGCTGAATGACAGCAGGCCGGTGATGGCTTCGCCCCGCGCTTGCCCGCGAGCATCGGCTGCGTCGGGGCCCGGGAGGGGACAGGAGGGAGAAGGGAGCTGGGCATCATTAACTGGACAATCGAATGGGTTATGCTTCTCTGATTTCAATTAACCTTTGCACCTCCTGGTGACAAGATCTCATGGTTACCAACTAACTTCAGCAAAACCCAGATGTTACAACCAGTTAACCCAACCTCAGATAGCGTCTAGTCAGGATTTGATGAGAGTCCCTTCAAATCACTCATCAAAAGAAAAATGAATAAAATTTCAGACTTACTTAATGTTATTAAGCTGGAGTTGGGTTCTGATTCTGTTCCGATTTATAAATCAACTGCAGAATTCACTAACGGGAGGAAAACAAAGTCGTAAGACCCAAGGAAGTATATTAATGACATTAAGGACACAGGCATTTAAAGCCTGCAATACAGATTATAGTGCACCTACAGATAAATAAAAAATTATTTGTTCAAGAAAGACTGAGATAAGCACAGAGCTGACATCAGAGAATAAACCAGCCCAGGTAAGTTAAGGATGAATTTTACCACTTACTCATGTTTTTTAAAGAGAACACTTTTCAGCTTTAAAATTCACTCGGAGTTTTAGAGGTTCAGTACAAAAGATTATTCCAAAATCCTATAAGAACTGCAAAGATTTCTAGCTTGCAATAAAGCTACAACTGAAAATTAACATTGATCAAAAGAATGCAAAATTTTTTATGAAAACATCTTTTGAATTATTCCACCTTTTTAAATTCAGAAACTGGAAAGATAAATCCTGTTTTTGTTGTCCTTTGTCTTCAACACAGTTTTGCTACTTAAAATGTTGACCAGCTCTGTTTACAGGACATAGCTTTAATTTTGCTATCATTTATATGGCTGTGATGGCTAAACAGGATAAATGGTTATCACTCTGCCTATTGGCTTAAATGAATTTTTTCCTCATCTTTGAGCAGCTATAAATGAGGGCCAAATCTGAATATACGATAGTAGACTCTGCATTTCCATGTTGCTGCAGACACAACACAGGGTATGAGACATACAGAAATGTGTTAAAGCAAAATGGAAGGCTATTGTGCTTAAAAGAATATAAGTATCAGAAAATGTGGCACTCTAACATTTTAAACATATGTATTATTCTGTAAGCAATTTCAAGACAATTTCAAGATGAAACCAATGTTGATGATATAGATAACAAATCTTTCTTTAAAAATGTATTAAGAAAATACCAGTTTGCAAAGAAAAATTTATGAAGATTATGAATTCATTAAAGAAAATGTGCTGACTGAAAAGCGTAGATTATTGTCAACCACTTCTAGGACTTTATTATGCAATTCTTCATACTTTAAATAATACAACAATAAGTCAAGTTCATCAAAAGCCTACAAACCCTTTATTCATAACAGCAAATAATTATTACTACTGAGTAACTTCTTGTAATGTAAATCTCACAATCTAGCCTGATATTATCAATCTTTTCTATCATAAAAGATATTTAAAGTATCTGCAGTAAATAAGAGCCAAAATTCAAAGACTCTTTAATGCAGAACATCCCACATCTTTTAAGAAATTTTAGTGGATGCATTTCAGAAATTCCTGTTAGAAACTGGAAGATTCTTACATTGTGGCAGACTGCAGGACTGTCCTTCAATTTCTTACATGTTAGTAGCCATATCTAATAAAGTCTAATGTCCCAATGATAGAAGCATCTGGCTCTTCTCCCCTGATCAATAATATTCAGCAAAAGTCCCCTCTTCCAGCAGCAGCATAAATTTTCAGATATATGCAAAAAGACTTGCTAATGTTAATTGCCAGGGCTGATTGGTGATTAATTTTTTGATTATGATCAATCATTCCCCAAGAATCTTAATAAGACATTCAAGGCAATCTGCAAATTGATAATAATTAGGGATCCCAACTGGTAACGCATCCATGGCCGACTATAAAACGTCCCTGTGACAGAGCGTGTTTCAGTGAACCAAGTTCTCCCTTTTGAAGAACAGAAAAGGGAAGGATCAAAGCGTCTAGAGCCTGCTGGGATACTTCTGGCATCCTCTAACAGCAGTAACCATGTTGACTTCTTTGCGTACACCTTATGGTAGGAAATTAAATGGGGGGTTGTTTATGCAAAAATGCTTTGGAAACATTACCCCAACTCACCGCCATCTGACCAACAGCCCTTCCGACCAGGGCAAAGCAGCGATCTTCCAGAGCACAGTGCCCAGAAAGACAAAACCTCCATGGATGTCAGCAAAGGCCACTGGAGGAGTCCTGCTAGACCTGTGAAAGAACACACCAAATAGCATGCGTTAAAACACGAATTTCAGGCTGAGCAAATTTTAAAAGACCCTTTTGATGTCTTTGGTCTAGTGCAGACCAGGTAATTCCATTAAGTTGCTAACAATACGTTAGAAGAGAAATGCTTTCCCCACGTGACACATGGTTGTGCACTTGAAGGTGAAAGTCCAGAAATTATTGTAAATGTTGTAGACTCAACTCAAAATACAGTATGATTTATAACATTTTCTTCAAGAGTAAATTCTTTTGCAAAGATAAATATCCTCATACAGTGTTTTAAACCCAAACACTAAGTGTTCCTGTGTACGAACCAGAAAGTAAGAGCACTTGGAACAGGACGTAAAGTTTACCAAAGGAGCCAGCAAAGGCCCACACTCATAACTTCTGCTCCTCCAACACTGCTGCACAGCCAGGCTTGTGTAACGGCGTTCGCAAAGCCACGTGTGATTTTTGTGCTCGCACAGCTCTCGCTTACACGTCCCAGGGTGGCAGCTGGGCACGAGGCTGACACACGCGCTCAAGCCACGGGCCACGCACAGCAAGCGCCCAGTTCTGCTCCGTGCCAAAAACCGGACAGGCAGATCTTGGCATCTGCTCAGAACGTTCATCGTCTGCTGTCAAAGATGAGTGACATGCCGAAAGTGAAGAATACAGAGGTAAGGAAATTGAGAGCACGCAATAAGCTCAGTACTGGCCTGTCATGTTCTACTAATATCCAAGTTTTGAAATTCCTATCTTTGTGGCTTAATTCTGATTTGTGCAAAATATTCCTTTTAACATGTCAAGAATGTCATAAAGGAGTTTGAATGTAAATGCAAATAAATCCCTGAGGTCTACAGTTCTTTCAGTTCTTTCAGTGTTGCCAAACGTACCATTTTATGATGAGTTCCAAGGTATTTGTTGTTTTATTTGAAGAGCTTGCAGTTAGTACTATGCAAGTAGCTCAGCTTTTATTAGAAGTACAAAGTAGGACCTGGCCCCTACATTTTATGTTAAATTTTCTGAAGGGAAGTTAGCTTTCAGCTGAATGCTCTTTTGCACAGAAAGTGTCTTCTTCCAGAATGTATCATCACTTCAATAAGAAACCAAAACATGCTTTTTATGAAAAGTCCAGCTTTAAATGAAAACCTTTACACAAATACAAAAAAACTTCATTTTTCTCTAACAGTTCCATTAAAAAAAAAAAAGCCTAAAGGAGTGTGTGCTTCCTTTCCCATATAGTAAACAAGAAATGTTTAAAAACATGACACAAACGTCTAAGAATTTTTAAACTATAAGATGCATTTTTCAAAAGTATACCTCCACTTTTGGTTTAGTCTCATTATTTCTCAGCCAGTTTCAAGAACTTTAAACACTTATTTAGGGAATGTAGTGGATTTAGCAAGCACAGAACGCGGCAAGTTGTTTCCAACACCTTCCCGTCAGACGAAGCTGGCCCAATTCTCTTCTCGTTGTTCCAGATCGAGAACAACTCATCTATTGGGAAGGGAACGATTTTGCTGTTAAACTGATGTCTTTGATAAACAAATTAGGTCCATAATTTTTAAGGTAACATTCCATTAGATTTTTTTTTTTTTTAAGAATGCTGCATATTTTCTTAAACCAAATAAATGAACAAACGTTTAAGTTATCTTTGCAGCTGAGATTCCTCACTGCTCCCTTTATAAATCTAGCTCAGGAAAACTGAAATGCTAACACGTTTCTTGGATTGGGTCTGTCATTCCTCTCTAGCTCCTCGCACTTTTATAATTCACAAGGTCATGAGTACAAAATGTGCTTGTTAACTTACACAAGAATAAAGCTGTCAGATGGGCTGAAGCCTCCTTGTGTACCAGTTTAGTGAAATATGATTATCCAAGCTGTAAAATGGATAAACCTATTAAATTAATAAATCTGCTGCCCTGTAGCCTACCACTGATGTCACTGCCTTACCTACAAGGCACTCCTTCTTAAATTAATACTTGATAAAGGAATAAATCTTTTGAAGACATATACTGAAGCTTTGCATTGAAGAGTTATGCTTTGTGTTACAAACTGTAAGTATTTTTTACTGCAACGGAGCTAAGAAAATGCAGCACGAATCCCAGAAAAACAGAAAGCTTAGAAAAACAGTATTACCCAGCTAACACTGTGGGCTGCTTCTTACCTGTACACAGCTAATCACCTCCCTGCTTCTTTTTTTATTCTAATGTGCGAGTGGATGAAAGATAATTAGCAGAGTAGTGGATAAAGTGGAAGGGCACTGCCTTATCAAAGACAGATAAGGGCAGCCACATATGGGCAAAATAAAGCATGATTCACTTCTTTGGGTTGCTTTGATTTATTGCTCTAAAGGCCTAACAATGAAGTTTCACATCAGGGGAGAGCGAAGGAAAAAAGGGTTTCAAAGGGTTCGCTGCCTTCTTAGAAGGCATTTAGCATATTGTGATTGCTGCTGTACAGTATCATTGTTCCGCACTATTATTAATGGTCATCTATTACACAGACACCCTCATGGAAACCAGAAATGAATGTATGCTGCAAGGCACCGACCAAACACAGCAAGGCAAAATCTCTGCCCCTACGATGTTACAGTCTAAAATATAAAAATCAAAATGAAAAAGGCAGACTAATGAAATGAGTTACTTTAAGATCATGTGGCAGATGACCAGCAAAAATGTGACACCAAACACAGATGCCCTAAACCCAGCCCAGTGCCCACAGACAAACTGGTATTTCAATAAGGTTAAAATGAGATAAAAATAAAATCCCAGCTTGTCCAAAAGCACCCCAAAATGTGCTCAAAACCCAAAAGTGAATTTGTAAAAGGAAACAGGAAATGAAAACTAAAAAGGGCTGACATGATTACGGGGTGTTAATAAGAAAAGACATAAGCCAGGAGCCTTGATGTACAACTAGACAACGAGAGGTTACGTTTGGAGTCAGGGCTATGCTAATTTGCAAATGTGGGTCCGTTTCATTAAGTGAGCTAAGAGACAGGCTGTCTCAGTCCAGCAGAGAGGGATCTCATTATCCATGTAGGGAGCAACAGATAAGAATCTTTTAATAATTGCTGGGAATTTTTTTATGATGATATGGAATGCCAATTTATGCCTCTCCACTCAACGCGGATAAAAACCAGCCTCCTCCGCAGTTCAAACCCGGTCCCCCCTCGCCCCCCCCGGCTGTGGCCATTAGGACAGGGAGGGAAAGCAGAGACTAATATGCTTGCCCGGGAGACCAATGCTGCAAAACTCCATTAAATGCACTTCATAGGGGAAACATATTTGTTTACGGTGGATGAAAAACTTTGCCAACCCTTTTTACTCAATTATTAATAGGCAAAGCTGTAGGATTTAGGGCCCAATCCAAGTAGTCTTTGCATCAAATCCTTTACGAATGTCTTGTTAAGGAATGGTCCTGATTTGACACCTTTGGAAAACAGCCAAAGAACATGTACTGCTTTGGCAAGAGCTGTTCACATTTCCTTCCCCTTGTCCCTCTCTCCAAAACACATCCACTGCAGCCATGAGAAAGGACCTTTTCAGCAACCAGAGGTTAGTGCAAACAGTCGCTCCCTTCCTGGCAAGGTGCAATAAGCATCCCACTTCAGACCAAGCATATCACAAGTTACTTGATAGGAACAAATGTAATCTACAGGGAACTAATTATGAGAGACCTGCATCGTTCACATGACCATCCCAACACTTCTGGCTACTACTCAAAATATTGGCAAAATAAAGCAGCAGTAAAGTTAGACAAGGTCTCATGCTCGTGTTTCACTGCATAATATTTGCTGAAGGCTAAGACAGAGGAACAATAACTTACTGAAATCACTCTAACAGTGTTAAACTTCTAAGAATTAAGTTTTCCTGCTCCCCAAGCTTCTACTGCAAGGAAAGAAAAAGCACTGAACCGTCAGCAGAGCCAAATCTGCTTTCATTTGCCTGAAGTCACTGGCTCGGATTGCATGTTAGCATTGGCACATACTGTCCAGGGAACTCAGAAGCAGTGCTTATCTCTAAAGCTGGCTGCAGGATTTGCTTTTATGCATAGGGTCAACCTAAGGATTATGTACAACTTAAGTATATTCTCACAAGGAACAAAATTATAAGGACCTCCACAATTGACCTTGCTTCTTTTCCAGTTTCTACTTATTTGTGAACAATCTTTAATTTTTCCCATGTCCAATTTCTATTTGAAATGATTTGGCAAATAGCTTTTGTGAAAGACACTCAGTATTGACTTTGTGGGCGAGATCATGATGCTTCGCATTTGAAATGGAGCTGACTTTTCTGGATAAAGAGCGCATGTTCTGGTGCCTTAATTAGATGAGAACAACATTAGAATCAGTTATATGGGTACAGCTGCTCCCCCAGGATTACAAATGTGCTTCCTGCGAATACTTGCTGATATTTATGTTTAAGGAAAACAACTCTGTCTCCACAGATATTCCTGCCTGTAAATCCATTCCCTGGAGTATTCCTGGAAAGCAGAGTTCAGGCCCCTGTGACAGCCGAGTTGTGAGCAGCGCAGGGAGGTTTGCTGGAGTGTAGAAACAGGCAGGAACCACGACTCAGCCCACCGGGCTGGGGATGGGAATTACTAGGGGGAAGGAAACGCAGCGAAAAGAAAGTACGCTCACAAAGAGGGAAACACAAAGGACTGGAAAGGAAAAGAGAGGGAGGGCAGGGACAGGAGTGCTCTAAGGCAGGGCACGTTTCTGCACCGAGCCGGTGTGACTGTGGTGAGACAGCTCTCCACACACGGAGGGCATCAGATCTCCGTCCTGGCACTCGGTGCTACTGCGATACAACCCCTCCTCCTCCCAGGAGGTGCCCAACTGGAAGGAAAGAGCAAGGTTTACATATAACACCTTCTCACAGACCGACCTAAGCAGGGGCCAGTCATACCTATGTTCCACAAGCTGTTCCTAAGCAGAAGTTGTTCACTGCTCCCCCAAAATCACAGTGCCCACTTTGAGAGATGAGAGAGACCCATAACCAAACATCATTTTCTGAGCTGCTACAAACCAGGTTTCTTTTAAGCAGTCGATCCTATGAGAAGGGGAGAAACAAAACAAGAAGGCTGCAGAGGGATGGCTCAGATGACTCACTGGTTCCAACTCCCGGGAGAAATCCCAAGACGCGTGAGCTGGGAGCTTGGAAGCGGCAGAGAGGCAGGGGAGCACCGGGCTTAGCCTCAGGCTTGCTCTTAACCTTGCAAGGACAGTGCTTTACGCTGTCCTCCAGGTAAAGCTCTGAGAGAAGCTGCGGTCTCAATTCTCTGCTCTTCCCTCCCCCTTCACCAGCACCACCACTATCTGATCCCATGGAGATAGGAAGAAATATGAACAAAGGCTGCAGTAGATCATGTCAAGCCAATATTAAATGCCTCTAATGGAGCTTAGATTAGACCAGCCTTCTTAAATGTCCGGATGTTGCCGGCAACTACCCAGGGACTCTGCAACTGAAAGCCACGATTGCTGGGGAGGAAGGGTCAAACACTAACCTTGTGCTTACAGGATGCCTTGAGTTCTTGACGTCGTAAGACATCACATACAGTGATGTTTGCAGGCCTCTCTCGCTGATGGCTTTTGACTATATGGCATCTGTGTGCATTAATGAAAACAAAAGAGCTTTGGCTAGTGACAGCATGGCAGATGTAAGTAAGTAAGGTTCCCTCACTCTGTGCTTCAAATCACAGCTGAAGTACCCAAATAATTTAGTTCCCAGCTTTGAGCATGATTCAGTCAATGCTCATCAAGTCAGATATGCAAATTCTCTTACTTTTGTAGCTCTGGGCTCCCCACATATATGCGATTGCTGTATTGCACCATATTTCATCCCAGATAGCTGTGGGGATGATGTAGATCAGCCTTCACTTTTAAAAGTTTCTGTCTCCCAATCCTCTTGACCAAGAATATTCCAAGCTTTATTTTCTAATCAGAGACCTCATAATGTTAAAATATATGGTGATCTTTTCAACTGGATAAATGATGTCCACTAGGGGCTTGTATGAGACCACTAAATTTACTTTTGCTTTTGAATTAAGTCACCAGATTTCAGCCGAGGTATTTAAAGATGAAAAACTAAAATTCAAAACCTGAAACTTCATGCTGGTTGCTTTGCTCTGCTCTCTCCTTTTGCCTGTCCACAAGTTCCTGATGCCAAGTTGGGAAACACATACCCAAGCTACCTCCGTCTGAATTTATTTGGAGCGTACTGAGATAAAAGTCCTGCTGTAATACCATCATTATTTGGTGGGGTAATATGCTCCAGATTTTTTAAAACCCATTTTCTATTAAAAGATGATCTTTCTCTCTGCTTATTTCTCATAATCATAACATGAATTTAAAATGCTGTAAAATTAATAGTACACAAACTCTAGAGACTGAAGTCTCCTACCACTGCAGACAGACAGCCTGTCCCTGACACTGCCCTCCAGCTCTGACCATAACTGTACACACGATAACAACTGTTTTACCTCTAGGCCAGCTCATTTATTGACCCTTTCAGACGGATGTTAAAAGACCAATTGAAGCTAATAATGTGTACTGCTTTTTGTGAGATGGATTCTTGACTATACAGAACTGATTTAAAATCACTCATTACATGCAAAAATGCCATTAAAAAAAAAAAGCTGTGGAAAATTCACTCTCTCCTACTGATGCTATAAGGAGATTTGAAAGTCGGGAAGTGCAGATATAGCCAAGCCACCTTTAGCCTATGATGGTCTGTTTTGATTTCATGTTTTAAGAGGCTTCAGTAAACGTGAGTAGTAAAATCGATCCTGAGCGTCCCCTTGTCTCGCGAGGTAACGAAGCCCCAGGAGCGTCGGAAGGGGCCGAGGGGCCGGCGTCGGCGTCCGAGCAGGGCCGGGCAGGTCGGGCGGGAGGGGAGACCCGGCAGCCGGCTGCCCCCGAGGCCTTTCGATTGCACAAAGGGTTTTGGAGCTCTTCCATTTGCAAGTTCTCACTCTAGCTGTTAATTTGGCAACAACAGCCCCGAGAGGCCCGGGCAGGAGCGGCAGCAGCAGCAGCCGTGGCTCTGTGTTTATCAGGAAGGATTTCTTCCCGCTGCCTTGCCTGTATTGTGTATCCAGATCCACTGGGGAAAAATCTGCTGTTTTCGCTGCCCTCATTTCACAACTAGGTGTGGCGGTAGCTGGAAGGCAGCGGCTGCCGATTGTGAGTACAGAGCCTAAAACACGACAGGGAGAGGAGACAGAAAGAGGCTCCTGTTCGCAGCTTCTGAGGGCTGCTTCCCTGAACCAAACCACTACGTTCCACTATGCGACTGTGATATGCACAAGTAAAATAGAAATTTTATGTAAACACAGGCATATTTGCTCAAGTCTAGGATACTACATAATTAGACCTAATTAAATAATATTTTCCAAGGTACTTTTTAAAAATCAAGTTATTATCTACTCATCAGGATGTCAGTAAACCCATCTCTTTCACAAACAACATGTTTAACTTCTGCTCAGGTTACCACGCACATGCACGAGCCTTCTGGCAATTCATGATACCTCTACCAGGTCCCAGCTTCCCCAAATCCCTCCCAACAAAAAACAGTAATAATTTGAGGGAATGGTCCTTTACCCATCCGAGACCAAGCCACAAGTTTTTTGGTTTTTTTTTTTACTTACTATTTCTATGTTCACATCCATATTTCGAGCTGGGTACAGAGTTACTGCGGCCCCAGCACTGATGAGGCTTACTCACGCCAGCACCTCAAGGCAAAGGGACAGATCACATCCAATAATTAAGAAGTTCAACTTTTCAAGGCAAAAGTTTTGCTTTGCTTTTTTCTACCCTCACATGTCCTGTAAGTGCATACAAGCAAGCCCTGCATCTGCTGCCTGGCTGATTAGAGCTCTATAGGTTACGTTAATTCTGGCTCAGTTCTCCAAAGTTATGTCTTTTTTTTTTTCCTGGAATTGGGCAGTATTTTCAGAGACAACTACTGCTGTGGTCATACATGAATAATGATAGATTCTCTAGATCCAGAAACACCACTAGGCCACTTTTCATATGGACAGCAGAGGAAAGATCTGGTGTGCTCAATGTTTTTTCATCTTTTTTTTTTTTTTTTTTATCATGATGTTTATGGCAAGGGGACAGCTAAAAATCCAGCGTGCAAAGCTGAAGGGCTGTTTTAGCCCTGGGCCTTCCTCAACATGTACCACCTAGTTCCATTTTAATCCTTCACAAACAGCTTCTGTCTTTATCCTAAATAAGTCATGGAGCTTAAACAATGTTTTTTAACCTCCCTTGCCCTCTCCCTGTATTTCTACCAGTGCCAGACACACGTAAATTCATTCCAAAAAGCCACACGCTACCCAACCAATGCTGCCTAAGGAAAGCATTCATGAGTGTTTATGGGGCAGCTGAAGTGTAATGATTTAGTAGATGTTTATAAATGTTTATACTGTACAGATTAACATTCCCCAGGGGGGCTGTAATGAAGAGAGTGCTCCAACTGGAATCAAACCAGCCAGCCTGGGCTGAGGGAGTATGAATGAATCCTGCTGGCCTACTCTCAGAGCTGTTTACTTAGTTTGAGCGGATTTCCTCTATCCATGCTCCTCCAGCATTTTGTTTTGGGAGAGGCAGAAGAGGCGCCTGGTCTCAGAAGGAGCGCAGCTCGGAAGCAAGCTAGAAAATCCAGCACGTCACTTGGATCGCAGTAATTACTCACAAATTGCACTAGACAAAAGAACAAAGTGCCCAACCCTTCTGCTGTGGAAGTCAAAGCTGGGATTCCCATGGACTTCAAAGGAAGCTGGATCTCAGTCGCAGAGCACAGTTTTCAAACATTGCACCTAAGTATAAACACTGAACATCATGTTGAGGCAAATAAGTCTTGCTATTGGCTAAGAGGAAATCCATAGCTAGGTACCGTGATCAGGGTCTTGCTATTCACAGCTTAGGAGTTTCACATTAGGTAACTATATTTGAAAAACGTAACTTCAGCTATGCTGTGATGCAGTGCCAGAAGTTAGCAGCAGTGGACAGTGGCTTTTTTTTCCCCGCCTAAGTCACCGACAATAGTGGTGGACAGCTTCAACGAATGTCTTGCTGAATCTGATAGACATCTTTCATGCAGACTAAATGAGAAGGAACTTCAGTTTGTTCAGTGATGGTTCAAAGAGAAGAAGCATTTGCTGGTGGTATTGGGAGGGACAGAATGGTTCAGAAAAGAATACAGTGCATTTCACATTGCCATGGGTTTAACAGCAACATCAATGACAAACCCTAACAAAGTAAGGTTAGTGGACGAAGCTGTGCCTGTCCTTGTGCATCAGAAGCAGTGAGCAAGCAGGCTTTGAAAGGCGACCAGAATGAGGATGACTCTGAGAAGTGTGTGAAAGAAGGCCTGTTTCTTTTGGCATGGTGCCAGGTGAAAAATCAGCCTGAGAAATCACAAGTAAAGAAGCAAACCCCTCTGGATTTCTGCTGTGGTCAGGAGAGTAAAACTTTTTATACATGACACATACATATATTCGGAACATGAATCATGTGAAATGATCTGGGAAGGAGTGGGAAGAAAATAGAAAGGACCATGGCATGGCCCTAACAGGTACTGGCCCATAAAGGTGGCCAGAAATACCAAGCACAGCAAACTCTATTTCCAAAAGGGATACTACCGCCAGGGGACTTCTGCAGATGGAGGGCCTATGGCCTTCTTGGAGCTGTGCTTTGCTGATGTGAGATTCCTCACTTCTCCCCAAACTATTCTACTTCTGTCTGTCTCAGTTAGGCCCTGAGAGCTCAATGTCTCCCTGGAACAGACAGCAGCATCATGCGCTGCCCGTGTTGTCAAAAGACGACCTGAAATCTTCCTTCCAAACTTTCTAAGCCACAGCCCTGAAGTCAGTCCGACTGCAGATGTCTGCTGCGCTTCTGCGGCCTCCCGAACAGGTCAGCCAGATGTGGAAGGCTCGACACAAAAAAAGCACTTGTTTCAATGGGTTTCCGAGAAGTGTTTTTAAAGGCCCCAAACTAAGTTTGCTCTGAATCTTGGGTGGAGCCGCGGGATGAAGGTAATTTTATCTGCAGTGGTTTATTTGCCCATCTCACGAAGCTGTCTGAGCTAGTTACAGTGTTTGGCAACCGCTCCGGGTACAAGTCCTACACAGTAACCCCACTTGGGTCTTTAGGCTAGCGGAAAAGACAGATATTTGAAATCTTCTCGAGAGCACTGTAACCGTCAGGTAATTAGCCTGCAGCAGATTACAAAGTAGGAAAGGCTCATGAGGGTTCTGAAATGAAAGCACAAAATGCCTCCTGGAACTAATTTTAGAGTGGCTGGAGAATTTCCTGCAAATTATTGCCAGTGAGCAAACATCAAGGTAATGCTGGATCTTAACAGCGGCGAACAAGCAGAAGTGGTTCACCCGAAGCCGCATCCTGCTGACGGCTGAGCAATCGGACACGCTCTACGTGGCCCACGAAGGACGAGGTGCCGGGGCAGCCATCTTCTGCTCCCAGTGACTTGCAAAGTGGCCTGTGCTGTTCCTCGTCTTTGTGTCGGCCAAGGGTCCTTGATCAGTTGTGCCAACGCAGTTCTACTCTGCAAGCAATGGAGAATGAGGAAGAGGAGAGCAAATCCTGGGGGTACGAGCAGTGTCCAACCACTACGTGGTGCTAAACCCTGGGCCTATGGACGCACTCCATCTTTCAGAGGGCAGAGAAGGGTTTGTGAGTACTCATTATGAGGTTTAGGAGACAGGATTTATCCTTTCATCCCTCCAGGGATCAGTTTCTCCACAGGTGAAATGGAGAAGGTAAATGTTAACACTGTGGGGGCTGCTTTCAGGAATAGGAAACGGCAGAAATGCAACTAGAAATGAACCTCCTGGGTTCCTACACCCAATATGCTCTCATACAGATCTTCAGGTCTGCAATCCCATTCTTTATTTTGATGACACCCCACGCGAAGGAACTCCATGTTTCTTCCCACTGGGAAGCCACACAAGAATCCTGTTACTGCAATGGCTAAAGAACCTCATTTAATTTCCAGACTGAATTTAGTCATAGTCAATTAATACCCATTTGTTCTCGTGCCAATATATTCTTTTAGCTTAAATAAGTAGTCGGTACAGCTCTGTGAAAGCTATACACTTGATTGCTACAGAACACAAGACTTTCCTCTTCCACAAGGCTTAGGAAGAAGTGTTAATACAAGAACCTACTGTAATATACCATGCACATTTTGCAGGAGCTCAACCAGCTAAGTATCTATGTACTAATCTCAAAGTCATTTCCACTACTGGCTTTCCCAAATAGAAAGCTTTTCTCATCTTTTAAAAACAAAGGAGAGGCAACAAGCTACAGCCACTTAAGCACGCTTAACCTTTTCTTGAAATGGCTGTTTCCCAAATAATATAAGCTGCACTGTCTCTTCCTTTCCAAAACCCACCAGTACCAAGAAGCAGCTCATCTACAGGGATAACTGCTACGTTGCTGCGCATCTGTTTAACAACAAGCACTTTGGAACACAGATTTTCTTCCTTTTTAGGCACAGGAATCCTTACGCAAATGTACCATTTATATCTGTTTGCAAAACCAAGGGATCAAAAGTTAGGAAATGTTAGAACCAAAGCTACCCATGAAATCTTATTCATCTGCATTATGATTCACCCTCTAAATATAGGATCATGTCTTATTTTCCACCAGATTCTACCTCAGGATGGACAGCGCTCACTTAATAAGCAGATATTCAATATTTTCTTATAGCGTCATTATTCGGCATGTGGCTTGAGGCTTTATTTACTGCATAGCATTCAAAACCTGCTTGGAAGACACAATTGCCAATTTTCTCACGAGTTTTTCTAGAGCTCTTATCAGTATGGCATAAAGAGTGCTTCACAACATTAATTTCTTTTAACAACACCCTGTAAGACGAGAGGATATTATTATTCCTGTTTAACAGATGGGAAACTGAAACACAATGAGATTCAGATCAAAACATTCTGCTTATGTTGGGTACCCAAACTGAGATGCCTGGGAATTGATTTCTCAGATGTTTAATACTGCATGGCATCTTACGTCAAGAAAAATACCACTAACTTTTCTATATTCTGCAAACGGGAAGGCAGAAAACGAAATAAAATTAATAGCCAACTGTGGAGAACTTAGTTTAAAGTGACTTCTCTAGCACTAGATATAAGCTTTACAGTACTCAAATGCCTCGGACATGAGGCCACCCATCCTCTTTTCAGTGCTCTGTCTCTTACTACACATCTCCCAGCTTCTACAGCAAATACAGCCAGAGTTCAATGGCACCGGCTTCCCCCACTACCCAGCCCTGACTCATCTCCTGAGCAGTTCCATCTTCTGCACTGAACGAGACCAGGGTCCTGCAGTAAATATGTAATTAAAGACTATACCAAATGCACATACAAAAGGAGGCCAAACAAACATTACACAGGAAACCTTAATTTCATGGTTTTCCAACAACCTGTTCCAAATAATAAACTTTCCAAGGAGAATACTGCCTTCCTTTATACATACATACACATATGCACACACACGTATGCATATATACTTGTATTCTTGTTCCTAAATCTTATCAGCTGAACTTTCCCAAAATCCAGAAAACATACCTGGCATAGAACACTAAGCCCAAATAATTAAAATTTTCAAGTTGTAATTCGAGTTTTTCAAACTCTGCCTATGTGCTTCAGTTCAGCATTTTGTCTATCTCTTTCTGTTTCAGTGAATCAGGATCTCAGTACTTTGCTGAATCAGGTCCATTGTAATTGTGTAATGTTCGTTGCTGAAGAAACATATGGAGGCATGGCTCAGTTTTTCCAGCATGCAGGAAATTCAGTTACTTTGTAATTTCATTTCATTCTGAATTGGAAGAACACCTCACTCCCCCTGCCTCAAACTTTCAAATTTCCCTTGAAAAATTATTTTATTCTGTTGTGTTTAAATTGTTCTAAACAAATCAACCTGAGCTGATACCAACATGGAAAATTTCAGCATGTGTGTTCAGAGTCTGACAGAGTTAAAAGGGTGGGGGAAGGCTGGAAAGTTTCAAACAATCTTAGTTTTAGGTACAGTTACATATGACCAGCCATTTCTAAAATACCACTGCAGTAGAACAGAATTTTTTTTAGTAACAATCCTATTATGTGCAAAGTGTTATTTTTAATACACTGATACCAAAGTAACTGTCAGCAGAACGTACCCTCCTCTTCCAGATCGTTTTACTGCCTCCCCCATTTAGGCAGAGCAGGCTGGGAATGCAACCTTGTTCTCCCGTCACCCACACGCATGCCTCATTTCATATGCTTGTGCGAAAAGACGCAAATCTTCATCCCTTTAACATAAAAGAGACACTGACCTGTTACAGGTTCATACATGAAGCATCAGCCCCAAGTTTTCCATATAGCTCCAGTCACTCCAGCATGCAACACTCCTGACCAGAGCCGTGCCAAGCCGGACAGACCTGCACATGGGAGCGCAGGGAACACAGCACCTGTAGCCGGATACAGAATACTTTTAAAAGGAGAAACTAGGGTTTGGGCTAGGCAGGCATTAAATGTGATGGAAAGCTGGATAGTTTGACTGTTTCACTGACCGATAATTTGCCCTTTTGTGTCTTGTTATCAAGGAGAAGAGCACAGTGCAAAGTGCAACATGACTCAGATGCCTCCGAAGGTCACTCGAGTGGCCTGCTGTTAACCTAGTTCACAACGGATCGGGCAGAACTGGGTGAGAACTTTTTTAATCGAAAAAAGCTGTCTATCGGACCTTCTATTTTGAAGGGAGGTGAGAAATCGGAATGAAATACTCAGCTGAGAACGGATCTTTCCGTCTTGCTCAGGCAGTGAAAACCACTCAGACCTGAAGCTGCCAGCAGCCAGCAAGGAATTCCCCTGTCATGCGGGAGGTGACTCATGCGAGCCCCTGCTGCTTCTCGTCCTCAGACGCAGGGGCCGTGTTTGTGGTCTAGGATGTGTCAGGAGAAAGGACCTGGCAGAGCCCCACGCTGTTACGCAACTCCTTCCTCAAAGCACGAAGTACAGTCCACCACGGGTAAGGATCCAACACAGGTGATACAACTTAGAAGATCCTTTAGCAGCTGGTATTTCTTCTTTCCCATCATTTCTGTTTTCCTTCTTTCACAACCCCTCCTGAATAACTGGAGCAGCTCAGTGAGCTCCCAAGTGATCGTGACGTTGTAATGTTACAAAAGTCCATGGAATTTTTAGCATTGCTTTTGGTGGTGTAAAATTGGGCTCTGCATACAGTAGTGCTCAAAAGGCACTCACTCGGGTCCTTCATCAGTTGGATTCAATAAATTAACAGCAGAGCTGCTGCCACAGCAGCGTGAGCAGTCTGCAACATTTGTATTTGAGCCCCACGTATTTACTACTATGCTCTTCATAGGCTCTTTTAATGCCTCACTGAGTAATTTATGGGGACAGAAGAGCATGAAAAGAGCAGATCTCACTTATTTAAATACTTAGATGATGAAAATCACATGAGAAAAGCAGATTTCACGTTGCTTCCCCTCCATAAATGGCTTTCTGAGGTAGTAAAAGCCATGGAAAAGCAAACATAAACACTGTACAAACCCCAAGGTATCCAGGTTTGTTTGGGCTTACCCAAACACTGCATGGAGATATTCAGGTTTAGCCTCTGTTTTGCTAACCCATTCTATAAAAACTTTGCAGGATTGTCAACATAACTAGCTAGATACATGTAATAAAATTTCTTTAATTAAATTTACTACAGTAGAGGATTACTTTATGAAAACACAGTTCTTAGTATTAATCTTATTATTTTTCAGATTGATGAGTAATCCGTGTGACTGCGGTGGTTCTTCTATTTTTTTGGCAGACCTTACTACTTGTGTTCCAGAGTGTGAAACACAGTGATCGAGACATCCAGGATGGTCCAAGT
Organism: Dromaius novaehollandiae; assembly: GCF_036370855.1. Taxonomy (NCBI): domain Eukaryota; kingdom Metazoa; phylum Chordata; class Aves; order Casuariiformes; family Dromaiidae; genus Dromaius; species Dromaius novaehollandiae. The sequence goes on along the minus strand of NC_088113.1, from coordinate 8,994,764 downwards.
TTCCAGCAACTGACATGCTGGTTTATTTATTTTATGAAATAAGCAAATTAGTGAAGCATGACTAATGAACTTTTTGATCCAGAGACCACTCATCTGTGTAGGCACATTAAAAATCCTAACCTTTTAGTGCTAAGAACAAAACTAGTGCCTTGGGATATTTCACTAAGTTTTCTTTTTAGTGCTGGGCAGTGTAGTTTTGGAGGTACCTGTCATACATAAAAGCTTTACATTGTGCAACAGGACATGTCTGAAATAAGTAGAAATTTGCCTATATAAGGCACACATGCAAAAAAAAGAGGTTTCTTCACCATGTCTTTTCCCATTAATTAACACTCTGACTTCCTAATTTCCAGATAAAGTCAGAGACCAAAAGATATGTTTGTCTACTTCAGCTCTACTATATTTCATGCTTTGCCTCATGAGACTCAATTTATTACAGTGATGGATGTAATATAAGAGTATATTTTAAACAACCATTTTCATTTTTCACTAAGTCATTCCAGCAAGCATTTAAAAGTCAGAAGACTATCCCAGAATTTGTCTGAATAATCCAAGCTCCTTGATTCTGCAAGACAGGATAGAAATTTAACTTGAGAGGTTTCCTGCGCTTCTAGTCACATCAAAATGCCATGAAGGCAGCCTGATATTTAACACTATTTCCACACCACATGGTGAAGTGCAGAGGTACCTGAACAAATCTCTTCTCAAATCTCAACCTAGCCCTTAATCCAGCAAAAACCTGTACACATGCGCAGTTTCAGCTACTGCTGCCTCAGTGTAATCAGTGGAAATAATCCATAAAATATAACGCTGCAAACATGTGCAAGTCTTTGCAAAAATCACAGCCACCACAGATCTGAGCTTTGGAAAGTTGTGAGATTATTCATAATTTCATCAGCCTGATTCAGCAGCAGGAATGTGGAACCATTTCGAGTCACATTTAAAGCTGCTCCAGGGTACTGGGAAAAGTTGTGTCTCCTGATCAAAATATGGCTTTCTCCCAGTTTGTCTTCTCTCCTCTCTTTCTAGGTTTAAGGAGAACTAAACCTTTCTGAAACTTGCTGGGAAAAGGGGGCAGGGGGGATAGAGAAGGAGGATTTATCTCTAAATTACATTGCTCTTCAGAGTAAACCACAGAGAGCTGTAATGGGACAAGTAATTTTTTACATGGTATAATTAATTAGAAACCATAAAACCCAATTAAACAGCACTTTTGAGACTATCAAGTGGTGCATGTTTGAAACTGCAAATATGACAGTGTAAGTACATTTTTATAGCCGGGCACACTCCTCAGGATTATTTCCAGTGCTCTACTAAAATGGGAAATGGCACCAGTTTGGCCCCTGCTAATAAATCGCTTGCAAACAGGCTATATTAATAATCTTTATTGGGGGTAGGACGGAAGCCAGATGGGGCAGGGAGGGGAGCGTGAAGGTGGCATGATATATTGGCCTGGAAGACATAATCCCAGCCAAAGCAGAAATTTAATCTTGGTGTCTATCTGAGAGGGCCGGGAAGAGAAAAGGAGAGGCAGCGGGCAGAGAGGGGAATCACCCTGAGAGACCACGGAGGATATTTCCAAGGTAAAAACTGAAGGTATTAGGCTAAAAGGCAAGCACTTGTCTATCTGTATGAGAAAGGAAACAAAGAGCAATGCCGTAAGCAGGTGTTTAACAGCCCCAGGCCCGGCAGGGTCTCGTCCCCTTCGGCTTTACAGGAGAAACGGCCTCGGCGGGTGCACCGTGCCGCTGCCCCGCGGGGCTGCGACGTTCAGTCTTCATTGCTTCTTGCCCTGGGAGGGGGTAGCGCGTGTGCGTGCATGCGATGGGCTCTGTGTGTGTGTGTGTACAAGCTTGATATACAATCTAGTGTGAGTAAAAGCTCACTTTCCCCTTGTTTATTTACACGAGGCCCCATTTATGTTTAGCTTGGCAGCCAAGAGGTCTGCGCCGTGTGCCAAGCACTAATTCCTTGACTGCCCTGACAGGCCCTGGCGTGCACACCTGAAAGTCATTAGTGCTAGGACCCATTTTGTTCTCACATTTCGAGGCAGTGACCCGCAGCCATGTACAGCTTCAGCAGACACTTTATCATCTCCCCTGTCATCAGCTTCGAGCTCAGCAGCCCGGGCACTGCCAGACCACAATAAGCAATGAACTAATGAGGGCTCCAGAGAAGCCTCTACCTTCGCAAAGGGCTGTCTCGGAGGAGTCGTGACTCCCCTCTGCAGCGCAGGAGGCAACTGAGAGCTGGTGGAGTCCTCCTTTCTTCTTGAATTCTGAGTTTGTTTGGTTTTAGAATATTTTATCCTTGAGAAAATGGTAATATGGCGTGCTAACACAACAACGCGTGACAGCAGAGCGTCAGTGACAGCATCAGACAGATTAAATTCTAACAGTCCCATTCAGCCTTATAATGCTCTTCATGCAAGCTGTTCCCCAAATGGGTCGCTTTATCTTATCAGTCACTCAGACAATTCCTCCAGAGTCAACTAGCAACACAGGAAGAATATTTAATCTAGAAATGCAGGAACATATACTTTCAGATGAGGTATGAAAAAAGAAAGGTAGTGAACAGCTGGTCGGGGTAGAAGGCATTGCAGTAAAGACACTCACACCATCTATGGGAAGAATCTAAAGAATACAGCAAGGATGGAAGCACATACAGGAGAAGGAGCTTTCTGCAAAAATGCTATTGCACTGTATGTTCTGCTCTATGAAGGTTCGCAGAGTGCCATCATATTCTTTATTGTACGTGGAGATGCTATTCATCTCTTAGTTTTTAAAAGTCCATTTACTAAATTACAGAATCATATGACAAATGTTTGCATTTCCTAAGTCTCGGGCCATTTCACCTGCACTGAGACCCCTTAGCTTTCTCCCCTACGTCAGTTCTTTTAAGATTTCAGTCTCCTCTGCAGCTCCAAACATTGCCTTTTTAGCTTGCTAGAGACATTTCTTTCCTTCTATTGTCTCCATGTGGAATTTTTGCCATTTAAAACTGGTAGCAACTGAGCCTCTGACAAGCTAACAGACAGTCCCAGACCACAAACAGGTTTTGGACTAAGTTCTCATGACCTTGAGAAGAAAGGAATGGGGGACTGAAACCACTGGAGAGCCCCAGATTTCCACGGGGGGAACAGCATCACGTTTTTTCTATGGCAATCTATGGCAAATTTCTCACAGCAATGCACTTTGAAGTCACCACTTAGTATGCATTTACCTAAAAAAAACCAAAACAAAAACAGAACATCCAAACAAACAAAAAAACATTTTGGATTCTTCTGGAGGCTTTTTTATGGCTCTTCTGAGCCCTGCACAGTTGGACATGTGGTAAATCAGCAACAAGACCTTACAGTCAGAATACAACTACCGATCAAATGAAATGTTTAAATGCTTTCAGACATTAGAAAAGCAGTATTTTCTTTGAAATATATGAAGTACATGCTGGCATTGACATTTTTCCATGTGTCTGTATAGCTCAGATGTGGCTTCTCTACAAGCTTTGCACTTCATGTCCCTCATTACTATGCTATTTAAACTATTGAGATTTTGAATATTTTTCATACTCCCAGCATCCCTGTAAGATAAGGCAGGGCAGTAGTTCCCATCTGAAAGATGAGGCATGGATACGCAAGGCCTTAATGACCAGAAATGAAAAGGGACTTAACCATGTAATGCTGGGATGCTGCTGTAGCTCATTTTAGGGATTTGGCCCCAGAAGCAGAGGGAGGAACCCTGAGGAAAGCACCAGGGCTGCCAATAGGCAATGTGAGAGAAGGGCTGGGTATTCAGGACACGATCTGAAAGAGCTTGGCCAGGAGGTGCCCTGAGCAACAAGCTGGTGATGGGATCGTGACTTCCCTCTGCTTATGTAGCTGTACTGGGCATTGCAGAACTGGTATTTAATAGAATTGCACGCAGACACGTACAGGGTCAGTGCATGGAGAAGGAAGGGCAGTAAAGTTACTTTAACCTTCAATCCTGGTTTAGCTGTTTTCTACAGCACGTTTTCCTGAGATTAGAAAGACATGACTGTGGCAGACTGCTGGTTTAGTCAGGGGTACAGGCATGAAGAGTAGCAGCAGCCATCAACAGGATGGCAAATGCCATTTGTACAGACATGTGTCATTCCTGTACTGCAGCCAAGCAAAACTACAAACACTATTAAAAGCATAAAGCGGCTTTAATTTACATTCCCATTAAGACATCTTTATGCTGCTGGAGTATCGAAGCAGGCTCTGTATAAATGAGAATCTGGCCTTAATATTCTCAGACAGAAAACTGAAATACACACACAGACCGACTTGGATTCGCATCCTGATTCTGTCTTCCGTTAACCCTATGTATCTGCATGGACCAAAACTGGGGGAATATGACTTCTCATGTACCTAGATTGCACAGCACCTTCAATGAGCAGAAATGATCAAAATACTCATTTCATGTGTCATCAAAAATGGCTCTATACAGCATCACATACCATAGCACTATAGGAACATACAGCTAGAAATACTGTCTGGATCATCTAGACCCCACCAGCACAGAAATCCTGATGCTAAACTTCGGAATTTAACTGCAACGTCCCCTTCAACACAAGCCACCCAGGAACCTCCAGTACCTCATAACAAACTTCTAGCAGAAAAGACCAAAAGCCTTGAATACCACCAGTGTCCTAGGCTCCTGGATTCTAGTGTTGTCACATGAAATTTGCCCAGATGATCATAAATTAAAAAAAAAAAAAAGCTGTGTCCTTCACTACAGAAAGGCATAACAAAAAGCAAAGCACAGTGATCCCTGCCAAGCTGAGCTGGGGGTAAATAAGCACCAGTGAGGCACTTGAGAAGTTTCTCACCACCACCAGGAGCATCCGCACACGTGGTCTAACAGCCCATTTCTAGCTGTAGCCAATTCCTGATGCATCAGAGGAAGATGGAAGAACAAACAAACCCAGAAGCCAAGCTATGCATCAAAGGGGAAAAAAAAATCTTTCATGGCCCTGAGGAGGCCCTGGAGAGAAGGAATGAGATGTGGCGTTCAGAGCCAACCATGAAGAGTGTGGTCCATCAAAAAGAAAAAATCATCATATAAAAGACACACATGCGCAAAAAGGTAACTCCAAACACATGTAAGCAAAAAGGATAAAATCCTAAGACCTCTGAAATCAATAATGAAACTCTCATCAACTTCAAAGAGGCCCAGATTTCAAGTTAATACATCTAAGTAGCTTCCTACATTTATTTCTAAATAAGACACCTGTAATTCCTGAAATGCCTATTAGGATGTGTTAATTTTGATAGGAAAATGAAAGGTGCTAATTTGTCCCTGTCCCTGTACAATATTAAACAGTTAAATATGGTCTGAGTTTGGAGACAGTATATGGCAGACGTCCTCAAAAAAATCATTCAAAATGCATTGAAAGAATAATCTTTTCCAAACCTGTCAACAAGATCCCAGCCACTGTTCCTGGCAAGAACACCCGCTTAATTTGGTAAGACAATCACTTTTACTCTCACAAACACTGTAAAAAAAATGGAGTCATGGAAAGAAAATGGGAACGTTAAAAAGACCCTTGAGGAGACCCTCAGCAACATGCTGAGGTATTTCCAAGGGAGCACACAAGTTTTAAAAGCACAAGTAAACGTGGAGGGTGGGAGGGAGGTTAGGTCCCAAGCAAGGGCTGAGGCACTGCAAATTCAATTCAGCGCGTGGTTTTGCTGTGAATGCTTTTCCAGCTCTCACACCATTACATAGGATGTAACATCATAATGATGTCAACTCTTGGATCAGAGAATGAGCTGATTTTAAGTTTTATGAGGGGAAGGATGAATACTTGCAAAGGAATGGCGAGCTGAATAATGCAGATCTGGTAGGCTCACAGTTCAGGGGACTCATGGTTGTGCTTTGAACTATTTTTAGTAAGGTACTGCAAGTTCAGGGCTAGTCAGTACAGAAAGAGCCTCCACAGCTCAAATGAAGCATGCCCTCTTAGGGCACTGACAATTTTCTATCAATTCTGCAAAGAGGGACAACCCTGACCCTACACCCAGAGCAGAGCAAGTCCCACTCTGCTTCCCCAGGGATGCAACAGGCCACAGCAGAGCAGGGAGGGTGCTGAGCACAGGATCCGACTTCTTCCTCTCCCTTCCCTCAGCCCTGGCCCGCAGCTCAGAGTGGTGCCACCTTGTTACACACCACTGCTCTCCCTGGGGTGCTGTGGCTTTCTTCTGCCCACCAAGGAGGTACTTAACTGACTTGACTTCAGCCCCAGCACTTCCAACCTGTAGGGAAATACAGAAACACCTGAAATTCAGATATAATAAAAGCACAAGCAGGCAAGTTTTCAATCCAGGTTTCAAAGCTGTCACTATTCCTGCAGTCAGAGCTGGTTAATAAAGACCCCCACCACCACCACTCCCTTTAGAAAGTCACTGCAGATGTTAGTTCCTGCCAGCTCTTGTTATATTTTCCTTTCTTTAAACGAATACTTAAGAATATCCAGTTATTGCAGATCACCAGGAATACACAAGGAAAGGATTGCTTTGTAAGCTTTACTGCAATTATGGATAATGTTGGAAATATATACTGTACATTTCCTATATGGTAGGACTGCTACAAGCAGAGAAAATCCACATTGAAGGGGATTTCTATGCAAGCTATGCAGCAGATGAAGATTGTATTACAAGCTTGGATTACTGATTCAAGCCTCTTCTTCTCCACCCCCCGCCCCACCCCCCCATTTCTCTGATAGCTTTTAAACTTAAATAGCTATATAAGTTCAAATGTTCTTTTATAGGGTGAAATAAACAGCTTTTATGGTTCAGAAACTGCAAGCTTAGAGATCAACACTTCACACTAATTCATGCAGGTTCAAGCTAAGGAAATGGCTCATTTTCCTTTCTACAGTTGTTGAGATTTTTTTGCCCCAAAATTCAGGATGCACTTTAAATTAGATGATATGAAAACTGTAGATGCAGACAATGCTTTCTCTTGACATAATGCATCTAGCCTGCTGCAATGTGGGTCCCAGTTCCTGTGAAATCAGAGTGAAATTGCTAACGGAAACCTCAGAGAGGTTGGAACTTGGTACAAAATATTAGAACACATTATTGACAGGGCTTGATTCTTTTTTACAGGAAAACCTCGATAGGCCACTCTGGAAATCCAGAAAGTCTTAAATGACTGCAAATATCATTTATATCGGCTTAAACTTCTTTTAAGTTGTCAAGGTAGTGTAAAGAGCATTTAGCTCCCAGCCCGTTCTGCATAGTCTTTTCCACCGGATTAGTAAGAGATACTAGTTCTAGCTCTCACAGGGAACCTCAACAGGAGCAGCACTTTCAAGTCCCATATCTTATCCAAACAAGTGTCCATGGGACTTCATGGATACCACCTGCATTTCAGTGAGCCGGGGGTAAGCAATGGGCCAGAGATGCAAATTCCAGATTCACATAGAAATAATAGTATGCTATAAAACCCAAGAAGGATACAGCTTGAAAAGGTCTGTATGATCAGTATGCAAAGAAAGGCATCTTCAAGCCCAAGAAGAGTGAGGGCTGTATTCTGCTGTGTTTTGGGAACTTTCTGCCCTAGTTAAGCTTCAGAAAAACTGCAGTGCCCTAACGTTTTATCCTAAAACTTCCAATGAACATGTCCTGTTTATCCACCCATCTAGTCATTTATTCCATCCTCAATGCTATGGTTTTTGAGCATCTGATAAATCCAATAACAGCAGGGGAGTATTTTCCCTCCCATTTATGAGCTACATTAACCAGCATTTAGGTGGTTAAAACAAAGGGTTTTTTTCCAAGCAAAGACAATCCTGCTCCTGAGGACACCAATAACAGTGGTATATGACAACATAATCAGCAGCACAAGGATATAAACAACTCCCAATTATCTCAAACCAAAATTTTTGAACATCTTGTTACATTTTTTCCTTAGGCCTTAAAATTACTGAGTTGTTATGGTTGGATGCTTTGTGGTGAATGAATCTAGAATAATTCCCTGGAAAGAGTGAAGTGCTGCCGATGTGCTGTTAGCGCAAAAGACCACAGTACCAAGTTTGCCCTGACTTTGCCATTCAAGGGGAAAAAAAACATCCAATGTTCTCATCGTGCAGGGAAAAGAGAGAAACAGGGAGGAGTGGTGGTGATCTGATTTCTAGAAAGCGGGAAGCAGTTGCACACTGCAAGGAAAAGAGGCAAGAGGGAGATGACCGTGACAATAACATGCTGCGCTGGGGTTTCTTAGGCACTCTTCCTTCTGTCAAAATGCCACTAAAAAAACCAAATGAACAACTATTAACCTCCCCCCCCACCACCACCACTGCATGCAAACACCATCTGAATGAATTTGGAGAGGACGAGCAGGTATCACTTCCCACCCAAGGCACTGAAGTACCGAGCAAGGCTAAGAGCTCTCTCACAGAGACAGGAACACCAGATTTTGTTCTGGAGACAGAGGTGTCACCGAACACAGTATTCAGATCTGAAGCCAGATCAAAGCAACTACACTCTGAGCCAAATCCAAGCTCAGGGTGTACCTCCAAATGCACCTCCAAAACCTGAATGCTTTTGGATATAGAGTTTGGGTTCTGTCATTCATCTAATCTTGAAATGGGTGGATCAAAGATCTGAGGCTTAGCAAAGTGCTAACAGACAGTTTAAGAGAAATGATTCAGTAAAACGCTTCGAGCAAGGAATAAATTTGTTGATGGACAAGTTGTGAACTGAAAGAGGAGTCAAACTGGCCAAGGAAATTACTAGCTACCTATTGATTGCTCAGGTATGTTACCTTGCAAGGCTGCTTTTATTTACAAGAGGGAGTAAGAGGTATAGCATAGTTGAAGAATTGGCCCAGAAAGTTGAAAACTTTCTGGCAGTGCCAGAAAAGACTGGAAATTGAGGAGATGTCCAGTGGTTTCAGAGCTCACTTGGAAATTGGTAGCAACTGTTCAGTGCTCTGTCCCCCATTTCATCTATGGCTTTGGCCAAGCCAGTTAGTATTTGGGTGCCTTAGCTTCCAAACTGTGAAATGGAATTGATAAACCTTGTAAAACAACAAAAAAAGTGTCTTCAGGGAGACAAAAAGAGAAAACTCTGTCCCCCTTTGCAGCCTCAGGACATAGACGTGACCTGCTATACTCACGGAATAAAGGAGATCAGAGGGATCATTTAAGCTACAGGAAAGAACACAGACCAAAAAGAAATTTGCTCTGCTCAGGTTGGCACTGATACTTGTTCTGTAAATGGCATAAATGGTAACCCTACTTTCTACATTGTTTATACCAAACGTAAAATGGGAAAAACTTTGTAGGCCACCAAGGAATTAATCCTGACACATTCTTGGGTCAGATTTGGCCACACTGACCGTATCGTTTATGAGGGCATTACTTAACTGGAGTCTGTCTAGGAATTTTGGATTGAAACTCATTGTAGTGTCCTCAAAGCACATCCTGGGTCTCCTTGAAATTGGTACATACATTTTAGAAGAATATGTTTGAGAATAAAACTTGCTGAACCCTGCCTCCTGTAGGAAGGTCTCTTTGCAAAGGTAAGAAATGGCATGTGTTTATCAGATCAGGCGCAGACATGGTATTTTCATTTTCCAAGCAATGTCCGGCTGGATACCACTAAAAGCACTGTAAATCTCAAGTGTTGCTAATCTCTTTAGCCACAGAGCTATAAAGACACACCCGAGAACGTCCTCACAAATTACATGCATCTTTATGCAAAAGCAAGCAAAGCCAAAGTTTTCCCCTTTAGAGTAGAAATTCCTGTAAAAATTACCCATTTTATTAATTTGAGAGTAGTGAGCTTTCCTCCTAGTTTATAACAAAATGTCATATTATTAGTCAAGTCCTCCAGCATCTTTTGATAAAAATGGTGTTTTTATTGTCATATAAAAAATACAAGGCAAGTTAAACGTTCAGTATTTTCTTATAAAATATTCAGGTTTATAAACTGTTGCAAACAGGCTAGTGTTTATATAATATTCACAGACATCTGTAATGCCTCTCATGAAAGCTAATGTGTAAGCTCTTAGCTACTGCAAAAGGGTTTTAAAGATGTTCTGCCCATCTTAAAGTGCAATTCTGCATAGTTTGAAGAGCTACTTTGACAACAGAATATTTGGAGCTTAATGTTTATTCTTCTCACTGCTGTCTAGATTGAAATTTGCTTACTTTTTGAGTGAAGGCCCCAACACGTTTAAAATTTAAGTACCTAGCTAGGACACCCTTACTCAGCAAAACACATACAGATGCAGCAAAGCACATACAGATGTCTAATTTCAGGTACAGACTTACATCCCTCTGAAGTCCCAGGGCTCAGATCATAACCCCACATTATTGGTTTTAATAGACAGAAAAGCAGTCAGGGCCACAGGCATTTTTCGAGGAAGAAGACTGTAGTTCATGAAGGTAAGAAGCTCTAATGACTTGTTTTCTGGGTATTGCCTAAGTACTAACCACTACTAAGAAAGGCTGTTCACATACAATGAAAAACAAAGTAGTGGTGGGATTCCTCTTTTCCCAATAACGGTTGAGTGCAAGATGCCAGATTTCCATCGCATGTCATCTGGATGTCAGGAAGAGGACATCCTGAAATTCCTGACAAAAGGAATCATCAATAGTTTTTATCATTTTGAGTACGTTGTTTGAGACAGAACAAAATCAGACAGCCTCTCCTTGGCTTGCTCCTTCAGCTAATTTTGAGACACCATAGCTGATGCAAGAAGACTGCAAGTCTCAACCACACAAATTCAATGCCAATAGTTGGACAGCACAGTGTAAAGACACTTACGGCATTCCCCTCAAACCTATTTTCACCACTCATCAAGTGTAAACATCGATCAAATGTGGTTTTGAATCAAAAGGCTGAAAATGAGACTCTCATTAATTTTGTCTGGCCCCATTCAGATGTCTTCCTAGCACCCCTGCCAGTCAAAGGCTTTATGACTTCTGCAGCTGGAGCATTCGCAGCACTTCATACTTTAAGGGACAAGTGCTTGGTGAACCGTACCGCACTGTCAGCCGCACAGAATGACAAACCTCCTGTTTCCTCTAACAGACTGGAGGAAAACAATGCGAGACGCCACAACAGCATATCCCTATTCTTAAGTGGCAATTTCAAAATCTACCTCTACCTTTCCATATCTATCTTTTTCGAGATCCATGCAGTAAGTCACGGTCATATCTGTGATCTCGGATCAGGGGCACCCATCCCACAGCAGATGCATACATGTGCACTGGTATACAGGTGAAGACAACAGTACTGGATGCGACCGCCACCGGCTTGCAGACGGGTGTAGCACGCTTCTCTGACCTGCTAACAAACAGCACGTCTTTCTCCCTCGGGCAGCCCGCATGCTGCGTGGCAATGCCAGATCCGAGGACCAGTGGAAGCTGCTGCCTGGGACCCTCGGGCAGCAAAGGTGCAGGCGAACTGCAAGCAGGTGAAAGACCCTGAAACGGGGGCCAGAGGAGGGCGACTCAAGCAGACCCCACGAGCGTAACAGCTCTGAGGTCCTAGCCACGGGACCTAAGGCGAAGTCCCAGGCTTAGTTGCGAGGAAGCGACTCGCAGTATACACAACAAGCTCCTAGCAACCCTCCTCTCTCAGGTAATGACTTTTAGTTACTACTTGCCTGTGCTCATCCAAACTCTCATCACAGCCAATACTGCGGTGACATTTTGAAAAATGTATCTGCTCAGGGAGCTATTGCAACCCTCAAATCGAGTTGCTATACATCAGCATACCATGCTGGAACTTCAGACTAGTGTACCAGCACCTCAGATGGGTATATCGACATTTTAAAACAATAATCTGTACACTGGATAAATAAGACACATACTAACCAGCTTGCCTACTTCTCTCATCCTCACGCTGGAAGCGCAGGCTCCTTCACCAGCCAGCTATAATCACAAGATTGATATGGTGGGAGTCAGTAAATGCTACTAGGAAGTTTTATAACTCAACTTTCCCAGCCAAAAGACTGGGTAAACCGATACCCGACGTGGCACCAGACCATTCTTCTGGGCAGCCATAATCCTAAATAAAAAGCGGCTCTGTAAGCAAAGGGGCATGGGCAGATGCAGGATTCTTTGGGAGAACATTTTTTTTCCCCTAAAGTACACAGATGGTTCCAATCTCAGAGCTTTCTCAATTTATTTCTGGTGACTGATACATGGTTTGTACTTGATTTTTAAGGCAAGTTACAAGCAGAAGTAACTTACTGTGCTGTTTCCCATGAAACATGTGACAGAACTGGTATTCATCAATGCGGAGCACACATAACGTGGAATCTGCTGGATGGTAGGGGAAAACCTTCAAAGCTCTCAACACAAAATGAAGTCAAGAGAGACTAAAAAGGAACTAAATGATCTTGCATCATACCTTCTTACTTCAGCGGTTCACAAACGCAACTCTAGACTCACAGTTGTAGCACTTTTTTTTTTTTTAGATACCTTTTCTTTCTTCCTAAAGCATGAGGAAGTATTTGGCAGCTTCTGTTGCCTACACCAAGGTTTATAGATAATCTGGGGATTTTCTGGCTTACACGTCATGTATAATAACTGTAAGCATAGGGGACTGGAATGGACCTGGCTGTTTACCCCCACAGCTCTGTTCCTGCAAAGAAAAACAGGTTTTTGCTTTGTCCCTCGTGCAATTTCTAGGACCGGAGTTCATGCAGGGGAAGTTACGTAGTACTAAAAGATCCACAGGAATCCTGAGAGAAGAGCTGTTATCCTAAGGAAAACCTTTCAGAGGCCTAAAGTATATTTTCAGTAGGTTCGACTTCTGCCTTAAGAGTAGTAAATTATTTTTCCCCATCACTGGACACATCCCTCACCTTACAAATCTCTATCCTTGGGAAAACTCATCCTTTACAGCAAATGCAAAACTTCCCCTAGTTCCTCACTACACTTTTGCAGAATAGAAGAGAGAACAAGCCCAGCAGATCATCTTTCCACTGAACTCCCCAAAGGGGGGTTTCCTTCAAAGATCCAGCCTTCCTGGAGCCCTTCTGCTCCTTTAGGGTGGTTACCACATGTAATGGCCTTCTTCATAGATTAGCAAGCCAGGACTGAGGAAAACAGCAGCTCCCTTTTGCTATATTTTTTTGTATTTTCATATACAAGAATTTCCTCTCTAGCGTATAAACCCCAACGGGCAGAAAGGTGCCTACTGTTTTGGTAGATAAATGGCATCTGGTACATCGAGCAATATGGGGCCACAGAAATACCTGCACAGACAAACTGCTATTCTCAAAGGTACTGTATAATGCTAATGGCACTGAGTATGACCTTCAAAAAATCTTCGCAGAGTGAATTAACCCTCCCCAATGCATAAATTCAGAGAAAAAAGGAAAAAAGCCCCCAAATCAGAAGAGCTTTTATTTTCAAGATAAGGAGATAAATTAAAATAAATTTATCCTTTAAAATAAATTTAAATAATTATAAGCTGAGTAACACCTTGGAAAGATTCCCCTCCCTGTCCTTTTCAGTTTAATTTAAGGAGGGACACTAGTTAACGATGCCAGTAAATAGACTGTTGTGGTAACTCATCACGGCCACTACAACTCTGCTCTAATCAGACAGAGAAGTATCAAGGGCTGGCCAGTGTAATCATTACAAGAATGAGGTTATTAAAAAAAAAAAAAAAACAGAGAGAGCGAGTGCAACAGAGAGAAACAGAGAGATTTAAAATGACCTTTGTTTATTTGATTAACTCCTTGCCATCTACTGCAATTCTTTCCTCTTCATGCAGTCATTTTCCACTCATCTCTCCCAGCTTCTCTCCTTTCTTTGCTTAGCCATGTACTTATTGCAAGCATTTTAAAACGATTAATATGGAACCACGGATATTCATGCGTGCTCTAGAAAGGCAGGACTACCCTAAGAAGCACTCGGAATCAGAATAAGATGCAAGATAAGTGGATCAAACAAATGAACAGGACGCATCACAGTGACACAATTATGATACATATAAATAAGCTAGCAAGAAGAAACATCATTTCACTGAAACACACAATTTTACTGAAGCCAAAATGATTCTTGGGGATCTATCAGTCCTCAGAGAGCTTTCAGTATGATGATTTTTGAGGTCTAAGACAGCTGGATCACGTGTGAGCTAAGACAGCAACATCCAAGATATTTTGACCAACCCTCCCTGCATTTTGCAAAAGCAAATTCTGAATGTGAAAATTGCCACTATCAGAGCATCTCAGTGTGAGGTTCACAAGAGCCTTTTTGGGGAAGGAGAATATTCTTAAGCCAGTTAGTCCACATCCTCTCTTGGTTTCACTGTGAGCCACAGTGCAATGCTATGCAGAAGCAACCAAGCTAAGACTAGATACGTTAGTGCGAGTACCAAGAGCAGCATAGACACATTAACGTGGCAAGCTGTGCAAATGAGTTAGGCCAAGTTCCACATTGCATAATTGCAGATACAGCACCCGAAACAGCTAACTCGAGTACATCCATGTAACTCTGCACAGTCACCTGTAGACACAGTGCACCTGTCCGCCTTATCCTCAACAGTCAGAGATATTAAAAAAAGTTATCCAAAAACACACAGATCCACGTGTCTGAGTGACATGGTAGAATCAAGTCAGACAAGTAAGAATCTACCCCCACTGTTTGAACCGGTCACCCAACCACTGACAGTAAATCTCATCAGCAATGATCTGCAGGATGAAAAACATCCAGCATACTGCAGCAGTTTTGTTTTGAGGTTTTTATCATGTGGGGCTTTTTTATTCTGGTAGGGAATTACTGATTGTTCCAAACTTCTGTTAATTGGCTTATAGTTCCCCTTACATTGTCAAACTGCTGGTCAGCTGGCGGGCGCACCACGCTCTCCTCATAGATTTATTTCACAGCTGGAACTTGCAGTGTGGAAGTTCCTTCCCATTTCCAGCTCTGCAGTCCTTGCAGGCAGAAGGCAGGAGAGAAATACAGATGCCTTTTCACATAGATGTAACAATTCTAGCAGGTTCTCAGCACACTAATAGCAATCTAATTAGGCTGCATTATACTGAAGGGAAAATGAGATTTCTGACTTGCCAGAATACTTCACACATCCGCTTACTCTTACAAACACACTCTAGTTTCCAGATGTAGATAAGGATAACCACAAAGTGTAGAAAACGATCCAAGAACTAGTCTAGCCAATTCCTAGCTGGACTTCATCCTATTTCCATCTCTTCTCCTTGCTCTGGAATAACGATTGTTGCCTTGTAAATTTAACGAAATTTCATAGACAACTCCGTTGAGTTTATGGCCCAGACAGCGTCTCGCTGCTCTAAGGATATGCAGAAAAGATGACTCAATGCACATTCCCATCTTGCCTCTCCACCGGCCTTGAGGCAATCGTACAGAAAACGGCAACTCTAGCAGTGCCCAGGAAGCACAAACTCATCCTGGGATAGACGTGCAAGGCTGGGAAAGGGCAGCTGCAAGAACTTTCCTCTCCATGTGGCCAACCAATTGTACGGAAATGTCACACAGCTCACCTAAAGGTAAAGCATCGGGCTTTTCTCCTGCTCAGTGCACTTTCTGCCAGAGCTTCCCCTGGGGCAGTACTGACCATCCCCAGATAACCAAAGTTAACCTAAATTAACCAGTGGCTTGTGAATCAGTGAGCACAGATCTGAGACTGGAGATCTGCATTTTGGCTCCTTTTTCTGCAGGCCCTGAGGCAAGGATTCATACCCAGTAGCAATCTGTCTTTTGCAAAAAATTAAAATGATAAAATAATACAATAGGATTCTGATTCCAGATTCACTGCCTGGAGGAAGGAGGAGGATATTTTATTTCTTTCCTTGTCAATTACCTAAAGAAAAAAAAAGAAAAAAACAGCTCCAGTGAATGAAAAAGAACCTTTTAGTCCAAACGCCTCAGAGTCAGGTCATCCAAATTCCCAGTTGCCTTGATCTCTTTTCCAGCCAATCAGCTTCTCTTCAGCTCTGACTGATGGTATCGTATGTTTAAAAATGTGTTTATTCTGACAATTTGCTATGCTTTTATGTAAGAGGACAGGCAAGCAACCCATCCCCAAAACCTCAAGGAAACAGCACAAGTCTTGGCTGCTAGACTAGTTGGCTCCCTGTAGACTGTTGATTTTTGGACAAACTGTTATTCCATCCCTAAAATATGTACTTACCCTGAAAAAGAAAATGCACACACAAACATACAACTAGGTATTAAGAGCTTTGGTAGATCTGTGACTCTGATCTTGTGACTAAGGTGTCAGCTGCTTCTGCAGAAATGGACATGGTAGTGGAAAAAAACCCCAAAGCAGAGTGAACACTGAACAGCCCACAGCTGGACTGAACTGAACTTCCCCTGCTAAGTGGCTAATGCTAGGTTTTCCTCATTGCTTCAGAGTCAGTGAGGTTATGGAAACTGGAGAGACAAACAAATGGGAATTTCTCAACAGATCAAGAGCTAAAGGAAGGGAAAAGGGGGGGGCATACTGAGAGAATATCCGTTCTGTGGAAGGTTCAGTGTTTCTCAGGGTACCCAAGAGAAGGGGAGATATGCCGATACAAGGGAGGTCAGCTGGTATCAAATCACATCACCCCTTTCCTTTTTCCTCTGGCTGCCTTTTAACATTCCCTCTTGAGGACATTTCCCTTCGGTTGTGGGAAACACACAATCCACCAGCCCTCTTAAAAAGCATGTTGCAGTGGCACAGCCTGAAATAGAAACCAGATTTCTGCCTCCCAGTCCCCTGCTCTACCCTCTACAGATCAGACCTAGCCTTAATCCAGACAGAAGAGACAGAATTTTGCCGTCAGAGACAACCCCACCATAAACCAAGCGAGCACATGCATTACTCCCACACGGCTGGTGGGGCTCCTTGGTCCCCCTTACTCCCTTCCCCTGAGAAATTCACCCCTAGTTTTAACGTGGATGCCTGCTCAGCCACCGGGGAAATGCACTCCCAGCTCGGCATCAACGCGCTCAGGGGTCAACAACCCTGGAAATGATGCCCTGACAGCAGCATGACGAATGGAGCACAGGGACTAGATTAAAATAGACTTTCAAACACAGTTCAATTTAAATAAATAACCCTATTTTTTGTTGTGTTTCACTAGCTTAAACTACATTTTGTCTTTGCCATTTGTCTTTTTTTTTTTTTTTTTTTTTTTTGTGGTTAGCAGAGATAGCCTTAAGAGACTAACAGCAGAGAGGCACATGAGCTCACCGTCTCCTAGGCTACATCCCCACACTGGGTGACTGTGTCATTCCCATGGGTTGCCCCAGTGAAGGCCTGTTCATATCCATACCACAAGCTCCTGGGATCTTCACTGACTGCCCTATGCTGTACATCAAAGGCCAAAGTGTATCCTGCAGCCCTTTCACACCCACCCTTACCTCACACCCCATTTGCCTGTTTCTTCCATTCTTCCCAGAGTCCTAGGACAGCAAACAGCTCTACACTGGGAATCCCTTCCCACCGCTACCCTCCAGCACCCACATCAGGCCCCAGCAGCACCCTCCAGCAGTCTGACGCTCCTGCAGCAGGACAGGCAGGACTAGGGAGAGAGATGGTGTTGAAGGTTTCACTGAGGGCTAGGCAGGGGAAGAGAGACAGCGTGCATCTGGGTGACAGACACCTGTGCTCATCTTGGGGGCTACATCAGCCAGGCTTGAGTCACTGTCCAGTATAGCTGAGCTGCTGGAGGACCCCACTCTTGAGCTGACACCTGATACATCTCAACAGTTCACTGGCATCCACTGGGAAGACCCACTGACCTCCTACATGAGATAAGCAATACCAGGCTGCTAATACAAGAATGTCAAAGGATAAGAAACTCATGCCCAGTACTGTCAGGTGGCATGCACTTGCGAGAGCTGCCAGACAGCCACCCCACACTAGAAGCAACTGGGCATCACCCACTAGATGCCGGACAAGACAGAAATTTTTCAGCTGGGAGGCACAGCAATTTGACATCAAATCCACTGTTGCCATAATAATGCCGCTGCCAAACACCACTGTCACTATCAGAGATGTCCAGAACAACACTAACACATCTAGTAAATATGACATTCCCACACATGGTGCTGTCATATGTAGGACACACTTTTCCATCCAACATGACCAGAAAGAGCCTGAGATCATCACTGGTCTACGGGATGTCATGCAGTCACACCCCAGGCTCCCACAGATCACCGGGGACAATGCACGAACACTTCCACCAACTATACAGCCACAAGGATTATGTATGCATGTAACTCCTGTATCTATCTACAGTTTGGGACAGGCAGACATTTCCTTGCCACAGCATGACAACACACACAAATATCTACCTGTATTGTCACTGAAGATGTTTTTCCTGTTTCCTAGGTATCTGCAGCCCTATGTGGCTGACCTACAGGGACTGCAGGTGACCCTGCACTGTTGGGCCAGAAATGTAATCAGTGAACAGACACTTATTGTAAAGTGCAAAAAGACTCTGATGCCAGCATATAAAACCTTTTCCTGCTGTCAAATAAAAGCAGAATAAATTGGCCACACAGAGAAACTACTGGCAAAGAGAAACACCAGAAATCCAGCCTCCACTTAACATCACTCAAGGGGACTGCCTGCTCCATCATAAGTCCAAGAATCAAGAAAAACCATTTACTTAAAGACTGGCAAACAGTATTCAGAATTCACAGCTGCAAAGTATTTTCACCCTTAGTCTTTTATGTTGTTATTTGTTTTTACTGGGACCTCTTTGACAGTCCCATGCCTAATTGCATAGATAGTACTCCCCCCACTTCTGTCCCATGTGCTGTTGCTGTATGAATTCTCTACGAAACAATTCATATTAAAGTACACATGGATATTTTCTCTAGGTTTAGTATCTTGGAAAATTTTGGGAAACAAGCACAGACTGTCTTCTGGGTTGGACTCTACAGGCTCTTCAGAAATACACTGCCTCATAGATACTGTGTCCACCCAGGCATATGAAGAATATCCATTACCATGATCACCGTAACAACCCAGTCAACTCTCCTTCCCCCAAAATAAAGTCCACTGACTTGAGCATCAAAATACCCTCCCATCACAAGAGCCCATGAATCCCAAATGTCCTGTTGCCTACCCTTCTGTCTAGCAGCTCTTTGCCTCCTGACCCACAATGACTTGGTAAACTATCTTGGGCCAGAGATAGCTATCATCAAAACTGAAGGAAACGCGTGGTCACCCTTCCTGGCCTGTTGCCCACAGATTAAGATGGTTCACTGGATTCTCCAGTTTTAGGACTTTGGGTGCATACAACATCAGCTGGCAGTCCAGCTTGTGCAGCCAGCTCCCAGGTGCTTAGAGGCAATGCAGGGAGATGTGTGGCCATTGTGGGGCAGCAGTGTCAGAGAAGCCCTTCTGCAGACAGCGACCACCAAACTATGAGGTCCTTGCTGGTTCTTCTAGTGCTAGTACTTGTCTTCACGGCACATCACTTCACCGACCAAGCCACAGATGCTGCACAGGGTAATATTTTGCCCGCTTAATTCCTTTCTGCTTGCTTCATCATGGTTTGGTGTAAATCATTATGGGCTCACTTTGCAGCAGCCAAATGGCCCTATAAATCCCAGAGGTGGCATGCTGCCGGCAGCCTGCCCTCTGCTACAGCTATGTATGATCACAGGCTAGGAAGTAACTTCCTTGCCAAAAACTTTCTGCAAAACATCTTACCAGAGGCAGTCCTGCACTTCCCATCCACATTCAGGAGTTGACATCCCAATTTTTGAAGCTATCTCCCTCCAGTTTCTCCATCTTAATTCAGTACTACTCACCAATCTACCTTGGAGGCCTGTCAGATGAAGTGGGCAGAGTTCTCCCCACTCAAGTTATGGGAGGCTTTAGCAAAGTTGTTGTGGAAGGTCACCCCTTCAGTACGCTCTGACCATATGGAGAGGAGGATACAAGCCTACTCCCAGGAAGAAGCAGCACCCTCGTTGGGCTGGTCAACCTGGACTGACCTCAAGAGGATCAAATGAGAACAGTCTCTCTTGAAAGACAGTCTCACAGACATGCTGAATGGAGGCATGGCTTTGCTGAAGGGGCCTTAAGAATTACATATGGGCAAGCTGTGGCTGCATCTAGGGAGGACGCTGCTAGGGAGGGCCACCCAGATTACCCAAGAAAGCTCTCCATGGAGCCCTGAACACGTCAGACCCAGCTTTCCCCGAACTATTCCAGATGGGGCACATTCAGAAAGCACCAGAACGGCTCAGCAGCCTCGATACTATCAGCAGGCTGGGAATGCAACCTCAAGGCCATTGTATCAGGACTGCACAGATCCCATTGATCTCCTCTCTTTTAACTCAGCTGAAAGCTAAAGTTTTCAAAAGCGATTCTCTTTAACCTCTGTGAAGAAGGAGAGATCTCAAGGATTTGAGTGCTGATCGTCTTAACATAGCATTAGTGGGTGAAAGAACTTGTTTGAGATTCTGATCAGCAACGTACAGCTCAGAGGAGCAGGTCAGGAAATGTCAAAGACGGAACAACACCAAAGAAGATGGTTCTGTTTTTCAACGAGCTCTGCCGCTAAAAGTGAGAGGGAGCAGTGGCTGTCAGGGAGAGAAAGGGTGTACAGTGGCAAGTAGGGAGGGAAAGAAAGCCTTAGCCAGCAAGACGAGCATCCTGAGTCACTCTGTCGGGGAGGTTAGGGCCGCTTTGCCAGGGAAAGGCTGACAGAGTAGGACAGATGCCTGGATCGGTTCCACAGCATGAAAAACGCTCTTTGGAAACAAAAGGTTAGTGCAAATCCAGGCATGAGCAGAATACAAAACCCCACTAATGCGAGTCCTGGTTGCCCACCTCCCTGGCTGCCAGGGCTGCTCCAGCCCACACTGGGCGTGCAGGGAACCACGGTCCAGTCCAGGAATCGGAGCGAGCTGCAACGCCGGCTTGTGCAGCAGCCACCGGATGAATCAGTGATGAGCAGCAGCATCTGTGCGCGAGGCGAAGTTGTGCAGCGGAGCACATGCGCGCGGCACTGCTCCCGGAGCAGCGCTCAACCCACGTCTGCCACGGCCAGGACAAACTTGCATCGAGAGCAAGCGTGTGCCAGCAGCCGCATGGTCAGTGCACGGCTGAACCGCTGCCAGGGGCCGCCGGCTTCTGAAGTCAAGCTGCACCCGTTCCACTCTTCCCGCAAGCCCTGCTGGGACTTGGAAATGTGGAAGCTGTGAACTTTTCTGAGTTGAAAATTTATAGACAGGAGAGGATCTTGTTTTGCTGACTCACAGATGTGATTTTTATAAAGAGGCAGTGAATTTGTTCAACTCTGCTTTTATTTTGTCCACATTTGCATAACTACTTTCCGCAGCTACAAGCCATCTAAGTTATTCCTCATTTTTTCCTACAAAATCTTCCACCTTTCAGTGAGCTTTGAATTAGAAATGGAAGAAACAATGGAAATCGGACTGTTCTTATATATAACCAAAGCACTGTGCTACTTTGTAAACATGTCAAAATTAGCCTACTAGCAAACTTCAGTCATTTTTTAAATGACAAATTGAAAAGTGAATACAAAAACCTAAAAAAGGAAATAACTTCTTTTTTCCATCATCATCTGAGCACCAATAAAGCACAAGATTTCATAGCCCCTTGAGAACTGGGGTAAAGTTGGGACCAGCAACAGGAAGAAATCGTATTTCCCTTAAATCTTGCAAATATTTTTCTTGCAGTGCTTTACTCAAACTTTGCAGGTCTAAGGACCTAGGCAGAACAATGTAGGCAGAAATAAGATTTTTCATTAGATCTACGGGAATAGCTGGAAAAATTAGACAAGTTTCCAGGTGCTTCCTAACCAGTTTCTCCTGCAGTCACTAAGACAAGTCTATGAAAATCCCTCAAGCTGGAGGAGCACGTGCTCTGCTTGGGTTTGCTTTCAGTACTTGTTCCCAGAAGCTTAAGGGCTTTTTACAGCTTGCTTGAATGGAGGGCAATGACGAGATCTCTCCACTCTCACCGAAGTGTCTACCCATCCCTCAAGACAGCCAGAATAATTCCACTTGCTTTACTCACTTTTCTTTTTCCCAGGCATCTTCCTTTTCATTTGTATGCATGCCTATGTACGGCCAGAAAAGTGATTTAGAACATAAACGGACAAAAACACAAAACAAAAAGCAAAACCAAAAGGAGATCCCCCTTTGTGATGCTTGATATCTATTCCCTTTAGTCTCTTCCTGAGTCAAACTCTCTCCAAAATCCACAGAAAAGAAACTTTGATTGTTCCCAATGCAGTGACCCTGTGTCAGAGCTGCTGGAGAGCAAACTAGACTCCGCGATATTTCATATGACATTGACAGAAACACCAGCTTAGTTCTAATTCCATAAACTTTATGGAGAGAAAGGGAGGAGGATGGTAATGCACAAAACAGCATACTTCTCCCAGGTACCACCAACTTCCCATTCTGTGAACTCAGCAGATATGAATGGAAATCACTGATGAAAAAAGGGACATTGGAGAACACAGAGCCCTCTTTCTGATCTTAATCACAGTTTAGTGGTGCATGGGAGTCCTACACAGACACACTGCAAGCATGGCTGAAGAAAAATAGCACTCTGTGCTGTTAAAAATGATCTTATTTAACCTTTGAAAGTAAATGCAATGAGTATGAAAGAGAAGACAAGGTTGTTCTGGATATTCTAATGTTCTAATTGAACATTGCTGCCGTCTTCCTAGCTCCTCTGGATATGTGGCTTCAATTAATCAGGATTCAGTGATAAGTGGTGCTGTGAATAAGAATGGTTTGGGGATTGTTTGCTCTGAGCAGAAGATGGTCAGCAAAAAAATGAAAGAGGGGCTTTAAGGCAAGGATCAGGTCTATCTTGGCCCATAGACATCTCAGACACTTTTGGTACCATCAGAAAAATGAGCAACCACCATGATATTCAGAGCCACTAAAGCTGTGCACCCAATACAGCAATGTGCCCCAGTGCCTTGACACATGATGAGCAGAGCTTAGCAATGGGGAGGCGCTAAGATGCTTTAGCAGTAAGCACTGCAGAAATCCCAGAAGACTACTGAATCCAGCACCTTTCTTTGGAACAACACAGGCAAAATCATCCAGCCCTGATTGGAATCAGCAGCTGGTCCTGATACCTGAACTATTAACAACCCTGAGGGCTGCTTTAAAAAGAGAAACAAAATCACAAGATATGTCAGCAGATTTTCATTACAAGGAAGCTGAGGTCAACCATATTTCTAAATTAATTTTCTAGTAAATATTGGTTAGGCTTTAGGTAATTCTCTCTCCTCCACCCCCCCCCCCTTTTTAATAAGTACAATTTACTAGAGTTGCATAAAAATGAGTAATACATTAGTTTCACTTAGAACCAACATGAAATGAGTCATATCTTTCCAGCACATGACCAGGCTATTATATCTCTCCCAAGTATACTGCAGAAAGTTGGAGAAAGATGTTTTTGCCTATAAACAGACACTCTAAATCATCTGATTCTTTAAGTGACAATGAGCTCCCTTCCTGAAAAGGTCCATTTGAAATGCACCTTTCCCTGTCATACCCACATCCCCACGGCTTTCGCAAGCCCTGGGAAAGGGGCACTTACTTTGTTCTCACTCAGATAAACCATGTCTGTCTCTCTCTGGCTGACAAGAAAAAAAAAGTCTTTTTGACAATGGGGCCTGGGGGGAATAAACATGGTACCATTATTTATAGATCCAAAGCTCGATAGTCTGATCACTAGATGCTCCCTCCCCTTCAGGCTTTGTGTAACCAGTATTTATTCTGTCCTGTTCTTGGCTTTTCTACCCCTCTCATCTTTCTAGCTCTGTACATATTAGACAACCTCTCTTTAGAAAGGTGGCTGATTCTGGCTAGGACTATTAAGTGGAATGTTTTTGCAGATAACGTGATTACATTGAAAATGCTATTCTCTCTTCCCCAGGCTCAGCTCTGCCCTTTGGTTTTATCCCTTATGTCAGAGCTACAGGAAACATGGCGTAGGCCAGAGGTCCCTGATCTTTTCATAAGTTAGGCTCAATTTAAAAAAAAACCTGATTTTCTCCTATAACAAAGAGAATATTTAAAATAGAAATTGCCACAATAATGAACTAGAAAAAAAAAAGGGCAATTCTTTAAATATAAGGTACTTCTATGTTCTTCCTGAACCAGTTCCCAATCCCACACACTCATTCCTCCAGAGCAGGGCACAGGCCTTCTACCTTTCTGCCCCATACCCCACTTTCCTCTCCCGTGTTCCTACTTCAAGCCTGCTCAGCCTCAAACTATATCTCCTAGCACATGCACAGAGCAGACAGATGCAAAGTGCAGGTGCTGCAAAGAGGATATTTCAACCGTCCAAAGGGCAGCATGTGCTCTGCAGCGCTTACAGGAACACAGCAGGGTTTGGGAGCTACTGCCTTCACAGAAACAACACACCAGTTTGCTTCCATGCCAAAAATCACTGCCATACAAATAGGCAAGACATGGCTAATCAGCACTATCGTGCTCTGTAGCAGCAGCAGTGTGTCTGCACAATCTCTGTCTGGTTACACTGAAATTAAGGTGGACTCACTGAACTTTTTTTTTTCTTTGCTAAATTCACCTTTGACCAGCCCTAGGGCAAACTCATAAATATACTTAAATAGAAATCAGAGATAGGATTAATGTTCTTTAATAGTAAAAATCAAAACAATTATTAACCTATTTAACACAGCCTGACAGGAACAAGTTATTGCATCCAAAAACTCATCTTAGGGAAAAGCTCCTGTACTCATTTCATGTGTCTTTTGTATCTTCTTTGGCTTACTTCACATATGAATTCACTGAGCATGTTTTAAACACACAGGTGAGCACTCTAGGTGTCATTCTTACTGACTACTTGAACCACTGTCAGCAAACTTATACTGTCAAGTATCTCTGCTACAGTCTAATCTAACCTTGTCCTTCACAGCCAGCCAGAAACCAACCCATAATTGACTAACTACAGAATACTTCTTCATTTTCCTTTCCAAGGAATAAGGACTCACCAACCACTCTAATCAGGAGTCTCAGAGCATTTTAGCACACTCACAGTTCAGCTCGCTCACATCAAGCAAACATCTTAGACCAACATTGTTTCTGCTTGCGTGTCCCCGAAGCTGAAGTCCTAAAACCTCAACAAATTTATAAAACGGCAAATGGGTATCTCATCTCTATCAAGACAGCAGCAGCTCCCAACTCCATCAGACAGACATCGTGGGTTTGGGGGGCAGGTTCCACTGCCCCATGAAGGCAGAAGAAAGCAATGGTATTTACTTCAAACCACTTTCACAGACCCAGTTGGAGCAAACAGCCACTGCCTTGTGGGGATGCAAGACTGCCAGTCCTGGCTGCGGGGACAACCTTTAGCTCCAGCTGAGACTCACAGAGCAGGCTGTCTCATACAACGTTACAATCAGCAGCATCAGTTTAACAAAATCTCTAAGAATCTGCAATGTGGCAGCTACACCTCCTCTTGAGTATCTTTCACCAACAAGAAACCTCTCATGTAAGCAAGAGAAGAACAGCCCTGCCAGCTTATAAAGTTGGCTTTAAGGTGAGTGGTACCTCATTAAAACATAGTAGTCACACAGTGCAAAGCTCTGAGCTGGTGTAAAACCACTCTGATTCCTGTATCACTAAGTGAAGACACAAGCATCCTCACTCCACTTCTGCTTTATTCTATGCGAGTAGTTGGTGCCTTAGGAAATAAAAGCATTCCCCGAAGGAATATCCCCACAGTGTCTTGGAGAAATGGTAGACTCCATCTGTAAGTAAGTTCTTCAGGCAAGAGGCAACTCCATGAACCATCCCACTGTATCATGCATATGGTCCAAAGTCAGCAAAAATCTACTTCAAAACATTGCTGCATGCAAAAACCTTAATAGCATCATTACTCACATGGAGCAAAAATAATCTCATGAATGGAAGGCTCAAAGCAAAGCTGGGTCGTTTTTTCCACTGAATCTCCACTTCCTGCAAAATAAGAAAAAAAGGTAATTTTGACATAAAAACTCAAAACAAACAATAACAAAAATCTGAAAGCATGTAATTCTCACTCACTCCAACAGATGAGAGAGGCTTGGCAGGGAAAAGCGATCTCTTTGCTAGACCAACTGATACAGCAGGAAGAGACAAAATACCTTTCACGCTCCCAAGCATGTTCTCAAGGTCAGGCATGGGAGTAGGAGATTTCTCATTCAAGCTTGAATATTAGTTTGTTAGTTGCTCTCATATCATTTTATTTGCCATACTTCCAAATCCATATGCAACTCTCAGCTCTCTTAAAGCAGTTACTGTTCTATTGATTCATGCATTTTCTAATGACACTAAATGTGAATATACAATGACATTCATAGTAATCAATCACAATACTTACTACGTGCATGCATCATAAGGTATCTTGCTTTGTCCCAGTAAGGATATTTCAGTGTCGTAAGATAAGCAGGGATTTTGTTTTAACTTTCTTTTTCCTTCATCTAAACTTATTTTTAAGACGACTAGGGAAAAAGAAAGAACAAAAACCTCCATCATTTGGGGTCACAGGTAGGCACAAGGGAATCACTTCTCACATTTTTGGTTTGGTCAACAATATGAGAAGTCATCAATTCTACACAAGAGTTATGTTCCTCCAGATTTACACAAACATGACCAAGATCAAAGTGCTGGTCAAGAGTCACAGAAGTTGCTCTCCCGTCTTCACATGTGCAAAGTAGATCTCCATGGCACTTCAGCACACTCAATTGCCACCCGCTCCATGCATGGAGCTACAAACAGGCGATCTGTAGTTCCTTTTCAGATCCCCTCTCCAGGAACTTCCCTTGTGCTGTTCAAAGTGGGAGCTGACGATACCAAAAATCCCATTTTTCTTTTTTATATGAACTGTTTATCACCTTCTTTCTCACTTCATGTGAGAACCAGTTTTATATCTATTGGCTTTTTCCTTCCAGTTCCTCAGCCCTCAGGGTACACTGAGGTCATGTTTCCCATATTTTCTTTGAAATCACAAAACCTGCTGGGGGGTAAGAGGGGTGGATTCCAGAACTCAGAGCTGGAGCTATAAGAAAGGACTATGCATTGCAGCACTGGTGATCAAATCATGAGTTGGCAAGATTGGGCTTTGGTTCAAGTGAACCACAAAGTCACTTGGAACAGTGACTTGCTCTCCTCCCTTTGTTTCAAATCAGCCCATCATATTTCCTAACATAAAACGACCCAGATCATTTCTGCTCTGAATCATCAACAAAGAGGAAGAGAAGTGAAAATATCACACTCCACATCTTCATCCCACAGCATATTCCAGAATGTGTCCAAGGGCACAATTTGACCGTAACTTCTCTCACTCTCCCATGACCTCTTACAAAACATCCCTCCCCATCCTCAAGTTCTCAAAGCAAACCTGCTTCTTTCACACTTAAAGCACACACACAAGCTGTGCAATGTCATGATAAAAAGCATCCAACAATCCACAGAATTCCAGCTTATCTTGAGAAAAATGATACCTGAGACACAAACAGCAAGGGCTATTCACTGGACACAACCTGCCAAAGGTTATGGGGAAATCCACATGAAGGAGAACTCAGACTCTTCACCACTGCGCTGCTTCAGCAGACAAGTGGGGCTCTCTGCCATGATCTAGCGTGTTGTGGGTGCCAAGGCTCCACCGCAACCAAACTGTGCACTAGCACTCATCCAAGGGGCTTCCTTCCCCTTCCCAAACCTCAGCGGCAGCCATCAGGCACGGCTGCACTGTGCAGCTATCCCCAGGCCTCTATCAAGATGATGCACGCATGTGCTGCAGAAAGCCTAACACACACCTTAATGCAGTGTGACTACAGTATTAACTCAGGTTTGAGGCTGCTTGTTGCTGAAGTCTGTGGAGGAAGGAAGCTAATGAATGCCTTCCTGGTTGGGAACATCTTTCCTCCTCTATTTTCAGTCATATGGACACACCACTTGAACGGTCTAGCTAACAGTAGCCAGGACTGCATCCTTATTAGAAAAGTGGAAACCCTCAGCACTACAAGTGCAGGTGCAGCATCACATCCAGCCACAGTCCTCTTCATCTCCACCCTCTGCTCTTGTGGACACAGCCTTCAGCTCTTCCTCACCGCCTATCCTTCCCATGGAAGAACCACAGTATTTCTGTACACGACAGAGTGGTGGCGGCGCTGGGAACCATCGAGCTGCAGATCATCACCTGTTTCAGGCTCCGCTATGCCACAACAGCAATGCTTGAGCCACATCTGGGTGGCAGGTTTGGTCTCTCTTTGCAGAGTGTACCCAGAGAAGAAAGTACATCTCAAGCTTACACTGAAGACCAAGGACCTCTGCTAGCTGTCAGACTTGCACTGATTACAGCTAAAGAGGTAGAGAGGAGGAGTATGTTATACTTCTTTTATTTAAACACTTTAAAAATCCTGTGTTTGACTACTGACAACAAAAATGATATGATTGTTTTAACTGATCACCTTGGCAGTGGTTTAAAAAGAAATAAAATAGAGCCAGGAAAGCCCAGATTTATAGAACTGCAACCTGCTTCCCAGTGGTGTGAGCAAGAAAACCTTGCCTGTGCACACGTGCTGTTCCACTCCCCAAATTTGTCATCTGTGCTGGCTTTACACCCAGGGGTATTTCTCCAAAATATCTCCGGGTAAGATGGAGTGTAATCGCAACCCTTTTTTGTACCAGCCAGAGGGCACGAAGGAACGGCAGCCAAAGCCAAGGGCCAGCCCTTTTGTTTGCTCTTCGAAACAAGCACGAAGGCCAACGCTAGGAGAAACGCAAGGCCTGTGCCCCCTCAGGACACCCCCAGATACTCGTTTCCAAATAGCGAGTTACACACGTATAAAGCCTTGGCAAATGGGACAGGCCTCCTTTGTCGCTGCAGGCTTCCCTCCGCACGGCCTTAATCTGCTCGCGTCCATCATTAGCTGCTTTACTGCATAATCACGCTTTTAGAAAAAGTGCATCACCTTCTCCTGATAAGATCGCCCTTGGGAAGCCAAGGCGCTCCAAATGCGACGGCTGGCATTAGACAAGGGGAGGTATTGTCAGGCTTCCTGCCCCTGCTTCAGCTTGATTTGAGCGTAGATTAACAGCACAAAACAGAGGGAAAACCTGTGAAAGCAGAGAAAATACTGAGGTTTCATGTCTGAGGCAGAAAAGGGGGCAGGGAAGCGGCATGGAGGGGCCTGTTCCTTAGCCAGTCGCTGCTAATCAAAGCAAGCCATCCTCATCAATACTGCTTTGCTTTGGCAGCTTTTTGAGGGGGGAAAAAAAAAAGAAAAAGAAAAAGGAAAAAAAATCACCCCCCGCCTTGTGCACCACGCTCCCGCTGCTGTGCTCCAGAAGCAAACACAGAGGCCAGGCAGTAACGTGGCGAGCCGCATCCCCTCGAACGCCGGGAAGGGAAAATCCTTGCCGTTCGGTGGCGGGCAGGGAGAGCCGTGCCCACCCCCCCGTGCCGCTGGGGCACAGGCCCTGCCACTCCATTTGCGGCCCCCAGCTGCTAAATCCTCCCGTCACCGGCACAAGGTGATCTCCAACCGCAGCGCGCTGCCAACACGCAAAAGAAAACAACTTTGGCTTCTTGCCGCTCTCCCCACCCCCTTCCTGCCTGCCACCTTCAAAGCACGTGAACGCCAAGGTAGGGCGATGGCACAGAGCACGTCTTCCTCTCCCTCCTGCTCAGCCGGCTCCCGTCACCGGCTCCCCCCACCCCTGCTCCGGAGCGGCGGCGGCTCCTGAGCGCGCGCTCCTCCCTCTCCCGGAGCCTCCAGTCTGGAGCCGGAGCAGCTCGCCTGCTTCCCCGGGTTCAGCTAATAAATTGGGATCAGGGGGTCACCCAGCAGGGGATGTGGAAGCCTGAGAGCCTCTGACACCGGTTTTATTAGTTTTTACTATACATACCATTTCAGGAGCTGGGATGCCATCCCTGTGGGGCCCTCCCCATTGCTTAGTAACTAAGATTTGGTAATCTAAGTTTTGACAAGGTCATTTTTTACCTCGGAGGCGGGTGGGGGAGGGGAGGACCCCCACGTACATTAATTACACCAACACTGTGGGGACCATGCAAATAGGAACCCATTTCCCCTTCGCATCAGGCCTAAAGAATGAAAAATCTTCTATTATAGGGCTATTTTAACCCCCAAACAGGCCAGGGTATTTTAAACATGTGGATACGGTCCCGTCCTCTGCTTGCAGGCCAGATGAGCGCATTTCCACCTACCCCCTGTCCATCTCTAATGAAATATTCAGTCAAAAAAAGCGACCAAATCCGAAGGTGGCCACGGAGCCCCGATACCTGGTTTATTTTAAATGCCCACACGCCTCTGCTGGAAGGATGGGACTGACCCCAGTCAAGCCAAAATTAATCAAAAAAACTTCCACAGCACCAGTTAAACCCCATGCTCAGTTAATCGTTGCTGGCACACAGCAAATAAATTATCTGCTGGCAAACTCCAGCCCCAGCAAATGGAGGTGTGAAGAGCACAAACACTCTCTGGCCCTTCAGGTATGGAAGTCAACAAGAGACACTCTCTTTTCCCAAGCTAACAAGTAGGGCTTTTAGAAAGCACGAGAAACAATAAGATGCAGTCACGGAGAGAAGTCAGTGCTGGGGCAACCTCACGAAACAAGGTACAGAGCAAAGCCCCACCGGTGGAAGTCCTGCTCAGGAGCAGTTCACCACCACTGCTTTAGGGGAGCTGGTGTGGAGAAGCAAGCTGCCCCACCAGCCTGCCATGGATGAAGCAAGGCAAAACAGCTGTCTGGGCCCAAAGCCACAGAAGGTACTGCAGAACAAAGCCATCCTGACCAGCTGGACCTTCTCTCTTCTCTTGCATTTAATGCTGCTTTGTTCAACTGAAGCTTTGCTGTATGCTGGGCATCTTTTTTTCCTTTTTTGCCCTCATTTGCTGCTCTGCTCTGATAAACTCATTCTGTGAGGAGGAAAAAGGTCCTTTGGTCATGCTACCTTTCCCCTCCACCGTCTCCCCTGATCTGGGGCTGTGTGAGGTGTATCCTTCTGATGTGGTTAATCAAGGGCTGAGATTGCGTAATGCTTTGAGGGCCTTTGGTATGCATTCTGCTGGCTGTCACTTCATTGGGCTCCAGCATGTGCTTTGAGGTTAAGCCCCAGTGTTTGTGTTTTGGGCCTTTGTTGTGGTTGCTTGATTTGTTCATGATGGCCCTGGCTCTGCCACCCCACAAGCAAATGTAAAATTCACAAAGTGGTGACTCAGTCATTTTATCCACTGGCAGCAGCAGCTGGCAGAGGCTCAAGACAGATCAGAGAACAGGGCAACAAGTGTCTCCAAGATGGATTTCATACAAACAAGGAAAAATGAAAAACCTGAAAAAGCATGGAGAGAAAAAGCCTGAAATTAAATAAAGAGACAGAAAAACAGCTGGAATGTCAAGTATAGACTGAAAAGATCAAAAGTAAATCTATGATAGACAAGGAACTGTACTGTGGTTCTGAACAGCAACACTCAAAATATAGCAACTTACTGGCCTATATGGTTTTTTTCCATTGGTTAAACTCAGCTTGCATGTCAAAATAAGTTATTTTTTGCTGCCAGCACTGGAAGCTCAAAGCAGAACCTACAGATCATGCTGTTTTCTTCCTGCTTCAGGCATCAGCCCTAAAAATAAAATGACCCTGGAGGACTCAAAAGCTGGCTTGCTCATTTGGCTGATTGGACATGAAGTAGGATAGCAAGGCTTGTGCTTGTTCTTCTGCAGTTCTATGGTCTCTGAGAGTTTTCAAACAACAACAACATGTCCTCAGAACAGAGGAAAATTCATTCTGACCTGGTTTTGCATTGCTGTAACATCTTCATCGCTGGAGGAGAAAAGAGAGATAAAGTGACCCTTGTAAGATGTCCTCTTCTATCACACCACATAGTACAAAAGTCACAGAGTGGATATGGAAAACTATGAATAGCATCCATGAGCGATTATAGTACCAGACCAGTCGTGTGAATTGAGGTTTTGACTTCTCCTATAAAAGCAAGAGATTATGAGCTATGACACACATGAAAAAGACAATTTTACATTAACCATGTTTCAGACTGAACACGTAAGAAAGGATTACATACAGACTAATATGATAAGGTACTCTGTAATATATTAAAATATCAAGTATCAAGAAGCAAGAAGGATGGGTGTGTGGTTACGCACAGCACAGCACTAACATCACAACTCCCAGGTCCTCTCCTTGGTGCAACTCTCAGTCATCCAGTGAAACCTCAAGCAAATCGTGCCTTTGCCATGTAATACTTATGAAATCACTACAGAATAAACTGAATGGCTTCTTTTTTTTTTCACGAAGTGCCCTGCAATTTACATTCAGAGAGCTTCATAACTCATTTCTGTCTGTTTGATCTCCGATCCCAACTTTCCTGGCAAAATAGCAATTAGAGCACAAGTGCTGAGACAGGCTCTTTATTGCTGTCCATGCCCGATCAGACTCAGAAAACGATTGTGACTCAGGCACCTAAACTACGTTCTGTTTATTCATGTGTAAAGTGGGAATCATTATAATTGCTTTCTAAGCATTAATTGATTATTCCTCAGAACACGACTATAGAATTCCTAGAACAAAGGGGGAGAAAACCAACAAGAGGAGAAGAGCAAAACCGTAAACTGACAACAATTTATTATTTACTTCTTTTCTTTTTCTGAGTACTGAGATGAAGGAAGTTCTTTCTGCTAATGAGCTGATTTCACCACTGTGTGCCACGGTGTGCTCTGTAACTTCAGTCTACTCCATCTCAACTTCTCCTTGTTTAGTCATAACTCCATCAAAGAAGTGAAACTCTAAGTTTCTAGGGAGACCAGTAGGGGTTTTCATAGCTCCCATGAAGACATTGAAGATCTGTCGACTTACACAAGATAAAGCTCCACCTACCTCTACCTATATTTGCTCAGATCAGCCCTTCTATCTTTCCCTGTCATTAGGGTGAAAGATAATCAGATGGATATTAAGGGATACTTCAGCATTTCTATTCACAGTTTCTTGCACTTCACTATGCACTTGTCTGCTTCTGCCAGTGCTCAGATACATATTCTTCTCCTGCTGGCTGAAGTCTTTCTGTAGGTCTGCACATCTCCCTAATAGTTAAAGGAGAAGGTTGGAAGAAAACTGTGACCAAAAAGCTACTCTGTATGAAGAGAAAATAATCCCATTAGTCCTGACATGAAATACCATTAGGTGCAAGACGGATGGATCAACAACTAAAACCCTGGAGTAGATAAGGAATGAGGTCAGAGCAACAGTAGATGTGTTATATGGATAGATCAGCTTCACACCTGTAATCATTTCCACACATAAAAGAACCAAGAGGAAACACACGCCAGATCACAGAACTCATGTTTGAGTTCTGAAAACAGAAAAAATACAAGCAAAAATGCAACTTTTGGAAATCATTTACATGCAAAGAGGTAAGTATATACTTTAGCTTGGCAATGCAAACAAAGCCTCCTTTTCTCTAATAAAGTATATGTTCAGCATGTAACAAATACTGCTTTACAGTCACAGCTTTAACTTTGATTTTTATGCTGTTAGGCTAAAATGATTCTACTATTATAGTTATTTAGTCACAGGTCACTGAGTCATACAATAGCAACTGCTATTATGGAAGATTAACTGGAAATGTGGTCTGCAAATTTTACTTCTGAAAAATCTGTTTCCTCTCATTTCAGGTAACATCATGGAAATGGATGGAAGGGCTATAAAGAACACGCAAACATGAGCAGGACTGGCTGTTAAAAATTCAGTTTTCAGCAGGTATTTTCAACTCTTTATAAGACACTCAGAGTGTCCCACCTGAAACCCAGAAGTTTCTACTGGTGGAGGGGAAAGTTCTTTGCGAAAGAAAAAAAAAAATAAAGTGAAAAATCAGACATTTTTCTTAGGCAGCTAGCTGAACAACATTTCTCATTCCCCTCACAGAATGTTTCAATGGAAAATTTGACTGATCTGACAGAGACTGTTCCAAAGCAGTGATACTGAGTCATAAAGCGCTGCTGTAGCTAACATACAGCCTGATCCAATGCCCCCTGAAGTCAATGAGGCGGCTCTGGAACAGGCCTATACAAATTAAATGAAGTTTACAGCATGGCTGTTACTATCTCAGACCACTGGAGGAGCCGGCAATGAAAGGCTCCTACTGCTTTCAAGAAGACTCTTCTCTCAATGTTATTTCTGTCCCAAGGATGTTCTGCAAATTGAGACAGGCATCAAACTGATGAGTGTTCTTTGGACTTTGTTGTTGGAAGCGAGGAAGAAAAAACAGTTTCACAGCTGTAGGTTGAACATGAAAAATGTGGCAGGTGACAGAAAGAGGGTCATCACACTGTGAGAGTGTCAGTTTGACAGTGTATAGGCCTGGTTTTCTGTTATTTTGTGAGAATTTAGTGCTGGTAAAAAAGAAAAATTGCCAATCTATTTAAATCCTGGGATGAGGAATCACTTAATAGGAAAAAATGTTCTCCCTCACATGAAGGAGGAAACAAAGTATATGTAAAGGACAAGCAGTAATACAAACCACAATCTGAAGTGTAAGTCGTGGTATCAGAAAAAAGGTGCTCCAGAAGGGACACTGAACAAACCTTACTGATCTCCTGATGCAAGGCACATCCCTTGAATTCAGACATCTTTCAATAGAGGGTAGGGACCAAAAAAAGGCAAAGCACAATGATCTGCTGATTCAGAAGGACAGAGAAGAGACGGAGAAAGGAGTGTATGTTATAGGACAAACAAAAAGCCACAAGGGAGCCTTTAACCTCCGTGCTCTCAGCTCTTAGTTTAGACACAAGTCAGGCATGGCAGAGAAGGCAGCAACTTCTTGTGCTGGTGTGCTCAGCTCTCACTTGGAGGGACCCCAGGGAGGTGAGGAGACACCCGACCATCAGCAGGATCAGACAAACTCTGCCCTCGGTGGAATTCCGCTGGAGACTAAGGAATTTGGGAAGGCATCAAACACAAAGGGAGAATAATAAGAAGAAATTATTTAATTAGCCACACACCAATGACAAGAGCCTGAGTAATAAAAAAGAGGAAATAGAATTAGTCATTTATGAGCACTAATATAACCTAGCTGGCATTACTGAAGCTGTACAATGATTTCGGAAGCATTACAATGATTTCCATGACCAAATGTTTAAATCAATGGTTGTCATCTATTTTGGTATGGCCCAGGTCTTGGAAGAAAAGGAGGAGTGGAAAAGATGGTATCACCTATTTCCAAGTCATTAACAACTCAGAAAAAAGCTATGCTGAATGCTTCCTTCTTGATGACCCCGATAAAACAACAAAATGGCATAGTTGTTGACATCCCCTATAATCATGCTAGAAAGCAGGAAAGTTGATGTAAAAAACTGGCTGATTGTGAGGTGTAGCATGAAAAGATAATCTATTAGCCTGAGGGTGTCCCACATGAGAGATGTATGCTAGCAGTTTTTCTCTACAAACACATCCTATCACTCCCCTTAAAATCAATAAATATTTTGGCTGTAACCCATTAGGCTGGGGGAGAAGACACCATCCTGGGGAAAATCCCTCTAACTTACCCTTGACAAACAGAGGAACTCATCAGACAACTGACTTAATGATAATGTAAGTACAGTTACTTAAGAGTTCATCACACTTGTTGCAGGCAACAAAATCAAAGTTCAGACTAGTAATGCTATATATTTGGTGCC
The DNA here is from genome assembly GCF_036370855.1 of Dromaius novaehollandiae. Taxonomy (NCBI): domain Eukaryota; kingdom Metazoa; phylum Chordata; class Aves; order Casuariiformes; family Dromaiidae; genus Dromaius; species Dromaius novaehollandiae. The sequence goes on along the minus strand of NC_088113.1, from coordinate 8,959,064 downwards.
TTGAAAAGGTCAGTTTTCACCTTCGTGAAACTTATAATAGGCAAACCAGTTGAAAGAAAAAAGCCTCACTGACAGGAGTTTCTTGAGATGGTACCAGTCAAATAACTAATCCACACTGTTAAATTGCAGAAGCCTATTAAGAGCAAGGAAAAATATTCAGCCAGTAGAACAACGCATAAAATACAGTAAATTTAAAGTCTATTAGGAATCTTAACAATGGAATCTGTGCTCAGAGCTGATGTTCAACTGCAAAATCCTAACAGAGCAAGACATTTTTCAAGACAACATGCCTAAGCAATTCCCATCTAAGAGCTTCCAAACAGGGAAACAAATGTTTTCAGTATACCTTAGAACAAGGCAAATTCCAGAAAATAAACCTGATGATGCCAATGTCTTAAAACAATGAACAGAATGATACATTACTCTGATACTGAGCCTGATGAAAACAAATGAACAGAAGGAAAACTCAAAACATGGAAATGGACAAACCTATCCATAGTCAACGAGTTTATGGCAACTACGGCCTACCAGACCAATCTGGTTTCTCTTCTTAGATTAGAAACGGAGCTAATAAAGGCAATAGCTGACGATCAGACTTCTGAGAGGTATCTGATAATAGATTTACACAGAATCAAATGTTATACAATGGATCAAAATGGAGCGCTCTGTTGTACCTTTTGGTTTTATAATCCTCGGTACTAACAGGGTTGGGAACACCAGTGAAGGGGAACTACAGTCTGCCACCAGCAACAAGAGCTGCTGGCAGGGAGCCTCGGTGGGGACACACCATTCAGACATAGTAGGGCCTGGAATGGTCTAGGCTTATCAGTGTCTGGGCTCATCAGGGTTTACGAACATGGTGTAAAATATTTACTGGACTAGTTGTCTCCATGCTTGCTCTTCCTGAGAGATATGGTCAAATTCCTGCTGTCTTGCAAAATAAAAAGAAAACGTCTTTCAAAGGCACTACACCTCTCAAGCAACTATGCTGTCTTTTGCTAGATCCCAATGGAGCCCCATTCCCATACTAAACTACATAGTTCTGTTTGCTGGTATGGAATGACTAAGTTTTTCCTTTGGTTTAAGCCACATCCATTACTTGGTGCTGTATCTTGCTCATCTGCAAAATACGCTCTGAATGCATGGACTCTAACAATCTATGGGGCCAATATCATTGGTATTAGAAGATCTTCCAAAAAGCAAAACAAAAACCTTTTGGTAATGATACACACAGTGCTCTGCTGAGAAGCACGGAGAGCAAGAATTGGTTATCATCAGTCACTGACCTTCCAGCATGCATGGCATGCACTGACCTTGAGATTATTTTTAACCTCTTACATGCCATGCCCTGATGCCAGCCCTGCAGGGTTTTGCTAGTTAAAGCTTCAGTGATTATTTCTAAGTGGCAGATGGAGTGTCAAAGCAAACAGCATCTGTCCAAAGGGCCCCAGTAGGTGATGCTTCACAGAGTATCTCCTGAACATCTGCAGTGATTAAATGCTTAAACTGAACAAAATTTAATTTTGCAGGCTGCGTTACATCAGACATAGTTCACTGCGCAGGGGCCCCTGGTCTGCTCAGGGCTCCTAGAAAATAATGTTGCTTCTCCCTAAGCCCTCTTCACCCTGAACTTCAGAACTGTGGCAGCTTGTTTGTTCAACAGGAGGCACCGAGGGCTAAGTACCCAGCCCGGCAGCTGCTGAAGCTGTTTCCAGTGCCCGAAAGGAGGCTGCAGTCTGAATGTAGAAAGGTTGCACCTCTTCTGAATTCTTTCATGGAAGGGGTAGGTTATTTTACCAGAGAGGTAAAAGAAGATTAAAAAGATAAAAAAAAAAAAAAAAAAAAAAGAAGAAGAGGGTTTGGCATCTCTGAGATTCTCTTCACTGATGGGAGAGAGCTCCAAGAAAATAAGAAGTGGGAAAGGCTAGAAACTTATCAAAGTTGGAGACATTTGAATTTTAGGGTTAGCAAGTCTTAAAGAGCCCAGCACAGGGATAAAATACACTCCCTTCCCTCCCACAGAAGGCAAGCAAAGCTGAGCACCTCACAGAACAAGCTCCGTATCCTGTAACAGCAGACTTTCTGGATTTCCAGTTTCTCATACACTCTGCTGATCCTCCTCCTCCTCCTAAGTCAGTACTAAGGACCCAATAACGACCACTTAATTTGCCGGCATGTACACATACTTGAGGTGGGATCCACCACTCACTTCTTCCTATCTGTGCCATTCCCAGCAGCCTGAATTAATATGCCCTGCAGTTCACTTGACCCCCTCATTTCAAAACACAAGAAATACCTCATTTGGGAGAAAAGTCCTGAAGGTGCTGGCAATTTGAAGAAGAATCTGAGACCAATACAAGTGGCAAGGGTGGCCTTAGTGTCAAGCCAAGCAGTCAGACAGCAGACATGTCTGTAGAGAGAAGACAGCACTGGTCAGAACAGTTGATGGCTGTCAGACTGATATATCAAGCCTTAATGCAACACTTATAGACCCAGATTCCAGCCACACTTTCCTGGTTAGTGAACATAAACATTGCTGTAGCCTTCCCAAAGCAGAGAAGGGCAAGGAAACTAAAACCCTTTGTCCTGCATGGCAGGGAAACATTATTACAGAGGGACAATTTTCTCAGCATCCTGAATATCTGGTAACCCTGATCATTCTGAACAGGGAACAGGTCATAAGATAAATGTTCAGCCTTCAGCACTTATTACTCAGAGTGCAAGGTTCGCATATGGAGGTTACCATATAATATTGGATTATGGTAATATATTACATTGCATTGCTGATAGGGTTTTTTCATAGGTTTCACTTTCATTGCTTAACTCTCCATAGTTTATATTATTTTCTTATACCTATCTAATCTATCATTTTTCTAAGGCACCTATCACTTTGGGATCCTTCTTCTTAAGCAGTATTGTATTTCTTCCCCACTGGACAGTTACATCACTCACCAGCCAACACCAGTTCTTTCCCTCTAGTTCTGTTGGGGAACCCAAAAAACGATGCACTGTTGAGTTCATCGTTTGCCAAAAGCTAAGGATTTCAGTCCAGGAACCACAGCTATTTGGAAATCTGTTTGTGCTCCCTCTTCTGACTCTATGGCTTTTCCTTCTCCAGGTACAGAACAAAAGTCTCAAGGTCACACCAGAAGAGGGTATTTCATTATTTTTTGGTTGATAAAGTTGGGGGTGAAAAGGAAAAGAGTTGAAACAACAGGAATGCTGATCTCATTCAAAATCATGAATTATAATTAGTTCTGTGCTAGTGTCTGCTCATTCCTCACTACACCTGAACTGTTTACACATGCAGCGATGCAAGTCTGGGGTCATAAATGTCAGCAGGGCTTTTAACTAGAAAATGTGCAGAAGAGGAACGTACGGGTGGGATCAAGGCTACTGTATGCCTACAAGTCACATTCAGGCAGAATTGCCCAAGATCATCTTCCATTCTCCTTGCAAAAATGTGATCACGTTTCAAAACATCTAGTAAATATATTCCTGTAGATTTGGGCTCTGACTTACTGGGACCCACAATGCCATGACTAGCTCAATTTTGGTGGCCCTTTGACTTATCTCTGAAATGCACAAGCTTTTGATTACGGACGTAGTTTGCATAGGCCTTTACCTTCAAAAATTATCATCATAGACTTTTCTGAGTGACAAATCCTGGCCTCACTCCTATGGGAGGCCTAAATCCACCTCTGATCAGATGGTTGTGAAATCACTGCATCAAATACAGCTTTGGAGAGCCGGCAAAATTCAGGAAAAGGAATTCAAGGAAAGAAAGAAAAAAAGAAAAAGGCTGTGAGATGGGAGGGAAACTCCATCATGCCTAATAACGGAGGATGGGAAAAGAAAGGATGAAGTAAAGCCCACGTCAAATGGCTCTGCTTTCCCCTCTATTTCATTTGGAGAGAAGATTAGGTTACTACAGTTCAACAGGACTCAGTTTGCTTATTGCTTTGGGCATTAAGAACTTAATGCGAAAGTAATGAAGTTAAACCTGTGGCACAGATAATGGTCATTAGCAGTCTTCTTTCCCTGTCATAAACCTGACCCTTGTTAACTCCCAGTTTATCTTTCTACGCAGATGATTTGGAGTGGGGTAGAAAGTGTTCTCTATTCTCTCCGATTTGGGAAAAATGCAGCTGGTGAGCATGCACTGATATTTCCCAAACTGAAGCACCTCACCCTCACATTACAGCCAAGGGACTAAGGGGAAACACTGGGAGGAAACAAAAGAACTACGTCCCTGCAGAGAAAAACGTATCTTGTGGTAGAGACGAGAGCTTGAAGAAGTCAGTTGGGACTGAAATCTCCCAAGAAGAGGAAGTTAGGGAGAAGGCAAGGATTAAAAAGTTTTAGCAAGAAACAAAGCCTGTCTATGCTTAACCCCTTTCATTTCTGTCCTCCACCTCACAGATAATGGAGCTCATTCTCCACTCATTAATTAAGCTCTTTTAGAGCTTATTGACTGAGGGCAAAATTGCCCCCGCAAACAGATCCTGGCTAGCTGTTACAAGGTTTCTGTGCCACTGCTCCGACAAAGGGAATCCTGTCACTCCGTTCTCCTTAGCAACATCTCCCCTGGATTAGAGATATTCAAACAGACAAATACAACTAAATGTCCTTTTCTTCAATACTTATGCAAAACTTTCTTTCAACGGGGACCTAACACGAGTATAAGCACCGGCAAAAGGAACCCATTTTGCATATCTGCTTGGGGAAGTCTGTCTCATAATCACCCAGGTCTGAAGAGATGCTTTTGTTCATCTGGTTTTAGATGTAAGAAGATGATTACTTAGCTTTTGATACTTTCGTCAAAAAAAAAAATGGACAGGCTCCTTTTTTTTTTTTTCTTTTCCCTACAAATTACTGGGTGGCATGAAGAAACGTAACTTAAGGTTACAGATTGAGGTGATTGTGCCATTTCAGTCTAAAAATGGAGAAGGAATAGTAACATTCACCTTAAAGATAAATTAATCAATTTTGAGGTTTCATTGCCAAGTGAATCCAAACATACCAAAAAGACAGTAATAGAGCCCTCAAGCCAATTGCAAAATCGCATTACCTTCAAAGGAAGGAAGATCTTCCCCTCCAAGTGAAAATGCCTCATAATAATATCAGTCATCATAAGAGTTACACCTATATTTGAGTAACAGGGAGTGGATTACTCATCACTTGATGAGCAAACAAAAAATGAAGTTCTGAGAAAGCTCTGAATCCAGAGAATTATCTGTTTTCCTGTAAATTCACTAGAAGGGAGGAAAACCACAGACTAAAATCTCAGCTTGGGGTTATTTTGTACTTTGTGCTGAAAAGGGGTCTGTATAAGACACTGCTGAATAGACAGATAAAACAGTCAATTTTTAAGGTGTAGTAGCCAATACGACTCCTTGAATCATCTCCCAATCTCCTGTTCAGCTTCTCATCTACTTTATTTACACAGACATATGTGATTTTGTTGCCAGCTGGTGATTTGGCAATAAAAAGAAATCTGAGCTTAATGTGCCTAGAAGATTTGTTTGGAAAAAAATAAACCCAAGATAAAAAAAACCAAACTAAGTAGTACTTGTTTATAGAAACATTACGGTACCTTTGATCCTTTCTTCTGTTCTGCTTCAATATGCTTGAGTAAAAAGAAAATACGCTGTAAATTTCAGCGAGCAGCATGGGGGCTCCTGTGTTTGTGTTGCAAAGACAGGCTGAAGCCTTTAATCAAGACAAACTCCTGTAGGGCAAATTTCCCAATCCCGCATTAGTGTGGTGGTGTTGCTAGGTGGATCCCCATCCAACCAAACTACAGTTCTTGTAACTTGTCTGACCTATTTCTTTGACAGGGCAGCCCTGCAAAATCATTTGGGCATGAGAGGAGGTGGTGAGACAAGAGTGTGACATGCAGCTTGTAGCACGAGGAATGAAGATGTAAACAAATAAATACATCGCAAAATTGCATTGCATTGAAAAATGATGCACAACTCTTAATAAGGCTGAGACAGTGAACTGACAGACGTATAGAAAGGCAATACCAAAGCACAGATATACATGTTACGGTAATTACAGCTTCCATATGAAGAATGTTTCACATAGCCAGGACCCTGAATAAAAACACTTACAGTAAGTTCCTTGACCTTGTCTATACATATACGTGTCAGACAAATATGTACATGCTGCTCTTTAAAATCTGATACTTATTATATTTCACATCAAAGCCTAACTGCAGATGGACCGATTCTCTGAATTTGTGTGTGCAGTAAGCACAGGGGGAAATAAAAGTCACTAGAACTGCCTGTCTCAGGTAACGACATCAAAAATACTGGATATTTTTGTATATGCAAGGAGTGTGATAATTACACTTAAAAATCAGATGAGCAAATGCACCCTTAAGGTCTTTGAGGACATCTCCTTCAAAGTGAAAACCTAGAGTTTTCCCTCGGGATTCAGAGTTAATCTCCTTGTAGGAAAAACAATGGCCTTTCAAATGTTTGCCACAAAGCACATAATGTACATACCACTACGCTGCGCTACATAACTGAAGCACATTGGGAAATACAACAAAGTATTCAAAGAACACATTTAAAAAATACAACAGTATTTCCTTAAAAAGCTTGTATTCAAACACTGTAATGTAATCCTTTCAGGCCAAGATCTTGTCCGTCTTCTCAGAACAGCTGTGAATACACTCAGTTAATTCTGAAATATTTGTAAGCAGATAAATATTTACAGTTAAAAACTCTTAACAAAAAGAAATCAGAAAGAATCCCAGAATGGCCAAGTGTCATTCGTCGCTGCAAGGAGCCAATACTGCAGAGGATTGACAAAAAGTAAATTCATTTCTAAAAAGGAAGTTAGAAATCATTATCAGGCCCCTGAGTTATGAAAAATAAGCAGCTCTATGCAATAACAAGAGCACCCGGGGTCATGGAGGAACCCTGGGAGAAGCCTGTACCAATACGCAGTCCCCCCAACATGGCAACACAAATACTCCTCGAGTCTTTTCCACAGTTCCCTGTTTCCGCTAGGTGAAGTCTTCAAATGCAGGTTGTGCTTTATGGATAGATGGATTGATTTATTTCCTCCCAGTTAAAGTGACACAGTGCAAAAAGAGTTGCTTGCCATCAGTTAAGAGGGAGCAGGAGCCTCCTGGGCCTTCTGCAGCTTTCTAATGACAAGTGGAACCCATGTGCAACTCCCTGCAGCCAGCCAAAGCGAGCGGCAGCTGAAAGATAACTTCCCCACCCATGTGGAGGAGTTTAAAGCCTGCTGAGAACTTCTCCCAGCCAAACATTGAGGCTCACTGTGCTGCAGCAATTTCTGCAGCGTTCTCTGTCTTTGAAACATGAGCAAGTTTTTGTTGGCATACAGAAAAGCTGGCAAAATGTCATCCAATGATTCAGCATATCAAGAAGTAAGATAGCATAATGAATCATTGTGCAAAAGGGTTGCGCAACACAGACTGAAACAGTCCATATAAAAGCACTGTTGTATTGGAATGGAAAGGGCTTCTTCATGGAAGATACCCATCTGCCAAAAAAATGTTGTATAACTAATGTTTTATGAGCAGAAGATCCAGAGGCAGATACAGGCACTGCTGCTAGGACCTCGCCTACTGTGACACTGACATTAACATATGAGAAGATACTTTGGTTTGCCAGGATGATTTGTTTACCATTGTAACATCTGGTACAGAAGGTTTTGAAAGAGATTCATGAAATGGAAAGAGGAGAAAAGAAGTCCTGCATCCGATTTAAACTGCACTGTGAATTGGAGAAAATCCATGAGTCAATGGAGATAACCTGGCACAAACCCATTCTCAGTACACGGAGAATCTGAGCCAAAGAGTGCTCCATGTACTGTCAATGTACAAAGCCTGACTCCGTTTCCATACCGAGCCCATGGGAAAGTCTGCAATAGCTCAGGCTACTTTAGCTATCTCCAAGATACATCACCTTAAACTCCAACATACATCACCTTCATTGTCTTATGAGCCCTATGGCATTGCCCAATGGCCCCTGTCCCCATTAATTCCTCCCCTAGTCCTTTGACAGGGTCAGACACTTGCAGAGATCTTTTCTTGGTCCTTAAAAGTCTAGAGGATGGCAAGGCTCTACCTCATGAGGCACTAAGGCCGTTGGTCTGTTACCCCCCCCCCCCCCCCCCGCCCCCCAATCAGCCTGGGGAATGGCTCTCCAGTTTGCTAACTGGTTATGCTGAGCTGGTGTCCCTCAGAAGAGCACCCTTACACCATTCTTCCAAGCCTTTCCTCCCCTCTGGCAAAATAGGGCATCACTTCCAGGTGAAAGGCTCCAGAATTCTCTTTTTTTTGGAAACTAAAATAAAAAAAGGACAGCAAATGATAAGACAACTCACTGAGGTCTTTTTGTTGAGATATAAATTGATTATCCTTAGAAAGGAAAACCTTCTATAGTGGGGTTTTTCAGTCTGCCTTAGGTTCATGCACTACTTCTTAGAAGTCTGGCAAATGTGACTGAGAAAAGCAAGCTGACACATACCGTAAGGCTGGTCATCTGAGCAGCACTTCTATATGGGGTTCACGCTGCCTCTGGAAAAAAAAATTAGAGGGTCACACATCACAAAAAATTGAAAGGCACTGGGTTTTTTTGTTTTTTTTTGATAATTATTATCTGTGAACTGATATGGCACAACAACCGACAAACAGCATGCTTCTGTCCTGATCTCTGGGACTGGGCTGTCCATGCCAACAGCTGTGCCAGCATCACATGGACTGAGACCACCAGCTCACTTTGCTGAAAAGCCACCAGGCTGTCAACGGATGGTAACAGCAACTGGCCTTGACTGAACTTGTAACGATGACTTAAAGAAAAAAAGTTCTGCAACCCACTAGTAGTATCCCTCTGCATCCTTCAGGCAGCCAGTCCCCAACCTGTACTTCTTTAAATCTAGATGATTGGTTTCAATGTCCTGTTTAACTTGTATTCTCTCTGCCTTTGTTCCCTCTTCGCTCCAGCTTCCTCCCCACTGGTTCCCTCCTTCTTTGCCCAAAGAGCTGTTTTGTCACCATTTTTCATACTTTATTTTCCTTTTATATCTGTTGATTGGTTCAGATACTCTTAGTTCTATTTAAGAAAGATGGGACACGCAGGCAGGCAGGGAGGGCACACAGTTAGCAATAACATGAATAGGTCAAAATTTCACCCTATACACCTCAAATTATGGGAACCCAGAAGCAATGCAGTAGTTAAGAGCCTTAGCCACTTTTATCGGCAAACCCGCCACTCATAAGTATGCAATTTAGATTTAATAATATGCTTAATGAATGGTAATTAAAAACAAATTGCAATTAAAACACTATTTAATGAGGTTTAACAGTGATGTGATAGATATGTATCTATCATTGAGTTCAACTTCAATAAATATTTTTTTAATAACAAACTGGCATTTAATTAGCATGGGAAAAATGTTGCTGTTAAATCTAAATTAAATTAAAATATACTTAGGGCACTTACCCACTTAATAGTATGTGTTAATGAAAAATATTTAAAAGGCTTTTTCTTTTTTTAAAAAAAGGGTAGTGGTTACAAGAATTAAATAAAAGCAACTTAACTGATTGTAGAATATGAAGGCATGATCCAGCCCTACATATACACATTTCATTGATTTAAAAATTTTGTTACCCACAATATCTATGCTATGATATATGCAAATGAACCAACAACCTGGTTCAAATTTGAAGTTTAAGATTTGATAAATGTGACACTTTACAAAGTCATATTCAAAATTCCCACAGCACCTTTCCCACCAACCTATCTATGTCATTTTATGATCCTATCGTCATAAATATTGAGCACCTGCCCAAAACTTTAAAATAGAAATAAAGCATTTTCTGTCTTCCTGGAGATATAAATTTGAGTATTTCATAGATTTCCATTTGTTTAGTGGGAGGGTGGGAGGAGAAGATGAGTATTTGGAACTTGGTATATGTGAACATAACATTTTGTTTGAAACTGAGGTTTCCAAACACTCATTTCTGATGGAAGGTATTTCAGTAGCTTAAGCCGTGATTCTATCCGTCTCCTGCACTCCTGAGACTCCTTACAGTCTCTGAATCTTTAATTGCTCCAGCACTCATTAGATCTTGTACTAAATTCAGGTAAAACATTTTCTAGGGAGAAATGGCTTTTGGGACAACAAAAAAATTTTCACAGAAAACGTTAATCCTGAAAACATTCAGTATTTTTGATGTACTGGTTGGAAGTAAGCAGGATTCATTTTGATTGAACCTGTGGAAGCATAAAATAAAATTCAGAGAAAATTAAATTTTTCTCCTTTTCTTATAATTCCCCTTCTCCATCTTTGTTCACCGAGTATTTCAGGATAGACTCTTGGAAAAATGCCAAACCAAAGTGTTTTTTTCCCAGATATGACCTGGACTCTTTTGTTCTGTATCTGCACAGTAGCTACCACAAGGGGTCTGGTTCACAAGAAGTACACCTACGTGCAAGAGTCCTAAAAATCTACAATACAAAATGAAAATGGTTCCCTAAGACAAAAAAAATGACTTTTCAGTGTTTCACTCTGCAGAAATTTTTTACATAATGACATAGCTGTACAACAACATATGTCCCATATGCTGTGTTCCGGTATGTTTTTTTATTATTGCCGAGAGTACCATACCTGCATATTTGCAGACAGAAACAAGCTTGTAAAAAAAAGTGACGCAACATCAAATGTAAATTAAACATTTTAGGAAAATACATGGGGACAATATTTACCATGAGTTCGCTATGGCTTTCTTTTCTTTTTTGTAACTGGAAAAAACTTATGGGACCTAAATATTAAAGATGCAATTTTGGCCCCTAGTCCTGTGCCTCTTGAAGGCTACATCAAGAACAGGAGATGATAATCATAAATCTGGTCCCTCTGGATAGCTTCCAACTTAATCCCACCAGCAGCTGCTTGGCTTGAACCTCTTTCTTTCTCCTTACATATCACAAGTGGACTAGAGGGAGGACTATTGGTTTTACGTTTCAGCAAGTTTCTGTTAGGTTTAAAGTGTCTATCTTGGACTAAAGCGATGGTCCAACAGTGCACAGTATTATTTTAAAGCAAAAGAACTACACATAGAAAATAGGTAACAGATAGGCAGTATGAGAATGAATTACTGAATACAGCGTATAATATTATGCCACACATATACAGAGAACAGTAGTGTACGTACCCGGCCAATTTACGATTGATCCTGAAAGCCCGGACAGATTAGCTGCAGAATGTGAAGGATGCTTTCCTGGCATGTTCAAGCTTCAGATATGATGTGGATAACACTTAGCATTAAATAATGCTCCTATGATTCCTGTTTTCAAGCATTTCACAATCCACTGCTGAATGTGACATCCTGGATGAGACAAACGACTTGATTAAGCGCTTATTAACATTGAAACCGAACTGACTTCATGAATCCTGACAGGTCCTACTGTACATGTCACACTGCATTGCAGCTGAAAGCAAAGACATTGTCCTTACCCCCAAAAATGCAACTATTCAGCTAGAGAAATACCCGCTCCATAGTGGCACAATGAGAATTTGGTTCCAGCGGGTAGAACAGAAATCCAGAGACAGTTTTTCCGTCCAGTGTGTCCTAGTGCACAGCCGTGGCTGCTGTATATCTCACCATGCTCCTACTGGAAGGAAGGATGGATGGAATGGATGGAATGAAAACTATTCAACTCACACAACGTATCTGGGAATCCTACAAAATTAATAGTTAAACTGGTGTTCTTCAAAGAGGAAAAACCTTCCTACACTCTATTTTAAACCACTCTCTTAGGCTGGAAGGTTCCAACAGGAACCTTGTCAAGATGATTTATGATATGGATTACTGGATAATGATGTAAATACCCTGGAACTGCACTGGTTTTCATAGCAAGACCCCTGCTGCAATATAACCCGCTGCTCAGCGTGTCAGCTTGTCCACAGTGTACCCCGTCACCTTACAGAAGCTCTCCACTTGAGACAGACTGTGGAGCTGGGGAGTCTCCCTCTGAAAAGTCCTAGGGAAATCCGTGGGGTTTGGCTGTCAGTACCCACTGCACTAGCTATGGTGGCCCAGGTACAACTGGAAGTTAATTGGATTTGTCTTCTGGATCACTTGGAGGGTTTTGAAAATCCCACTTAAGATACCTGAAAGGAAAAAGGAGATGGGAAACAAAGAACTGGAAGCCTTGAAAAAAATCTGTGTTTGGAGCTGGCTAGGCTGCTCCAAGCTTGCCAGTTATGCTCAGCTGGCAGAGCTAATGCTCTGACTACAGGGAGAGCAAAGTAACATGACTGGTGCCGCCAAAGATCTCAACAGTCAGGAACTATTCTTCCTCCCTCAAGTATTTTCCATCAAAAAGGGCAGAGAGGTGCTGCTTAAAGAAAGCGGGTGCTTTCACACTCTTAGCCTGGGGGTAGCGGTCTGGCAAGTCTGGTGATGCTCAGCCCAGGCTGAGACAAACAGGAGATCCATGCCAAGTTCTTTTGCAGTCAGTGGCCTGTTGCCAGAGTGTCATTTTTCACAGAGAGGACACAATACCAAGCAATCTGGCTGAGAATGAATAAAAATGTCATCTGTGTTCACTCCACTTTAAGGGCCTGTGTAGTATTGTTCCCCTGGCCTGAGATACAATTCCAATTGATCTAACAGACACGTTACAAGATGCTTCTCAGGAATCTACTGGTTAGTCTTCCAACCTTGACAAGAAATTCCCATCAAACTATTATATTTTATCAATGATTAAAAAGGATTCATTTTTTTCATGCACTAGGGATGGTGATATTTTTTGACTACTGCAAATTTGTCCCTTCTATCATCCAGCAAAAAAGCCCCCAAAATTAGACAAGCATCACAGAAAGGAAATACGCTTAGCAGAAATAGCAAACGATCAGATTTGCACATTGCTGGAGACACAAAAAGAAGGATGATTGAAAAAAGGCTATAAAGCCAAAAAAACACTGACAAGATTTATCGGCCATCTGCAAAAGAAAGAGGAGCAAACAGAAATAAACACACATGTGGAAGGAAAGAGGAATGAACAGTGGTTTATTATCATGTAGGACCTTTCACTAGTTGAACTCTAAACACTTTACAGATACGGAGATCTGATTATTAAAACAGAGTATACCGAATTTCCATCCTCAATAACCATGCCTGAACCTGTAGAGTGAGACAGCCTCATTTTGGGCCCTAACCCAGGAAAAGCACATGAAAGGTACCCAAGGAACATAACTTGCATACACTGCTGGCTTTTATGGGTCTACTCCCAGGCATAACATTAAGAACATGTTTATGTGCTTTCCTAGACAGGAGTCTCTATGTTTGACTGGCCACTTGCACACCACCTGCATGTGCTGTTTGGACATAAAGCTAGAATATGCAGTTGTGCAAGGGAAGGAGGATTTTTTTCTTTTTTCTTTTTTCTTTTTTTTTTCTTTTTTCTTTTTTTTTTTTTTTTTTGTGGTTAGCCTGAATTCAAGATGCAATATACTTCCTGAAAGTTGTTCAGTCTCTTCATCTAAAGACAGCAACGGATATTGGAGGTATTGAGTAACATGCAGAAAACTGCAGACTAATGGGCTGTTCCAGCTGGTACAGATGGGGAAGGGCAGTGGGGAGCTGAGGAAAGAGTAAAACTCCCTTTGCCATCTCAGTGCGTTCCTGCCAACAGCTACTGATAGGATCTGATTCTGAACACAGCCCTCAAAGACTAGATTTTCATGCTTGGAGAAAGATGAGGATCAGTTTACAAGTCTCCATGAAACATCATAATGAAGAAACTTTAAATATCAGGTAGAGCCAGACACAAACCAGCAACAAACAGGGGAGAGCACACACTGGTCACCTACTGTTGTGCAGGAGACAGAGGCACTGGATATTTAAAACGGCAATCTTTTTTCTGATTTCCCATGAAAGGGTTCTGCATTCTCACTGCTGAGCCAAACCTGCTCTGACAGGTGACTCTTTGAGCAATAACAGAATTTTTGTCTTGATAAAAACCAAAAATTTTGAGAGAATCCTGTAGAAGACCACTGTGTTTTGGAAGCTGAAGAATGAGCCAAAGAATAAGAACTAACAGGGCTGAGAGAAGTCATGTCCCCCTTTCTCTCATTCCCCAAGCCAGGATCGGCTGTCCATAAGCCACCTCTGAACATGTTCTGATCATCTCTTCTTTAAAAAACTCTCCAGTAGAGATCTCCCCACCCTCCTTAACCAACAGCTTCAGAAGCTGTTTGAATGGCAGCTGCAGGGAATATATTCCCAGCCATAACTATATTCAACACTAGACTGCTCTGCGACCTCAAGGCTCACGTGGCTCCAAGCTTGGAGAGGAAGGCCGTGTCACCACATGGTCTGGTCTGCCATTTCGCATTGCAACAACCACGCTGATGCTGTCCTGTCCAGAGCAAAGGCAACAGAAGGGTAGGACTGACAACACAACAGCATCACAGAGCTGGATTCGGCATCTAAGGTGTACTGCACAAGCCATACATGTGATACATCACTTAGAAAGGGACTGCAGAAAGAGGTTACCGTAAAGTTTCCATTCCAAAGCACTAAAATCTTACATTTGCTTATTAAATTTCAGCTGGGGCCTCAGGCAACAGAACAGAACACTGGTCTAGCTAGTGCATTTTCCTTTGCTTACTACTACTGACATACAGCCATAAGTTACATAAGGAAATTGAAAATCCTGAGACTTTAATCTTGGCTAACCATTCCTTCCACCTCTGGCGTTCAGGATAAAACTGACATCATCGCATTTCAGTTAAAAAAAAATAATAATAAAGAATCATGGGAATGTGGAACAAAAGAAGAATAACAATATCTCCCTGTTTCAGTGCCCCTGATTCAAAGACCAGTCGGGACAATGGATGCATTCTCACTGATTTCGTAGGCATTTAATAATACCCCAATGACTCCACGTGGAAAGTCTGCGCTCTCCGGAGCCGGCTAGGATTCTGCGCTCTCCCTGGTCGCTGAGGCTTTTGCACTCGCTGCACACGCAGCCACGTGGCACCACGGCATGTGCTGACACTGCGGCAGGCTTGAGAAATCCCTCGGCAGCCTGAAGCTCGAGCCGCAGCCGCACGTTAGTCATGCACGCAAGGAGCCCGGCGCTGCGTTAGGCTTCTGCCCTCTGCAGCGCATGCTGCACAGCGTGCTCTGGGATTGGGAAACCTGATGCAGTGGCACTCCCTGCTCTCTGGCAATCACTTTACACTGTACAGTCTTTAGGGCCCACACTTTCTCTTACGTGGTGCTTCCACAATGCTCGGCACAGCAAGAAAGGATGGACTCTCTAAAAAGTTTGATAAAAATCTGAATCCCTGCAAGCTAGACTTTCAGGAGCTCAAGGACTTGCCAAACAAAGTGTTCAAAACCTGTGAGTCAGGTCTCAGGAAAGTCCTGAAATCGGCTTGAAAATCATGAAAAAAATCATATAAATGTGAAGTGCTCTTCATTTGCCTTTTGATTTGAGAGCCTAGAACATAACCGCCAGGTCGCACTTCAAGTTCTCACCCGCCACCGTGAAGACCAGAAATGTGCTTGCTTGCATCTGTGTGAAGAAAAAATGTGCTGGGTTTGGTGCTGTGTGCATGAAAAGTGAGTGTGCAGGGAAAAAGCAAGACTCCAAGAGCTCAGGCTTTAAGAAAAACCTGACGCATTCCTCAGAAGATGCACAACAAAATTACCAGGTTTGGTAACAGAGCTACCTTCATACACTCCCTCCAAGGCAAATAGTCTCCACCCCCAGCTGAGGATCTGCTCCTTTGGGGAGTGCTGTGGAAAACTGGTTAAACGGTAGCAATGAGAGACAAGCAACCTTCTAAAACTAGTAGTAAACAAACAAGCTAACAGCACTCAGCTGTCGTTGTAACCCCCCCCAAATCATACTGGAGAACATATATAGTCATTCCGCAGCATCTACTAGTTCCAAAAGCTTATTCTGTCCAGTCAAAACCAGAAGTAACACATCTCAAACAAAGGATGGTAGAAGCACATGCCGCAAAAAACAGTAATACAGCAAACAGCTAAAGCACATGCTCAACTCTGACGAACAGGAATGCACACATGCTTAAAACTAAGCATGGGATTAAATGTTTTGCTGAATTAAGACCAGATGAATGCTGTAGTTAGTTTACCATTATCATTACCACTATCATCATTACTACTGAACAGAGCTCATGTTAAAAGCTGTCTAGCATTTTTCAACATAAATTTTTCATCCAAATAACGCAGAATATACTGGTATTTACAGATACCAAGTTAATGAATCAAAAGAGCCAGGTCAGCAACTATCTAATTTGTTACGACAAAGTTGACCAGATCTAGCTACTGCTTTGCACCCAGGAATGCTTTTGACAGTTGATGGTACTTTGAGAAAATAGTGCTAAACACTAAATGATGGTACACAACATACAAGAAGTAAACAGCAGCTAGAATATTTGGATACGTAGAGGGACAGAACCAGAGGAGAAGCACTCCCTTCTTGCTTGTTTTGTTTGTTTTTTAAACACAATGTTCCTGCTGCAAAGAGATGGTTAGAAGCAGATGTTAGCACTCAAAATTCTCTCTTTTTTTAATTTAAATTACTAATACTAGGTAATATTACCAAAGACAAGTGGATAGCGCTTATTTGGAGAGGTTTATCCTGTACTTTTTTTAAACCCACGGGCATTTCAGATGTTCAGGAACTGTGACTGTAACACATCTGTATTTTTATTTAATTAGCTTTTTCCTAAATGAGATTACAACATGGCATGTGGAGTCTTTCAAACCAAACACCTGTAGTCAGAATTAGATGCTTCACAGCTACCCCGGCCTCAGTTCCCAGGGGCTGGGGAGGCGGTGGGGAATTGTTCAGCTCAGACACAGGGAAAACTCTGGCAACCTCATCAGCAGCGTTATCAAGACCGCTCCAGATCTGAATGGCTTTCCTGTCTGCATATTTTTATGTATCTGTACATAAATTTATTTATTCTTTTTATTTTAAGGCTACTTCCAACAGGAAAAAAGTAATAGAACAGCGAGAATTTCCTGTGACAGTGTAACCAGAAAAAAAAAAAAACTCATAAAATAAAATAAGCTGAGACAAAGCCTTATGTGAAACTGAAATAAGGCCGAGATGCCCCAGGTGCAAACTGGGTCAACTGTCCTCTTACAGCTCAGCACTGGAAACGTGCCCAGCTTTTGTAAAAGGTCCCAAAGCCACAGTAGAAAGCTCAAGATGTTGCCTGGCCTTGGGCTACGCACTTGGCCGCTGCAGAGGCAGCGACCTTTGTTCCTGACGCGGGGCGGGTTTTTTTGGTTTTCACCAGAGTTCTTCCTTCTCAGAGAGGAAAACGAACTGCTCTGCAGTTGGGGTTTGCAGTCTGACATTTTGGCACCTGATTTTTTTTTCCATAGGCAAAACTGCATTTGAAAAAAAAAAGATTTAAACCCACTGTTCACACAGGTTTGATGTGACTGGCAGCTCCAGGGAACTGGGGGCTGAAGTACAGCTACAGAGCGTGCTGCAAAGCCTCACCAGTATGCGTTGACACGGACCTGCAAGGCCAGGGCTGAGAGAGGCCAGCGTGGACTCCCTGTACACACGGGTTTCTCCGATGAACACACCAACAAGAATAAAAACTTGAATCAGATGTGGACCCATGGCGTTGCTCTCTCTTCTAGTAAACAGACTCCAGATGCCAGCTCGTTTTCTGCAAGTCCCCCAAACTATCCACCAGCTAGCGCTGAGCTCTGAACCCCACCAGGATGGGCAGGAGACCCAAAAGTGGGACTCCATAATGCTGGTCCTACCACTTGGCATCCTGTTTTTCAGGCATTTTACCTTCATTTTAACAGATGACAGAATACTGAAAGGGCCCTGGGCAAAAGACATGGCAGAGGGAGGGGAGTCCATTCCTCTGCACTTTTCCAGAAGCAAGTAAAAACCATGAACTTTCTCCAGGATCAGTGCGCGTTCAGTGTCACATGAGCAACGACAGGCCAGTGACAAGAGACCCATGGTGCCATCAATGCTGGCTTTTTCTATTTATTTTTATTACTTTGTATTACTGCAGAGCCTGGGTATTCCCTTTGTGGGACAGAGCCCCACAGGGACAGACAACCGGCAAAGCCAGAACAAACAGATGGTTCCTGAACAAGGGAGGTTTTGCTGCAAGCTGGAAGCTGCCAGATGATGTTACAGACAAGGAGGGTCCATGGAAACCACCAGAGTTAACAGTCACCATAGATGCCAGCACACCGACAGCTTCACTGCTGTGAAGGCTTTAAACGTATCTCAGAAAAGGAGTTCTGAAGAGAAACTGGGAAGAGAATAATGAAGCGGCCTGAACAGCACAGGAAAATGCATGAGGATGCTCTGAAATTTTAAGAAGTGGGCAACAGAGAGTGGCACAGGGGGCTGCTCACAGGCCTTAACCAACATCATAACCACAAAAGAAAAATATTATATTGGGTGGAGATAGGCCATGAAAGACCTTGAGAATGAAGACAAGCAGATTATATTTGATATGATCAAAAGCAGAGACTCGCAAGAGAGATGCACAGAGAGGGGTGACAGGCAGGCTAGGCAAATCATCATCATTTTTGCAGCACGGGGTGAGATTGGATTTGTCAAGGCCAGAATTAGCAATGTTGTACTAGTAATTGAGAAGCACAATAATGACAGTCTGAACAAGTGTATAAGCCATGAGAGGGGACGGAAGTGGCAGTGTTTTAGAGAGGTTATGCAGAAACAAGTGGCAAGATTTAGACACAGCCTGAAGGCACGAACCAAGAGAGAGCGTCTGAGTCAAAGATAATGTCTGCAGGTCTGAGTGACAGGCAGGATCGTAAGACTGTCCACAGTGCTTAAGAAAGAATAGGCCTTAGGGGAAGTGATTAAGAGCCCTGCTTGAGCCATGTTGAGTATTAGCTGACAGCCGGTCATCTGCAAGGAGACGTCAGCTAGACAGGAACACCAGGAACACTGCAGGAACGGGAGACGCATCTGGTCTGAGCAGGTAACTGAGGCATCAGCAGAGGGAGACGCTGAATTTGCGTTTGCAGAAAAAAATAGCGAGGATTACGGTATACAAACATAGAAGACAGTGACCACTGAACCTCCAAGGAAAACTAGGAAATGCTGAGGAGCACCCATTTCTCTGCCTCTGCTTTCTTTAGATACGGTTAAATTGCTCCTTCCTGAAAGAACTCATCCCCTGCGCTCACAAAAATATTTCCAAAAAAGTAGCTGTATTTTCTCTAGCCTTTGCACTCCCCTTGTCAGTCCAAATTAAGTGATGGAAAACAGGACAACTTTTCCAGCAAACCCAATTTTATAGCACAACCTCCATCACTCCTCCCTCCATCTTTTCTTATTATAATGAGAGTTAGTTTGTTTGTTCATTTAAATGCAGAAAACAAACAAATGGATACATTCCAGAAGACATGGCCCCATCCCTCAACCACAGAAACACTCTTAAAACACGAGGTTTATAGCATGCTATTAGAGAAAAATTTCCTATGTCAGAGCTTTCGTATGTGACTCTTTTGTGCCAGCAGGGCACAAAGCACCCGAACCAAACTTCCTCCCTCCTCCCCCTCTTCTTAAATACTGCCTCACCCTGCAATAAAAAGCCCCCCCGGAAAGAAATCAAAGTTCACCTTCGGCTTTACATAAATTAAAAAACAGAGTGTTGAGGTGATCTTTCACCCACAGTCAACCTGCTCCCTTTGCAGCTCGCGGAAGTCCCGCTGATGCACAAGAAGCACCCGTGAGGTCGGTGCAGCAGGCAGGTACCAAACCGGACACATTTTCACCCATTCAGCCGGCCTCGAGTTATCAACTCCCGGCTGCACGGTGCTCCCTCTCGCAGCGCTTTGGCAGCTGTCACTGTGTCCAGTCACGCTGCAAAGCTACCTCCGTGCTTCCAGCATCGCAGTGAGTGCTCTCTCTAATTGCTATGTGTTTTCAGGATGTTTTTAAGCATCATCATTAAGGGATTGAATGTAACCCACCGAGAGACAGAAGTGTAAACACGAGCAATAATTATTCCAGCCTCTTCACTGGTTACAGGTAACAACCACACTGTGGATTTAAAGCTGTTGCATGGTTTACGGTGGGCCGTTTTAGCATCATGTGATCCTTGGTATTTCTGGGTTAGGCCAGCTAAAAGTTGTGTTGGAAGGAATAAGCATTTTAAAAATTGTTTTAAAGGCTGTAAGTAATTTAAAATCAATGCCCATGACCTGTTCAGAATCAGCATAGATGAAGACATCTGCCTTATGCTATCTCAGAGTAAATATGTGTATTGCAGATCTCTAAGACAACTTAAAGCGAGAATTTTGGTGTAATTTATGGCAGACACGCAATCAGCATTCCTCAGTGCAGAGACGGACGTGCTAGTTTTAATCAAGCTAACCTGGGCCCTAGAAGCATTTTAAATACAGCAGCACAACACTCAGCGACGTGCTAATATTTGCCGTGGTTTTTAAGAAATGAGTGGGAGAGGAAGGGAGAGGTTGTTACTATGGCACGAGTTTGAAAGGGCCCCTCAGGCCATCAGTCAGTGCCACGCTCACCAAACACCCTGCACAATACAGAGCGTCCTTTCCAATACTCTTAAACCCCATGACCCATAAGAAAAGTGTATGGCTTAGAGCTTTTCCCCAAATAACTTCATGGTTACTGGTCATTTTTCTGGTGACTCAACTTAGGTTGCTAGCCTTCTGCAAAGCACCAACTGTACATGGAGATAAATGTTCAGAGACACTCTACCTCATATGCATGCCTGATTGCAACCACAGCACTGTGTGCAGGCACTCTGCACATGCCTGATTTCTCTTTCTGGGGCTGTCCCAAATTTAACCATTTCAGATCTGCCTCATCTACCATATTACAGGGACCTACGGCCTCGCAAAACCCTAAGATAGCCTCTTCATGTGCCTAAGCCCTAAAGCCTATCAGGTGTCTGCTGATCTAAATGTCTATAAATGACATATGCCTATATGTAAATGTCTGTATACATCAAATAATGCACAGCAAGTATGAGTAACTTAAGTTAGCTTAGCTGTTCTTCCTTGAAGGTTAAAGTAACACAAACGACTTTAGATTTGCCATGGACTAAAGCCACAAATATCTCATTTTGTGTGTCTAACCCTAAGACATAACTTTTCCTGATCAAAATTGTTTGAATTGTTTTCTTCAGAAGGTATGTTTTGTTTGGGGTTCTGTTGTTTAATTGCTGTTTTTCTTAATAAAATAAACTTTTCCTTTCTTTTTCAATGAAATACCAGAAATGGAAAACAGTTGTTGACATGATTTAAAAATGCTTTGGTTTTTTTTCATTTGTACTGGTAAAATAGAAAGGAACGAACTGGCATTAGATAACCTGAAATAAATGTAATATTTGCAAAATACCTTCTAAAAACTTTTTGGTGATCTTCAACCAGTCCTGTTCCAGTTTATCCTCGGCTTTGCTAGGGAGTTCCTGGGTGATCTTGTGACACAATTCTCTATGCTGCAGTCCTCTGTTTGTAAATATA
This sequence comes from Dromaius novaehollandiae, assembly GCF_036370855.1. Taxonomy (NCBI): domain Eukaryota; kingdom Metazoa; phylum Chordata; class Aves; order Casuariiformes; family Dromaiidae; genus Dromaius; species Dromaius novaehollandiae. Next base: position 8,937,511 of record NC_088113.1, on the reverse strand, counting down.
AGAATTCTAGTCTCCAAATACATGATTTTTCATTAGAAGGATGACAGTTCACCAGACCAAAGACTACTGGAAAAATACGTGTCTTTGAATAATTATAGCTTTTCTTGAAAATATTTCTCTATGTCAAGATGGAGGTTCTATTAAAAAAGCAAAAATAAACATCCAACCATCATCACCATAGTAATAATAATAAACGCCCCCAAATAGGCTACTTCAAGCTATATCAGGGCTTTGTTTTTTCATAAGCTATTTGGCATAAACAACAGGCCAAGCTTTGATCATGGCCGCAAAGGTGGATTATCACTGGAAGTGTGCTAACACCACCCACCATTCATGCCCAAACATCTAATATGGAAATGAAAATCATTAGCGCTGTACTCAAAACAGGCTGACACCCACTTTTATGGGTGCAGTCCAAGGCATGTCCCAAGCTGCTGCACAAAGCTGGCAGCTGCACAGAGGACTCCTATCAGTTCCCTGCCCATCAGCCATCTGCGCCCACAGGTGGAGGGGGGACCAAAGAGAGGTTCCACCCTGCTCTCAGACAATGGGTTAAAATCTTCCCCCAAGTATAAAGAATTAAACTAGACTCACAGTCTTCAATTCATAAGAGTTCATCTATGAAATCAGATTCCCACCCCTCTCCACTAAGAAGCTGCTATTTCGACGAAGCACAAGATGTCAGGATTTTTGCCAACATGAGCACAGCTGTCAAAATCTCATCCTTGGAAAGATTCCCAGATAGACACATGTTTTACCCCAGCCAAAATGGTCAAACTTTGCAGAGAAACATTCAGAGAGGAAAAAGGTTCCATATTGTCACTGCAATATCTTGGGATCGCTCACAGCCAAACAGCTAGGATGCAGCGCTTTAATAGCTGAACCATTAAACGCAACAGGCATCTTGCTATTGACAGCAGTAAGAACAGATTCAATGCCTTTGGCATAAGATTATCAAAAGCAGCATTACAGGAAAGGAAATAAGCTTGTTTAGGATTTAGGAGACAACAAATAAAAGGGAAAATACGCTTGCAATTTTCTATTTCTAAAGTATGTTTTCCTAAGTATCTTCAGCACTTTTGCCTGGCATTTCCAATGACAGTCTGAGAAGTGGAGTCCCTGGGTTCATACGCTTTCAAGTCTACCTGAAAATCCAAGCCCCACAGATCAGACCAGGCTGCCCATCGGTACGGTGAGGAGGATGCAGACAGTTCTTCTTCTCGATTGTCTCAGGGACTGGAGACAATCGCGGCTCTGCAGTCTGCCCAGGTATCGTCGCAAACCAAGCTGCTCGGAGGGGAAGGGGCGGGAGGCACTATGGCTGTGGCCCCGCTGACAGCGCGGCCCTCTCACCTTCCGTGTTCGGTGGGGGACTCTGGGGGGGCCCTAGTCCCCCGGCCCCTCCGGAGTTTTGAGACCCCCACTGTGTAACCCAGAAACTCCTAGCTGCTTTCTGAATCACTGACCAGAATCCCTTTTAATTTTCCCAACAAAACGAGCAATGCAAACGTAACCCGTATGAGCTGCTTTCAGAGGATGGCCCAATTTGCGTGCAAGCAGCAGTCAGACCGCCGGGAGGCACAGTCCTACAGCTGAGGGGGTGGGGGGGGCAAGTGGCATCAGAAACAGAAATCATTATCCTCTTTACTGGAAAACATGTATCTGAATGGCCAACTTTACTAGCTGTTCCAGATCTTTATGAGATTTATGAGGCTTCAGAAAAAAATTTACTAGAAAGGCATAAAACTTCAGTGGTTTGAAATGGAAATGTTTGCAAGCGACTTGGGATCAGCTGGTTTCAATTGCAGTCCCGTCTGAAGCAGGGAGGGCTTCACTTCAGGGCTGAAGACCTCAAACCTCTCCCAACCTGACCCTCCAAAGACAGCTAGGGATTAAAGCTGGCTAGAGAGCCAACGCTCCATCACTGGGAGGAGCTCTGGTACCCCAGATAAAAGAAAAACACAGATAATCAAGATGAGGAGCACACGGCAGAGATGCTCAAGTCTTCTTGTGCGAACTAGTCCAGTCCTGCAGGGCCAGGCCTGAACTAGGGCTAGGAAGATCTGCTGAATCTAAACCGCTTCCTGTTCTGCACCTCCTGCTCCAGCGCTCCTGGTTCTGCAGGGCTTCTTAAACTGCATGGAAAGCTAAATTCAAGCAGGCTGTTGGCATTTGCACCCTGCTGTGAGCAAAACAACCTGGTCACCTGGAACGCAGGGCTCTCAGGAGTGTGGGGCAGGGAGAGACACTTGCATCGCACTGTACTTCAGGCCCAGTGCTCTCAGACCAGGACCGGTTCCAGGCTGAAACTCTTCAGTGTCCCTGTACTCTGCTCCCTAGCACTCCCCACTAGGAGCCCAGAGGAACCTCTCCTCTTTCCGTCAAAACACATCACTCAGGACTCAGCCTCTGCTTCCACAGAGGGAGCTCCGAACTCTGACACTGTGAACAAATCTTATCTCTGGGCTGAATTTGACCCAGTGGAAAATAGAAACTGAATTCCCCTCCAAGCATAACAGTCGGGACAACAAAACACTTGAAAAATGTTGTTTTTCCCATATCAGAAGCCCAAAACCACATTACACACATCGCTTAATGAGGGTAATAAGCTCTAACTTAACAGCCGCTGAACTGAGCTCATCATCCACTTAGAATAATATTCCCTTCCGTGCCTTGTAGGGCATGTTGGGATAGGTTGGCCAACATTTAACACCTTGGCATTTGCCAGCATTTGTTCCTGGCTCTGAAACAAACACAAAACATGCTGCAGATTTCCAAAGGGCATCTGAGCAGAGGGGGGGATTGCTGCAAACACTGCTGATTAGCTTATCGCAGAGCTCACACCCCCTCCTCACCTTGCTAGGAGGGCTAATTACAGCGGGCTCTTTTGGGACTTTCACCTAGCAGCTCACAACTGCTCCACCAGCAGTTATGTTCAGTGTGAGCTGGAAGGTACTTAGGGCTCCTTCCACCGCTCACTCCTTCCCCCAAATTACTGGAGAAGGTTTCCCTTCCCTGTTCCTCCTATTTTATCTATGTCCCACAGAGCAGACATATAGTTGCCTGGCTCACCCGACTGACAAATACTCACTGAAAATAACCAAGCAGCCCCCAGCTCATAATCCTTTTCACTGGGCTTTTTTTTAATGCTGTGTAATTGAAAACACCAAACACTGCACTCTAGTATGTAGAAAACTTCTTTTTATGTAAAGCTCTAGAGACTACAGGTAAGACTACTAATGTCCATATAGGATTTCCCGCAGCAGATCAGCTCACCTGCCCCAATTCTTGTCTCCTGAGCTGGACCACACACAGCAGTGCCACATCACTAAATGCACTCGCCAACGTTCAGTGTTGCTGTCGGAGGAAAAACACTTTTACATAATTCTGGTCAGGCATCACTTATGCCTTGAAACATGATTTTTGGCTAGCTTTCTCTACCTTGAGAATTACTTACAGCACTTACTTGCATACCGATGTTCAGAAAATCACCTTCCTCCATTTTAAATACCCAACTTCATGGCTTGACCTGATAACATCTTGCAGCAGCCATGTCCACAAGCTGACCTTGCTCTGCATGAAGAAATATTTGCTTCTTAGAATGAACATCAGCATTATTTTCATAACTTCTTCCACCAGACGAGCAAGATTCTGAAACTTCTCTGGCTGCAAAACCCATTTACTCAGGTAGTTTCACTACGTAATTAGGTTTTGAGACACAGAAGCAAATTTATTAATCTACTTATATTCAGGAAACACTGAATGAAGTTAGCAGCATCTCACAAAGGTTGGCCAGTGCTTCCATTGAGATTTCTATAGAACGAACCAAACGTATTGCCTCAAAATCTAGGAGCTCTAATTTGTCATTTTTAATGAGGAAATGCAAATTTGGGTCTAGCTTGGAGTACACTGACTTGTTTTCTTCAACAGCAGCATCAGTTTGAACTACTGTTTGGAAGTAAAGACAACTTTGGCTTTTATCCACTTGCTCATTGTATGCTATTAAGCTCATTTGCATTAGCAACTCAGTTTAGATTATATAAAGCTGGTCCTGCTGTAGTCTCTACAAAAGAGAAAGTAAACGACCAAGAGGTGTTTGTCAAGCCTCAATCTTTCCTCGAGATTCTCTTTGTCCAGGACTCCCCCGTGCCCTTCTAACTGCCCAGCATCTCAAAAAGAAAGTTTCCTGTTACTGAAATACTCTTATAACCAGCTAAACCATCTGCAATGCGGTGAACTGTTAACTGCTTTTCATTACATTAGGTCTAAAGCCAATGCAGGTCCATTAGCTTCAATGCATAACAGGGGCATCCCATGGTCTGAGGAACCGATCATCAAAAAAACTTTTTTTGAAGGCTTTGATTTTTTTTCCCCACACGCATTTGACTATAGTCAAAGTTCTTAGATAAATGTTTCACATGAACATATTTCACTCAGTGGATTGCTTAAAAACTCTTCACGTTGATTCCTGCCCCAAGCACCAGTCGCGATCCATGATTCGTGCAGCACTTGGGTTACACAGCATTGTTTCTGTTCCTTGCCTGCAAAAGGGACAGCGTATGCTCAAAAACAGGGTTTCAGCAGTGCAAGGGCAACCGTTCTCATTAGTATTGCTGACTAATTTTTCTTCTCCTCCATGAATATTAGTAAAAGAAAAATTAATGGTGATATGAATAAACTGGATAAGGAATAAATGTGACTAGAGACATTTTTGTCCTTATTCATTAATATTTTCTAGTCAAAACACTCACATTAATTTCAGTGGTATTCCTCACAGGCTGAAGTCCTGTCCAGAATGAGGAAAGATAGCTCAAAGCAAGTGTCTGTTTTTTATTCAGGTATGGTTTTATTAAGACTGTTTCCATATTTAACAATTAGAGAACTATTCCCTGGTCAGGCATTTATGTATACTTATGTTTACCTGACTATAAACTACTGATAACTTATCTGCCAAATATGCTATTCATCAGTGGAAATATACTCAGGTATTAAAAGACTTTAAATACTGTATTTAAAAAAATTAAATACATTCCTATAACCAAATTTAGCCTTTTCAAACCGTTCTGTATGTACCTGTACATTTTTCAGGCCATTACCTAAATGCCCATGCATTAGCTAATTAGTTAACAAAGTACTGTTACTTGGAAGGACAGACAATTTTCCAGGAACCTCAGAAGCTGTGAACACTGAAATAACAAATCGAAATAAATCAACCAACTTCAAACCCCTGTCTTAGTATTTGCTAATACACAGGATTGTAAACATTTTCTCCAGTATTTATCTTTCTCCCTTTATCTCCAACTCAAATGGATTTGTAGCTTGGGTCACTGTAATATACTGCGCTCTAACATGGTTAGCCTGAAATTTCCAGTAAGGCAAGCAGCTCTTATTGGCTTTCTGTGGGCCTCAAGTACCAAGTCTCTTAGGCCTCTTTGTAAATCTCAGCCTTTAATACTGCTGGATATCACAGCACGCTTATAGATTTATTATTATAGCTCTCTTCAACCAACCAAAAATAAAGCATGACAATATGGCGTTGCCATTCTCTGGGGAATAGGCTGCTGCAAAAACGTGTGCTTGGTCTCAAAATTCATCTCTCACACTTCTCAAATTTTTCAAGATCACAGGAACATAGATAGAGGGGGGGAAAAAAAGAGGGGGAGGGAAAGAAGGACTGTTGGTAAGTGGAGACAGATCCTTCCTCAGGCGTCATTCAGGGGCTATCTGCTTTCACACTGGTCAAGTACAGCTTGTCTGATCTGACTTCAAAATCATTGTTCGCCCCTTAAAATACCTTGGTTGTATGAGACAAGATATGAGTCTTTAGGAGGCTGGCAGGGCAAAGGGAGGAAGGGAAGGAGGGAGACAGAAAGGCAACAGATCAATAAAAGCACTTTAGGGTAATGGCAGCACCTCGAGGAGGGCAGGTCTGCCTTCCAGGCCAGCCCCGGCACTGCCAGGAAACGCGCGTCTGAGAGACCGAAACGCCTCGTCCGCAGCGTCGCGGCGGGCGGTGGAGGTCCTGCTTCTGCCCCAGAGCCTGCTCCTGAGGAGTGCTTCACCCCGATCACACCGTCTGTGCGGACCACAGACGGCCGGGCCACAGTCAAGGTGCCCAGCCACAATACAGATGTGGAGTTTGTAGCTGTTTAGAAAGGAGGGCAGTAAAGGAAAGCATTAGGACAGACTAGAGTGAAAACAAGTGGGCATAGAGGCCTATATATTGGGGTTTTTTTCTTTTCATGCTAGCCAGCTACGTGGAAACAACAAAGTTCCTGAGTAAAATGAGGGTTGATCTTCCCAGAGGCGCAGCCGACATACTGCATCTGGGCACCATCTCCAGAAGGCTTCCCAACACACTGGAATTTTATTACAGTAAGGGCCCCATCTACTGCCAAAAATTTGCAGTGAAACAAACCACGTATTTAAATACATCATCTTTTGTTTCATTAAAACATATCTGTTAAATAACTCTCAACTGTTCCTTCCCACTTTCCACCTCGGAGCCACATTCCCACACATAAAAAAGCATCCTTGAGCATGACTGAGCTTCGCTACATATGACCAAGATGCAAGTCAGAAAAAGCCTCCCTTTTTTTTATGTCCCTTCAGAGGGTCCACCCATCATGGTGGCCCACAGAAAAAAGACTGCAGGTGTACCAGATGAAGGACAAGTAAGTAGCTGGCAAGAAGAGGGCTTCCCAATCCATGCTCTGTAGCCAGCCAGTCACATAGGGCTCATATGGACCAAGAAACGCAAACACACAGCAAGCACACAGAGAAGTTCAAGCCAGGAAGCACCATCATTCCCTGAGGTTTGGTGCTTTCACAACCTAGACCCTCGCTAGAGATCTGCAGTTAAAAGGGCCAGAGCTTGCTTGCAGACATGCCAAAGCTCTAGGTTATTCAGGAGCATTTGTTAAGGCCACCTTTAAAATCCATGATCATACAGCTGTGCCACAAAATCAAGTGTTAGTGGCAGAACAACTGGGACCTAATTACATAAAACAGTTGATTCAAATGAAACAGTATATTTATACTAAAATAAGGTGGTTAATTATGAGACAGGGGTAGCTCTTAAGGTTTAATTTATTCTGCTGGAGTTACTCCTGGGGTAGCGTGGGGCATATTTTTGAAGCTACCAATTCTTTCCAGGGGAATTTTTTTCCCACTAGCACAATGGAAGTGGTCCCATAAATGGATGGTCCTGTAGCCTGATTCCTAGAAGCTCTGATATGTGCCACCACTTCTGCACAAAGGACTTGAATCCCTGAAGGGGGCAAGAGCCCAGGACAGGAAGCGAGTCGCTAACTCCTGCCACAGCAGTGCCCAGGCAACCACCCACTCGCTGCCCTCCCAAAAAGAAAGCAGCAGCTCTGTTTTTCAAGACAGAGTACGGGGAGCACACCAAAACGAGGAGAAACTGCAATAAGACAAACATCAAAGATTGTTTCTCTTTAATTATCCTCCCTTCGGAATCTTTGCTCGTCAGCTGGAACTCCCTGTTGCTTTTTTTAAAGTAAACAAAACAGTGCATTTTTAATACTGACCCACGTCACTTCTTTGGTCTGACTAATTACTGAAACCGGCCATAAATTGTCCATTTTGTGACAGTTTGAATAGCCTCATTTATTCTGGACAACACACATCTGTTTTTGTGTGCGTGCACATGCACACTTACACAAACACAAGCCTCTCAGTCTGCCGCAGGGACCGTCCGGGGACCGGGGCGGACAGCATACAATTTCAGCCCCATATTGCGTTTTGGCTGGTGTTGAGGTCCCTGAGGCTGAAGAGAAATAAAGCTCTCCAGAGGGGAAATGGCATGTAAACATGGCTGTTATGTTCCCCAGCGTGGAAAACGTTCCCCTCGGATGAGGCTGGTAAATGAATCATGCGAGGAAGGGCCTGCTGGCGTGCGGGTGGCAGGGAAGCATGCTCGTGAGCAAGCGGCGGCCTCGCGATGCATCCAGCCCTTCTCCTCCCTGGGCAAAGAGACCCCGTCTCCCAGCAGCCCGAGACACCAGCAAGGGGAAAGGGCAGCCAGGCGCGGGAACGCACGCAGCCCAGCTATGCCACGCGGTTCAGAACCACAAGCCCTGCTTCAGACGTGGCAGAAACCTCACCCCATGCATATCGCTAAAGACCACATGAAGGAAGGATCTAATGAGTGAATCTAGCTCCTTTTCTTCCTCTCATAAAACTAGATAACAGATAAATAACACTTTCCTCATGGTTACTACATGGTAACTACTTTAGGTGTCACCTGCAAGAAGGTTATTTAATTTTAATCAGCTATTTATCTCATGCCCATAGGCCCTGACTTGTTGCTCACTTACACCTATGCTTTTTTTTTTTTTCAAATCAAACTCCACTATCTTTCATCAACGCTTTGATGACAGACGTGGAAAGGGGAGAGAAATCCCCCCGCCTTGCCCATGTCCCTAACAAGCACGGTGCCCTGGGCACCGCGGCGAGGAGCGCCCACCCCAAGGACAACGTCAGCCCTTCACCGCTCTACCTGCACCAGAAGCCCAAGGCCCTGCTTTGGCCACCAATGTCTTCTCAAGGCAACGCAGAGCCTCCTCCCTTGCCTTACTTTGCCCTTTCAGAAGGCAGCGCAAACTGCCGTGACAACAGGAGACGGGATTTCTCCCTGGACGAGGGAACAAAAAGTCATCCTACTCATCTGGGAAGATGTTCAGACATGCAGTTCACCCATGACCATCCATCAACACTAAAAGGAGAGTTTCTCAAAAGCTCTGATAGCGCAAGTGTTCTGGGGTTTTTAAGGAGTTTTGTCTTCGGTTTTTGAGAGGATTTTTTTCTTCATTCCTGGTGGGAAAGCTTATGCCTTTAATTCTATAACTATAAACTAAATAATATATCAGTTTTTTTCTGTCAGACATGGCTATGGTACTGAACGTATGCAAAGTTTCCACTAAAGGTTTTTGTAACTTAATTTTCCTCTAGAGACTAGAGGAAGCCAGAGATTGTGTTTCTCGCTGGAACTTGGCTGGCGGCCACCCTGCTCCCCCCATCCCCGGCACCCCGCGGCCTCCACCCCGGCACTGCTCGTCCGACAGCCGTGTCTTCCCTCCGGCTCCCCTGTCAAGCTATTAAAGGGCTACAGAAGAGAGAAAGAAGAGAATCAGCTGAGATATAAACCAGGGCAGCTCCCAGGGTGCCTCCCCCCTTCTCAAGGTTGAGCTTTCAGCATTACTGTACGTCCTTCGGCCAAAGCTAAGGAGAAGTACACTTTCCCTTGCAAAGAGTAAAGGGCTGGAGTTTATCCTCCAAATGAAGAAGGGCAGATAGAAATGTGTCCCTGTGAAGTTGTCACAGACCTGTAAAAACAGAACCTGTGGCACAGAGTGAGAGCACAGCCACAGAGCCACGTTACACATGGAGAATATGCATGTCTGGTCCTGCTTCAGCCCTGCCTGCGCAGCGGAAAGTGCAACGCGGACAGTGAGTTTTATGCAGCTCGATAAAGGAGGGTTATCACTGCTATGCGAATTTTGGCAGCTTTGCTCCACAGGGAATTGCTGGCACGTTTAGCTGGTTGGAGAAAAAGCTTTATGTTTATGAGGTAGGTTCACAAAGAACCCCCAAATCAAAGTCAAACTTTGTGATAAAAAACACTGATTTTATCACTCCTCTCCCTCCCCTTTTGCCTGAGGAACACAACCAAAACGCTCAGTCTCAGCACACCGAGCACTGAAAGAAAGCTTTACTCCTCATGGAAATATTGCTAGTGGACCCTTTCATCACAACGAAACAAACTGAACTCCCACCGCTGGGTATCTCTCTGGACTCTGAAAGTATTTGAATGCTGACGTTTTTGGCTGGGACTACCTCCTATTCGTGTGTAAATCTACAAACGAGCAAGATTTCAGCTAACAGGACTCCAACGCATCAGAAACAAGAACTCTCCCATGATTTTGTCCTAAGCTCTCACTTTGTAACAAAGCAGGTAGCAAACCGATCAAGAACTCCGTAAAAGCACTCCTTTTCTTCTAGGAATTTGAGTTTCTGACTGCGTCAGAGATCAGTCCCTGCACTCCAACAACATACTGCACAAAGATTGATGTTGTTTCAGACAGATCCACTTTGCTGTCCAGTGCTCCAGTTTTAAAAAGTGCTTAGAGAGCTTTTTAAAGGACATTCAGCAAGTTGTGAGCTCCTCAGCACCTCAGTTGTTTCTGAAAATGGAATTTAGCTAAAAAAAAAGGACTTGGATAATCCCTAAGTTCCTTTAAGAACAAAATGTTTAAGTACTGCACAAACATCTGTGAAAGAGCACTTACTTGGCATAATGGGTCACAGGACAAGTTCTTCCAAATCTATGTTAAACAGAGAGAGAGAAAAATCAATTTAGTTTACCAATACCAGAGTTGCTTATTCAGGCAAAACATCTACTGACTTCAGAAGGAGTCTCAGCCTAAGGAAGGAGCTGATGACTTCAGGGTGCACCTCAATGAAGTGTTTGCTCTCTCCATCCCCTTTCCTGGTGAGTTTTGGCTGGCTTTTTCATTTTAGACACGTCAATAAAATATCAGCCCTTTTTCTTTGGGATTTTTGTTTGCTTCGGTAATGGGGGATAGGGGAGGAAGAAAATTTCGCTCGGTAATATTGCTAGAGAACGATAAAAGTACATAAGACCTGTATTTTTAGATAAGATAGATGGCTGATTAAAAAAAAAGCGTGAAAGGTGAGAGAGAAGGTAGGAATGTGCACGTGTGCCCGAAACAGAGAGCACACACTTCCAAGCAGGGTGTGTGAGCAGCTTTATTTCCACCACTCCCCTTTATATGCCACGGGGACACGGTTCTCCCACGTTCAAACACGCCGTCTGGAGAGCCCTCCCCAGCCGAGCAGCCACACTGCCCTTGCTGCAACCTTTCGTCTTTCACTTGCCTTTCCTTCCTTTATCTATGTTCCATAACCATTATCTCCATCAGCATAACTCCTTAAGATACACCTAAACATCATTTCGCCAATGAATGCATTTCACACAACATTAGTCATATTGTACTGTGGATAATTTTTATGATATTACTGTGCCTCTCCTTGGTACATTGTTACAGTTTAATTTGTACATATCATGCTGCTGATGTAGCGTCGTTCAGCTGTAACCAGAGAGAGCACGGTTTTTCTGTATGCTGAATATTATCGCAACACATTTTCCCTTTCAAAAAAAAAAAAAGAGAGAAATTTTTTCTCAAAAGAAATTATGTTTGCTTTCTAGGATTAGTTGTAGATGGGTCTGCCCACAAGGCCAGTGAAGAGTCAGATCCCAGACTTTCCCCAGCAGGAAGGATTTCTATTCAGAGCTACATCTCAGGGCCATTAGAGAGATAAGTATATGCTGCAGATTAGTATTTTGATCCAAATCTTTCACAAAATTCAGGGCAAGGGTTTCATATCTGCAGTTCTTCAGACCCTCTCTAGCTACTCATCTTCTCCAGAGCAGCTGATAGGAGCTATCTGCTTCCCTTCCAAATGGTCATATCCATTCTGTGGTTAGGGTTTAACACTGAAAGTCAATATTCAGCCTCGGGCATTAATGCTAGCGAACAGTTTTACATTTGGACATGCAGAACAGCACTGTAAAGGCCTATAAACTGTGTTAGGTATCCAGCTGCCAATATCAGTATCTATACAAAGAACTGGCCACACTGTTTTCAGTGTTTCTGCTCAGTGACTTAGTTTCCTATATGGAAATATTTTGCAAAAATAAGAGATTACTTGGAAAGACATAGGCTAACCCTGCTGAGAATCTGCTTTTCTTCTTAGTTATACAGCATGCAGTATTACCACTGGTATTTTGGACAGTGACCATAAGGTCATAAGACTGAGAGATTGTTTGAGACTCCTTCAGGTCTTTGTTTACTTCTGGAAGATAAAATGACCGATAAGTTCATCTAATAAACAAGAGTTTTGTTTAATTCTTTAAAGATTCTATTTTTTTAAAAAAGGATCTCAGTTTGTCCCATATATTTGAATTATTTGCATGACAGAGTATGTGCTCTTGAGCAATGAAATCTCACCCTTGTTTCCAGCCAGTCAAAGAGGAAAACTTTTTTTCTGTTCATCTTAATCAAAGACTTATAAAAACAAGTCCTACAGCTTTATTCCTCTGAAGTGAGTATATTAAGCAGATATGACTGGATGATTATATTGTATCATAAATAGAATTACGTGGCTCTGAAGACATGTATCCTGAGTTGCTACAGAATAGCAAACTTCTTGGGCTGAGATCCTTGAAAGCATTTTGGTACCTCAGAGGACATCGGTGTTGACCTCGACTTGTTATGAAAGGGGCATGTTCCTGCGTGTTGAGGAAATGCCAGTGCAAGGAGTGCCCGCTGCTGTATTTCAGGTTCATATTTGAAAGTGGAATCCAGTGTCTGAAATCTTCACAATTTCTTTTACACACACAGTTTCTCATATTCTGTGAGGACCGGTCAAGATAAAAGACCTTGCATACTTACGGTGTTATGCACGCCCTAGTCCTGTAATATAGACAGATACGAGGAGAAATTACGATTGGACAATCTTCTACTTTTACTTCCTCCTGAAAGCCTCAGGAGACATTTATTCCTGAAAACTTTCATGAGCAGAGGGGGAACGTGCTCTTAAGTCTCCCCCAAACCTCTCACATCAATTGCTCTATAGAACAAATATTTAGGAAGGGATTTAAAGGGGGTGGAGAGATTAAGCCCTGTGTTCTTATTAACACTGGCTTGTGCAAAGCTCACTGCATCCCTATAACATCCCCTGCTTGAACCATTTATACTGGGGCTATATTTGCCCCAGTCAAATTGGTCTAGATTTGTTTGTGTGTTTGTTCAGAAAAGGACTTACAGAAATTCCCTGCATGTTTATGCTATTTAATTTTTGAAGGATTTATTTAATTAACTGAAATACTCATCTGAGACCAGAAAAGTTTTGGCATGAGACTGCAAATAGGCTAATGCTGAAAGGCTGACATATGGACCAACGGTGTCATTGCATATGCTTAGGAGGTATAGAAAATGATTCTGCAGAGTAGATGAGTTTCAGGGCTGAATCCTTTACAATGAGAAATGCTGGAAAATAGCAGTTTGATGCTATTGATGACTTTGCTTTAGCTCACTCTGCACTGTATCAAGGGAAAAAGTACTGCAAGGCTAAAGAGTCTCATGGTTTATCTATGAGGACATGACTGAAAGAAAGAGCATTTGCAAAGAGGTAAACAATTAATCCATTTCAGACCAGAAGGTTGGTTCACAGTCATAATATTCTTCTTCCTATGCTTTTAGGAACCTGTTATGCTAGTATTTTCACACAGCTAGAGCACAAATCCTTGACAGACACACACATGCAGCATCTCTGGGCAGTTCTAACACGTGAAAGACAAAGCCAGTGATCCTCCTGCTGCCTACAGAGTCCTAGCTAGTTACCCTGCATTGCTTCACGCGGAGTCCAAGAACAACGGAGGTATTGGAACAACGGAGGTTTCTCCCCTGGTCCCTGTGACATTGCTCTACGCGAGAAAGAGTGCAGGCGGCGCTGAAATGAAGGTGTTAAATCGTCCATAAGCAGTTGGCCCATATAGAAGTTCTTATCATGCTTTGTTCCTGTGAATCGATCCTTTCAATTAAGGTAGCTGGGGGATATAATGATGTTTTTATTTGCAATTACAGCTTTAAATTAGGATCAATAGAGGCAGCTACAGGCCTACCATACCAACAGTCCGGAAAGGTTGGTAGGTTTTGTCAGAGCGCGATCCTGAAACAAACCCATCCATTTTCTATCAAAAAAATAATAAAACATCAGAGGAAAAAGACTGAGATACTAATAGAAGAAAAAGACTCAGGATATTTTCCTATTTGTTTTTTGCTTTGTTTTTAGGCCTCGAGCCAGCAACATCGTCTTCCCTATGGTTGCTGGCCCTATAGGCTTTCCATGGTAACATCTGGAATTAACGTGGATGGGCACCAGGCCAGGTCTAAGCCGAATCTCTATCAGAAGAATAAAGGAAAATATGCATCTTTTTAGTTACCCTTGAAAAGAAAAGCATGGTGACAAAAACAGTAACAAATGGACATCTGGAATTTAAAAAGAAAAAGGCGTATGTTATCGTAACCCAATGACAACACAAACTACAAAAAATGATTACTAGTTTGGGGTGTTTTTCACTGCTGGATGCCCAATTTGGGATTTCTCTGCAAAACCTAAATTCCAAAGCATTTCCTGTTTGAAGCATGCTTCCTCAGTACTTCAAGTTAGACACACAACATTGTAAGTCATGGCAGAAATTCAGGTTTCGCCAATAAATGTTGCAGTTTCTCTACTAACTTACTTATTTCAAACATGTCCAGGTATTTTTAACTTCATGTTTAGTATAAAACTTTGCTTAATATGAAGCTTGTGCCATAGACAAGGTTTTCTTTAAAACTATTCTTCCAAGAAAGGATTCTTTGTATCAAAATACACAATGCTTTCAATTTGCACAAACTGTGATCATGAAAAAAAACCCCAGTCATTACTAAATGTTAAATTATTTTTTCTGGGGAATTGGGGCTGTTCACCCCATTTTTAAGCAACCCCTCAGAAAGCGTCAAGAGCTCTTGTAAAATCAGATCTTTTTTTGAGGACAAAACATCTGATTTCAAGAGTTTCACATTTCATAGCATATTTCCCAGTTGTTGTACAAGCTGGGGTAATATCTCCTATGATTTATAGAGGAACAGTGCTGAAGTTCACCTCCCTTCTAATTATAACTGGTTATGAGGTACATCACTCATATCTGACTGAAATTTACTTCTGTCTCAAACATGATCTTTTTTTTTTCAGTTGATTACCATAAACTGGCCTCAGAAATGCTGATAATGAGATTACGGAAAATATTATTAAGTTAATCTTGTTCCAGTTGGATTTCCTCCTTTTAATACAGACCTATTTTGAGCCTTTGTTTACATGTTGCAATGTGTCAGACAGTAAACACTATCTCTCGCTTACGGAAAGTTCTGCAATAAAAACCTTTCTTGCCTTACATTAGGCAGAAACTCTAACTTTGATGGAATGTGCAGAAGAACCTATAAATCCAATGATTTCCTTCACTCGCACAGGCAGTGAATGCAATGGCTTCACCCATATAGTAGATGTTTCATTTGAATGCCAAACATGATAAAATTTTCCCTGAAAAGCACTTATGCTTTAAAAACATATCATAATTCTAAGAAGAAAAATGTCTGCCATATATTTTGGTTGATTTCAAATTCATATATATTTTAAATGATCTATATACCTTAAGCTGTGCATTTTCCAAAACAGAATGATAACCATTACCGTTCCACTCCGTCTAACCCACTGATGGCCTTGATTTATTGGTTAGTCAAGTACAGTGCACTCCCCCTTCTGAAATTCATGCTGTAATTTTAATTTTTGTTGTTGCTTGCTGTTATCTGAATGCAGCGCTTGCCATGAAGATATCATGGTCTTACTCACCCTTTAAACATAATTGATGCTATTGAAGATAATGATTTAGGATATCATCCATCTCCAGTACAGCTTACCATTACGTGACTTGTTCTTGCAGGTATCTGATTTGTATCATAGACGAGTTGGCTTGATTGCTGTTTTGCCATAGAATAATAGTTTCCTGGTTTCCACTGACATACTGAGTCTCCCTTGATCACTCAGGTGATCAGTCAACACAGAAGTTAATTATGGGTGAAGGGGTGTCTGAAGCCCAAAGATCAAAAGATACGCACAAGGTCTTCTTCAAGTCATTATTCACCTTCTTAAGCACCAGGCAGTCAGTTCAGATTCCTGCTTCCAGCACTGTTCTTAAATAAAGTGATATAACAGCAGGGAAGCTGTGTTAGAGCAGCACAAAACACAAAACGAAATTCCCAATTTCTTCCAAAGTGGGAGAAAATCTGTGGACATTTGCCTGCATGGGGAAAGGCAGGTGTACTCTCATCTACCTATCATAAAATTCCATATAATTATCAAGGGTAGCTGTTTGGAGGTGGAAGACCCGTCAGGTTGCCACAACACTCGCACGTATGTCCCTGGTAAAAATTCTTGGATTTTACCTGGCATTGCAAAGAAAAGCTTTTGAATGTTATCATAATCTTTACCCGCATGCACAAAGAACGGAATTTACTGGCAGAAGTTAGGAATTGCTGGGCAAAATTAAACTTTAGAAGCCCTCCCAAAACTTAGAAGAAAAAGCGTTCTCCCCAAGACCTTTCTTTCATATTTCAACCAGTGTCAAAATGCAAGTGGATGTATTAACGTTACCAGCAGTTATTACAGTGACTACCCTAACGCACTTGCACACGTCTCACTTCTTCGGGCCACGTCTCCCGCTCCAGTGGAGAACTGGCATCCCAGCACGGCGATCTCCCCCTTGCTCTAAGACCCCATGAGCTAAATACAACTGGCTGGACAAAGATGTTTGACGGATGGGACCTAGAGCGGTGACGAAGCTCTGGTGCTGTGCTGCAGCCACAGCGTTACACGCGGCGTACGCAGAAAGAACAATCTCCCCGGCTGTAACCGGGTGTGTTCACTGGAGGCTTTTGTATCAGTTAGATATGTGCACCACTGAGCTGCACTGGTAGACTTTCACCAAATCAGGTTTCTTTGCCTCTGTGGCTTTTGTGTTATTAGATTAAAGGAAGAGTAACTGAGTAGTATGCCTCAAAGCTTTCTTTCCTAATATAGCAGCATTATTACTCTATCCAAAGTCACCCTGCCTTTATTTTTAAGGCAAAAAGGAACCAAGTTGTTGAGCTGCAGACTTGAAGAGATATTATGGAAGGTCAAATGTTCAGAGGACTTCACCATACACATAACTCAGCACACACAATTCCACATATGTTTTCTTCCATATGCAAATAAGTGCTGCAGACGCACAACCGACTTGCATGTATCTGCACATGCCAAAGGGATTTACACAAGTTAATACTTGGAAAGCAAAGTGAGAATGTATATAAAATGGCATGCATAAACTACATCCATCCATGTGTATAACCCTCTGGAGGCATCACTACTTGGATGTATTTCTAAGCTGAAAAGCAGTTAAAAAGTTGATATGTCACCCTCTCTCCAAGACCTAACGATTACAGTCTTTTAATTACACTACATCTGTTGGAGCCTTTAGCAAATAAATTGTGGACCTGATCTATTATTTATAATACCAATAGAAATTACAAGTAATGTCTTAAAGTCACACTTAGGCAAAGCGGCAGCAGAAGCAGACCATGTCATGTTATCCCTGTCTTGCAACTTCCATGTGCAAGCACCGTCTGCTGTGACAAATCAGCTACAATAACCTTTTCTAAATTTTACCTACTGCAGATGGAAACAAAGAAGTGAGAGAATACAAAGACTCGCACAGAGGAAGGAAAAGGATGTAAAAAAAATGTTTAAAATGTCATTTACAATTAGTCCCAAAGTAGCTCTGAAATACTTTAGGCAGTGGATTGCCACTGGTTTAGTTACGTTTCCCCTGGCCTGGTATTCAACAATAGCTTCTGGATGCCTAACAAATAGGTGTATGACTGAACCTGCTCAGGAGAGCGAGTCCTCTTCGGACAGCCATGCCTTGAACTTGGCCTCTGATTGTGGCATCTCCACTCCGGGTGGGTTAGCCACCAGGATTGGCTCATTCAGCATTCTTTTTGAGGCCGAGCGCCCCGTTTTGAACGCTTGTGCAAATTCAGTGTGAATTACCTTCAGACAGAGCCACTGACCTTCTCCTCGTGCACTGCGGGGCAGCTCTCCCTGCGAGGGAAGTGTGAGCCCGCATCTCGCACACAGCTCTGAACTGCAGCTCCACTCTTCCCCCTTCCCATACCCTACCAGCACTTCCTAGCATCATTATTGCATTTTATGGTTTCTCCAGTGTATCAGTTCAGCTTCCAAGGAAAGACATCATTTTCCAACTGCAGGCCCAGCAAACAACGTAAGATCTGAAAATCAAGCCGGATTCCTTCCGCCTCATCTTTCTCAAACCAGTAATAATAATTCTTCAGAGCAAACGGCATTGCACTGATGTAAACTGGAGCAGAATTGTCACCCTTGTTCTTGCTAACAGAAACAGGGCCTTTGCATCTCATGATTACTATGGGACCTAGGCATTAGTTAGCCGTTCTTTTCACACCGCTTTAGCCAGCCCACTTATTCACCAGAAAGCAAATAATCACTCAGGCTGAAGTTTATGAAACTTCTGGGATTCACAAACGTGTTCCATGAATTTCTGGCAGTTCTCTGAATGTTCACAAATAATGTGATGCCAGTAATCAGAACAAGTTGAAACTTAACACTTCTATTCATAAATCAGGAGATGTTTTATTTTTACTGCTTGAATAGTTCTGTTCCCAAGCATGACTGGATTTGAACCACCAACCTAGAGGTGAAAGGACCTTTATTTAATGTATTTGTTTAGGTTTACACGAAATATAAAAAAGTGCCTATCCAGGACTCTAGGCACCTTTGCCATATATTAAAAAAACAGGCCAACTCACACAGACAAAAATAAACTCAGTAACTTCCAAAAGCCAAAGAAGGCACAAAAAGGACTCTGGCCAGAGACCTCAAATCTTTCTATATAAACTGAAAACTTCTGCATACACTATTTCCCTTTTCTCCAAAGCCTGGTACATGAGATGTGCCCCAAGGTCAGTGGAACTGGACTCTTCCAGGCCAGAGGAGAATGAGAGCATTTGGTCATGCACACTGCAGCAGGGATCTATCCTGTATTTGCTCTTTTAAACTAGGGGACTTCAGCCAAAAAGCCTCTGTGGCTTGCAGCTGCAGGGGTAACACTAGGGAAACAAAGTAATCTATTCAGTAAAGAGGATCCAAGATCCAAGACATAACACAGTATGTCGAGAACCCTTTTTAGCCTCCCCACAGCACGGGTCCTGAAGCACTAGGGTTAAACGCCTACTGTGAAGAGTCCCACCCATCATCTCATGTCCATGGGTCAAGCCCTTCCAGACCGTCCCACCACCGACTGATGCTCTCCTCCTCACGGCAGTACCGCAAGCCCAGTAAGATCTCCCACTCTTATATGCTACAGACTAACACCCAACCAGTTCCTCTTGCTATGGTCATAAAATAGTGGCTTAACAACTCCAGAAAGGGGAGAGGAAAGACAAGACAAACCCACTGACTCCAAAGTATAAAACATCCCTATTGGTATTTTCTACCCAAACCATTCGATCATAAGTCCCTTCAGACCTAGTTCTTGTCCTTCTACTGCTGGCACTGTCCCTTTCAGTGCCATGAACAGCCCTTTTTTGGCTTGTTACTGTTGTACTCAGCCATCCAGTTCCCTTTTGGTCTGCTTTCAAAGTGAGGGTAGGTGGGTATGGGGAGACAAGGTCAGAAAAGGGAGGCATTTCTTTATGAACTTGGTTTTTTTCCTCTTAATAGTCGGAATACACTGGACTTGTAATTACAGCTTGGTCTCTTAGAGACGGTCCCAGTTTTGCTAGAGAAGGATCCTTTCCAAAGCAAACACAAAAGTAACTTGAGGATCAGCTCCTTGCTCTTCTAAATGCTGCAGAAAGGAAGTGCCCATAAAAAGATTGCAAGAGATGGTCATTCCCTGACACGCTGTAGATTTTCTTTTTCAAACCCTCTACGCAAACTTGAGGGTGGTCCCATCACAAAGCACCACATTCATTTTTTCACTAGAGGATGACACTGTAAGCAGAGATTTCCAGTTAAAATACTTCGCTGAGGTTTCTCTTGGGCAAGAGGTGCCAGCAGGAGACAGGTTAAGAAAAGACCCGTGATTCCAGCCACAGTCATCTGCCTGGCCTCGCAGCAAGGTAGCTGTCACCTTGGCAGCTGCAAGGCATCGCTCTGCACCATGTCACCGTGGCTAAGGGAAGTTACATGAGGGAAAATCAACCTTCTCCCTGAGTTCCTGCTCTACCCAGGGTGGATCTGGATAAAGAGCAGAATCCATTACAACACAGGGCGCAATCAAACTCCATCCTCTGCAAGTGTCTAAAACGCATCATGACTGCATTATTTTCTCATGGACAGCTCAGCATTTAAACAGGCCAATTAATCAAAGGCACCTCCCAATGGAAATGACACCCTGCTTGCCTTCTGACACTTACCACTTCAAAACCAGCATTTACAGCTTCATTGTTGCAATATGAACCCCGAAGGAGAACTGGCTCCTAGAACATGTTGCCATTACATTTTAGCCAAGGATGAATGCAGCTGCAAATCTCTCTGCAAAATACAGCAGAGATCTATTAAATGCATAACTTCCCTGGCACCACAGTGTTACTCTTTCAGCAGGTCTGTTTCTTCCCTAGGACTCTGATGAAGTGTGCTCTGCTGTGCTATGAAATACACCATGTTTCGGTGTGATACACAGAAAATGTCTTTGTTTAACACAGCTTATCTTTTATCATGTCACTTTTCTATTGGATTTCTCTTCTGTGAACTGGAAGCATATTATTGTGACAGATACACTGCTTTAACAGGGGGCTTCACAACGTGACCTGCAGTGTCAGAACGAGGATTAGATCCTCCTTGAAACACAGACTGGAAGGCTGGATACCACGTACAGGAATATGGAACAAATCGAAAACCAGGAAAAGCAATTCAGCAACATTCCCATCCAAGTGGACTGCAGCAGTGTTTTCCAGACTCAAACACAGGCCTTCTATAAAAAGCTGAAAACTAAAATGTTATTTGCTCTACCATGCTCATTCTTCCACTTCTATACACTTACCAGAGTTAATATGGGAGCTCAAGAAAGTCAAGGAATACCACCAGTGTGTCCATTCTGCCAGGAAGAGGCGATGTGGTAACAGAGCGCGAGCCAATCTCACCAACCTGGAGAACATCCCTTTTCATAACCACCACTTTCCTCCTTTCTTCCAGATTCTCCAGAAACCATAAGCAGGAACATGTGGTAAATAAAACTGCTTGGCTGATAAGGTGCTAACACAGTCCCCCAGGTGCAAGGATTCAATTTTCTGCTTCATCATGAACTTCTACAAACACATGCCAGGATGAAGTCCCACGAGATACCTGATCCGATAGCTCACCACCACTGCAGTCAGGGAGTGGAACTGGCTCAGTGCAGAGTTCACAGGGGCTGGGTGGTAAAGAGAGACTTCCCTCTTTTTGGCAGGGATGAACTGTCAGATCAGCTCCCGCCACCTTGTGCAACTTCCCCCTCGGGCACCAGCGCTGAGGAAGGTGATGTGCCTAATTCCCAAGCTTTTGATGTGCCTTCCTTATCAGCAGTAGAGCTCCCTACACACCTCAGCACCTGAGCTGGGCTCACCCCACGCTCACAACTAACCCTGTTCGGAATCCACCAAACCAGCATACCTCTCCCCAAACCCCTCAGGGGACCAGTGGGTGGGTGCTGCACGCCTCGGCAGGAGGTGCTCCTCCCAAAACGTGCCGCTGCCACCTCCTTTCAGTCCAGACCGTGACGGTATGCCATGCTACTGCACTCCTGTAGCAGCTCTGCTCCCCAGCAAGAGGCCTGCAAACAAACAGCTCTTATTTCTCAGAAGGATGCTCTAAGCACCCGGCTGCCAGCTGCTCTCCGCTGCTCTGGTCAAAGCTGTGCTACTTTAGACAGTGACTTCAAGTTTCACAGGGGAAACAGCATGATTTTATCTTTAATCTCATGACTGTCGTGCTCAGGGGTTTCTGCTACTGTCCTATGAGCTGTTTCTCTGGAGTTTAATGTGAAAGATGTAAGCAATTTGTAAGATAGGTGGCATAACTTATGTCCCTTTCCACTTGATCAAAGGCAGGTTACGCAGTCACTCTTCTAATACAATTTATCTGAGATTTTTTTTTTTTTTTTTTTTTTGGCAATGCAGCAAACTTCTAAAAGGAAGGATGGAAAAAAGCACCAATTGGGGCCTTCTAGAAAAGTCAGAGCACTTTTATGGAAGAGATAAGATTTGAGTTCTAACCCTCTTATACACATACCGGGCAACCTGGCTACCTAATTGGTGTCCTAAACTTTGGGGGCAGTGCAGTTAAGTGTTGCAGAGCCAAAGTCATCCCTCATCCAGGATGCATCTGGCATATGCTCAGATTCTCTGAGCTAAGTGACTTGAGCCAGCCACGTCTTTTCCCTGCAGGGACACTCAGGTGGGAACCAGCACGTGACGAACCTCTTGGCTCACTCCAGAGGCCAAACCAACACACAGGCAGTGAGGAGGAGCAACTAGACTGGGTTTAAGTGTAAAGTCGAAGTTCACATTGATACGACAGTGTAAGCTTCCTCTCTGAGCCTCACTCCCTCAGCTGCAAGAGGTGCACAGTAGCAGTTCCCAGGGCTGTAAGGAAAAGCTGTATTAAAGATTATTCAGGTGGCTCTGGTAATGAAGACCATGAAAGTAGCTAAGGCAGCCAGCCAGGTATATTATAGTTTTATAAAGTCCCAGCTGCTTTACTTCCTTTCAGCACCCCTCAGCAGAGGGGACTTGCAGCACACACTTCTGGTCTTCAGATTCATTACAGCTAAGCAGGAAGAGATGGCTCATATGCACACACTGCTTATCCTGCTGATCAATAAGCTTCCTTCCTGCCTGATAACCAAACCACTTACAATATTAACAATGTTATTTAAGATCTGTGGAAATTTTGTCTGTTCCAAGCAAACCAGAAATATCTTGACCTAGATAGCGAGAACAAAACAAAACTGAGTAAACTGCAGGACTGCCAGTTCATCTATCATTGTACTTGACATTTTATTTAAGAGTCAGAACAAAATATTTTACCCAAAAGGTTCTTCCACCAGCTTATTTATTCAGTGGATGAGAGAGAGAATCTTTCTGACACTTTCCCCCTCTTAATTTAAAAAGGTGTGCATTTTATGGTCCATTAAGAAGGTACACGAGTGTCCCATGAACCTAGGTCAATGACTGCAGACACATACAATTTTATACAACATATAATTTTAGCAGAAAGTACAAATGAATACGATACTCACCTGTACTTCCTTCTGAGGAAAAAAGAGTGTGGTGAAAAGGCAAAAAAAGTAAACAAAGAGCATTTCCACCACGTTACAGGCAAGCTTGAGACAGTGCCCTGCACTGCAGAAGCTGATCACTGATGCAGAATGCCTCAATACATGTTGTAAGAGGCACCATTAAGCTGTTGCTCCCATTGGCTTTAAGTAACACTGGGAGTATGCAGCACCTTTGAAAAGCTGGGCCTTATTTCTCTCAAGGTCAATACCAAAATTTGTAATGGTTTTGTCAAAATTGCGTGCCTACACAATTTATCTAAGATACCCAATGGCAAATCTAGGAGAAAATTCAAGTCTCTCACCCTCTGTACAGGAGCTAGAGCCCCACTGAATTTCACCGTCTAATCTAGCAGGTTTCTGCTTGTTCCTTATCCATGAAAATTTTGGTGCTACCTGTACATATTTAATTAGGTGGAATATTTCAAGTATGTACCTACATCTCCAAGACACACCACTTAGCAAAAGGTAGAGGAGAAGAAGGTCTTTCAAAAAAGATCAAATACATCATAAGCCTGGCAGACACTGTAGCCCTGAAACAGCAGTTTGAAACTTGCACCATAACAAATCTTCTCCTATACATTATCTCACAGGAAACAACACATGATAAATTCTTAGCACAATGTGATTCCCCTCCTTCCACCTCCTCCCCACTTCAGAAAGATTTAACATCTAATTCAGCTTTTGACGAGCTGCTTCATCACTGCGGGAACGCTGTTGATCTCTGTCGGAACCCTGCGGCCTTGGACAGAACAAACTGAAAGGGAAAAAAAAATTTTTGGCCGTCTGTAATGATAAATAAATACATTACAGGATACAACTCTGGGGAATGGAGGCTGACACTGACTGAGCACCGTGACCTCCACACAACTGCCAAGTCTCAGTCGTTTAACAAAAGTCAACTTTTGTTTGCCTTCTCTTTTTCCCCCCTCAACGACAATTTCTTAAAGTGCAAACGCAGGATGGAAAAGGGAAAAAAAATTAAAACAATAAAAAGATAAAAGAGAACTCCAAAACCCTCCTCATCTGCTGCCTAGAGGCAGTTTGGTTTTGACAGAACAGTATTTTATTTCTTTGGTCTGGTGGAAATTGGGGGAAGCCATTCCATACTGCGCCAACAGCAGCAGGACAGGGAAGCTGTGCCACCGCACAAAAATCAAGTATGTCTGGCAGGCGTTGGGCCTTCACATTGACGGCAACAAAAACAAGTTAGAGAGGAAGCAGTTAGCTACCCATCAACTAATCCACCTCCCGATCTCTGGGAGCCTCCCCGCTTGCGGCAGCCTATCTCCTAGACTCCATTTCAACATCTGCTTACCATTTTCCTCCAATCACAACAGAAAGGTGATACCTACTGCCACCTCTCCTCATTTTACAGATGCATAAAGTGATAAATAAAGTGTCATGACAAAGTCAACTGAGTTGAAAGCCAGGTATGGACTGCAGAGCACCAAACTCTTGTATCTGCAGTCTATCTACCACAACGTATTATTCCACTAACTCCATGAGCTTTATAGAAATCACAGAGGATTTAACTTGATCGCAAGTTCATGGTCATGATGAGCTTCAGGGCACATCAATGCTTTACCTGAATGTGCAGCCCACAAAACTCTGCACCAATACTGCTGAAGTCAACCGCAGTGCTGAAGGAGATCGGCCTCGACAGCATGATGCTAATCAGCCCTGCTAACGTGTTGAGCTATTAATCTGGGGCACAAAGCTAACGTAGCTACACCACTCCTGAAGACCGCACCAGTATTTCTTCTGCACACTTCACAGCTCGGTACAGACGCCCCAGCTCACTCAGCGCTGTCTCAGGGACACACGGCACAGCGTGTTCCAAGCGTCTCTTCTCCCTTCGCTCGCAGAAGAAATTTCTCCTGCCTGTTCACCAACACAGTCTCGCTCCAGCCGACACCACCTTCTGACTCCTGTCTTGCAGACTGTTTAACCCGGCTATTCACCAAGGCACCTATTTAATCCACTCTGCTCAGAGGTATCACTACTAACATGGTTTCTATTTTCAAATGTCCTGTGACTACTTATGCTTCATAATGTCCTTGCTACTTCCCCTCTGCTCCCCTTTGCATACGCGGTGGAAGGGGATTAGAAATAGGTGAATTAATTCACCCAGACAGTGGAAGATTTGCAATTCAATCCCTTTATCATTTCTCTCTGGTTCACACCTTTAATTTCTTGATCTATCTTGTTTTGGGGTTTTTTTGCTTTGTTTTGTTTAGGTTTAGAGGGACTGAATGGCTCCCCTTCAGTTAAAAACAGGATCTTTCTAATATGTCTTGTTACACTACTGAAGATTTTCCAGTGCTCCAAAACCGCTCTCTGAGGGTAAGTGGAGCAAAACAGTTCTCTTCAGCTTGATCAGTTCCCTTCGTCTGTTCACTGTCCTACCAGGGAACAGTCGTTCCAAAGACATTAATAACGTCTTTGATTGTCCTCTGGTAGTTTTCTGTAAACGTGTGTGTGTGTGTGTGTGTGTGTGTGTGTGTGTGTGTGTGTGTATTATGGTCTCTGTCAGTAAATGGCTGTTCGATGCACCATAGGGATTACAGTTATACATAGATATTCATAAAATAGGTCACAATTTCTAAGTGCTGCACAAACATATTCCCCAAACCACCACCAAGCTCACTTCTAATCCTGCCCGTCAGAGCGAGGTTGACGCTTTCTAGGTGAAAGTGGATGAGGAACAAAATATGGGGCAATAAATAGGGCACCCATTTTCAAGGCTGTCACTCCCAGATCTCTCACCTGAGTCAAATACAGTGCAAAACAAAAGTAAGACAAACCAAACCCGAAACAAGAGGAACAGAAGTTCTGGCTCTGAACCAGCAACTACAGAAAGATCTCCCTCTCTATAGCTCAGCCAAAATTACGGTACTTAAGGAAATTCTTCCCTTCAGAATCCAGCAAGGCAGAGGCCTTCGTTGTGCTCCGTGATGGATGCATCCGAAGCAATAGCAAAGAGCACGCACTGTGACCTAGGCTTCTAGCTAAAAGGAAATGCAAAGTTGCTGTAGAAGTCTGAGGAAAAAAATCAGACCTTGTCATCTGGCTGGACATTATCTGCCAGTCCAGTCCACTTTGCTGGCATGCCCTGCCGCTCGCTATAGCAGATATCCTATGTGTGCATGCTCTGCATTTATGTTTAAACAGAAAGCTGATAAGGAGTACTTGTCTGTCAGCAGTATCTGAAGCCCACGGCTCTTTGAGAGCATTTGGGTTTACTTGGCGGGTCACGCTGACTCCTTGTGAACCATTTATCATCACAAAAAACTCCAGAGGTTGGCATTATGCCAGTGTCTTGTCTTTTCTTCCCTCCCCCCCAGCCTTTCTTCCCTCCTGGGTATTGATGCTACATCAAAACAAACCTTCAGTTCACATAGCAACAGAACATTTTTATATAACCTCTGCATGGGAACGCTACACAAACCATGGGACAATCACTTGGACCATGTTAGGTAATTCCAGGATATCTTGCTGGTTTCTATCAAAAACACCCATGATTAAATGAACTATAAAATGGGAAGACAATTATTTGCACATGGGCCAGATCTGAAATATATCTTGGCACTAAGGACATGAGGGGATTAGTGCACCTCTTGGTTCCATGTTCTACGTTTTGCCATTGTCTATCCCACTTGGAATCAAGCTGGGGAGCCCAAAGCTTTTAAGCCAGTTTGTGAATGATTTAATCGAAAGCAAAATGATGCTGGAGCAATTTGCTAAGTCAGGGCTTTAATAAGACAAAGACTCACATTTAGATTTTAGTGGAAAGTGAAAATTCCTATCACTATCTGAAACAGAGATATCTGTAGATACAGCTATAAAAAGCCAGGTCATCCTAACTTCATTTTCCCCCTTCCCATCACTGAATGTTACTGCTTTGAATAAATAAGTAATAAATATATCATTTCAAATCTTTTCACAGTATGTCCCCCTCATTTTTATATCGTGTTAATCCCATACTTCAGGGCTTCCACTAATGTGTTGCAAGGAACACAAAGATGTTTTTTCAACTCTTCATATGTAAATTGACTCAGGGTTTTTACCGTGTTCCTCTGACAACTGAAGACAGACATAGCTAGAAACAGGAGGTCAGGAGAGGTGCACTGGGGCCTTCAGTGACATTAGAGGCATTAGCTGTTGATTGGCATATCCTACTTGCATGCTCAGAATTTAGCCCATTACAAGACTTCATATCAAGAAGGAAAGAACTTTTCTCCAAGCCACTTTGACAATGACCACCAGAGATTTCTTGTCTTGCCCTGTAGCATGGGGCACAGTCAGCATCCTAAGGTTGCCTGGGGATTTCAGTAAGTTACCTGTTGTTCCCAGACCTTCGGACATTGCTGATACTTTGATTTCTCCTGCTCTCTTCTTCTAGGGTACTATAGTCTTTTGGTCTTTTTCATTAGGTCTTAAATAAGTCATTGCAAAATGTTGTGTGGCCAGTAGGAAGTATGAGAAACATACTCTGAGGACCTTTCCAGTCCAAGTATCTACAGTCTGATTGCCCGTAATTATGGCATAATGCACTGGTGCGGTGCTCCTGCACTACTGGGGAAAGGTATTAGTTAAGGTGTATTTATCTAGCTAGATTATTATACGGTGCACATCACTAAAGGATAATTTATGCATTAAGCAAAATACAATTAATACATGACAAAACCAATAGATTAACTTCTGTAGCTCTACAGAAGCTCTTCTATACACCATTTTCATGGTAGCAGTGGTACAATGTCTTAAGACATTCTTCTTTCTCCATTTATCTCTTACTCCCTTTGGCTTGTTCCTTTCTTCGTGTTGACCCCTTAATTGCATACAGCCAACTGGTATGGACTAAAACCAACTCCTTTTTGCAGGGTTATTCTCAACCCAGATATGTTTCCTCACTTGGTTCACAGCACAGTCATACAAACAGTTGCACCCGCAGAACTCGGAGGGTCAGCACACTGCAGCAAGTGCCTGGGATCAAACAGCACAGGGGCGAATGCAACAATACCCAGTATAACCACCAAAGCCTCTGTCTTGTGGCACCACAGCCTTAGCTGTAGGACTGTGAGTAGGCCTGAGTGTATGAATCAGGAGAGACATTGCTTATGATTATTTTGGAATGAACAATACATTAGTGTAAAAAGGGATCTAAGAAAGTATCACTTAACTATGACACTTATTACAGAACTATTACTACAGAAAACTGACAGACCTGAGAGCTAGAAGCTAGGAACTAGAAGAAAGATTGCCCGCTGGAGTGCAAGAAAGCTCTATGGATGACCTTACTTGGACACATCAACAAATCTTATATGCCACTGGCACCGAAAGGGTGGGAACTGTGCTGTCCTCCCATTTTCCCTCTCCCTTTGCTTCTCCCAGCAGCACAATTCCCTTCCCTTGCACCAGCTTTGCTGCTCATGAGACCCTTCACTGAGCTATTTGAGCTCACCAGCCCAGGAGGCAGCAGCTAAGTGGCCCAAAACAATCTGTTCTGGGGAACGGATGATCTCCTTTCAGCAACAGCAAATAGACCAGATCAGCCTTTTTCCAGCAACTCTTCTCCAAGTCCATGACTCTAAAGGACAGGCTAAAGGACATACAGTGGACATGCAAAGAAGGTTCAGATCCTTAGCTGAATCAAGTCATGTGAGGACAGGCTGAAACTCCACAGTCTCCAGGAGACCTGTCCCTGAAGAAAGTCAGCACAAAATACTTGGGCGGTAACTGAATGTACCCCTTCTCCTGCTCTGTTTTAACTATGCTAGGGGAGATGAGCAGAGCACCTGTGCAGAAACCCCAAAGAATTCACCCTTTTGTAAATCCCCATATACAACACACCAGACAGCCATACAGAAAATTATTTAGACCTCAGTCTCAAATTGGCTCAAAAAATCATCTGAAAGCCTCTAGTTTTGCTATCCCAGGAACACTCTTGACTTCATATGGGCTTCAGCTTTTCAGTCTTTATTCTAATGCCTTTCAGGTTCAGTGAATCTAAGCCATGCAGGATTTTTACGAAGTGTTAATGGGCTGCAGTGACTCTATATAATCCAGCCCTGGCTGGTGACTTATCACACCCCATTGTCACTTCATTAGTTGGCAGGCTGGGAGAACACAGGTGCATCCTCTGTTGTGGACGGTGTGAGGTCTGTCACAGGGAACAGTGGGATGGCTGGCCCAGAAAAGCACCCACCTGCAGCTGCCCACCTTTAGGATCAACATTAAGAGTCCTGAATATGAATACTGTGCGATCTTTGGATCTCAGTAAGGGATTGCTCTGAATTTTCCCTTCAACTCATTCATTAGTATACCCACCAACCACTTCGTCAAACCTACTTCCACACATTTCTTGTCTCAGGCTATCAACAAACACCTACACGTTCACTTCTGGGAACAAACCTGGGAACACTTTTGAGAAATACTTAATTCTTTCGTTTTGCAGAGGTAAAGCAGAACAGCGCCAGCATATCTGAAAGGTTACACACATCATCTGTTTTAGGTACATAACACAAAAGTAATTGAGAGAGAGGCACATCTAGAAGGAAATTCAAAGTACTAGGTAAGATTTGGAGAGTCAGCATGAATACCTCTCTAAAATGTATGGGAATCCAAATGCATGCAGCCAACATCAAGCTCCATCTGAACACAGGGAAAAATGTCTTTACTGGGAGGGTGACAGTGCACTGAAACAGGTTACCCAGGGAGGTTGTGGAGTCTCCTTCCTTGGAGTTATTCAAAAGCCACCTGGACACACTTCTGGGCAATGTGCTCCAGGTGACCCTGCTTGAGCAGGGAGGTTGGACTAGGTGATCTCCAAAGATGATTCCTTCCAACCTCAAGCATTCTGTGATTTTGTGAACACAGTGCATCTCCCCTGAAAACCAGTTACAGGCTAAGCCTTATTTTCAGAAGTGTGTGCAAAATGAACAATCAATAATATCCTTCGTTTACAAAAATTACCATGATGGCATCTTGCAGCCATGGTGACTGTGCACCCACCTGAGGAACAGCAGGAACAAGCGGGAGATGCATACACTTAGCAGCTGGGCAAGTTCCCATCCCAGGCGCTGGGAATACCTAGTTTTACCTAACTTTGAATGTCAAAGTCATATTCTATAGAATAAAATTCATAGCAGCAAACTGATATGAGTGCATTAAATAGATCAGTATCTATATATGTACACATGCATGCATCTGTAAACAAAGTAACACGACTGATTTAATTTATTACATTAATGGTACTAGTAAGGAAGAAGCATCAAAAAGATACCTTGACC
Source organism: Dromaius novaehollandiae (assembly GCF_036370855.1). Lineage (NCBI taxonomy): Eukaryota > Metazoa > Chordata > Aves > Casuariiformes > Dromaiidae > Dromaius > Dromaius novaehollandiae. The sequence goes on along the minus strand of NC_088113.1, from coordinate 8,907,181 downwards.
ATGCTACTGCGGCATACAGAATTAGTGAGGACCCTGCAGGGCGTCCATTCATCACATGCATATATACAAGCAGAAATGCAGCAAGGACAAAACAGTGATGTTTAAGCTACGGATATACTGAAGACGAGGAGAGAAGTAACACAGCGAGTGAGTTCACTGATGAATTCAGTTGCATGAACATCCACACAAAACTAGTGTAAGACAAGCAAGGCAAAACAAGCTTATATATAACTTCCCTATTAAGCATGAGAATTTCTTCTCATCCAGGTCCAGTTAAAGGAGTTTCAGAGTGTAAAGAAACCTCTTACTCAACAATGTGTTAAAACAATCATGAAAGCCGTTCAGAGATTTCCTTCCCTGATTTCTTTTCTTTAGAATGGGTCCTGCTGACATTTCCAATGAAGAGGAAATAGTGGCCAGTTCCAGCCACTACAGATTTTGATTTTGGAATCCCCATTCACTATCAAGAAAGGCCCAAAGGTAGGATGGGCAGATCAAATTTGCCAGCCAAAGTGATGTGGTTAAATGGGGAAGTTTTGCCATCAGTTGACAACTTTTTTGCTGGAGTGGCCCAGGATAAAAAGCAGGAAGGGACCTAGATGAGTATTTACTGAGTCTATAAATCCTAACTATCTATGTGTAATTGAAACCCTTTATTTTATAATCAAGAGAGGAGGAGAAGTGCTGCAGAGCTAACAGAGCTACTCTGAACCACTGCATTGTTGTTCTGCTGTTAACACCTTTTGAAGGGAAAGCTGCACGCTGGTGCTGCAGATTGGGAGAGTCCAAAGAGAAGACTGTCAAAAGCATCAGGTGTGTTGAAAGCACAAAGAGAATTGCTGCCGTCTACCTCACAACTTGTATTTTGCAGTCTGCCTCTGCAACATATACTCCTCCTGCGCCGTACGTTACAAACGCACACCCTTGGCTAGCCTTGATGCTGGCCTAGGTCAGCCGACTCCTTCGGGGTTTTGTTTACTGCCTGTTATTTTTAAGGACAGTGCATGGCATCTCCTGTTAAAGCAGTCCTAACACAGAAAAACAAAGCTTGCTTAGTTTAACCATGGGATAAAACCTAAATACATCAGATAGAGCATTCTACAGCCTCTACATTAATTACCAATTAATTACTAAAAAGGTATCTATTGAGTAATAATATGCATAAAAATAAAGACAATTCTAATTGCCATGCAACTGGCTGGGAATCCTGTAAAAATAAACGTAGTCATTTCATTGTTAAGAATAATGTTATGTATCTGGAAAGAAGGGCTCAGCAGAGCCACCATACATCACAGCAGTGGAGTTGCATTAAAGGTGAAGCAGAATTAACTAGTTAGTGGCTGAGAGCCTGTATTTTAGGCATTAATTCAATTATCAGTCTAGCAAAAAAGGCCAGGGGCCTTGCATTTGCGGATGCGGCTACAGCCGTTGGGAACCTGGAATTGCATCCTACAGACTGACAGGGAATATTTCTACATGATGCAATCAGGAAAGGTCTTGGTGACAATCACATCGTTCAGCACGCAGCCTGATAAGCCTCATAATTATACAGCTGAAGACAATGGTAAGAGATGTACGTGATCATTCCAGTTGATCTCTGCTGTTTCATACAGAGAGCATTAGTCTACATTCAGTCTGTTTTAAAGCACAGACATCCCTCATAGCATCAGAGATTGCAGTACACTTCCAGAATAGAATTGCATACTTTCTCTCCCCAGAAATTTGCTAAAAAGATGAAGTATTGGAAAAAATATTTGTGAATTCAGGTCAAATGTGGGAAAAACTGTTGTAAATAAGAAAATGGTTAAAAGGTTAAACATACCAATAATTAAATGAAACATTTTGATTTCAGAAGAACTACATTTTGAACTGAACAAAAGGATAGTTTAAATTGTTTTCAATTTTTTTTTCCTGTTTTCTCTGAACTAAATTTCACTTTTTGGTTTGGTTACCAAGGGAAAATAAGCATAAATCATAATTTTCCAAGTGTTAGACTGGCATTTAGAAACACATTCAGAAACAGCAGGCAAACACATAGTTCTAACCCTATTCTATCTCTTTCTCAAAAACAAGCAAGCCCAAGCCCTACCTTAATATCTAACTTACAAACTCCTGAGCTCTTTTTTTTCCTGCTCTTCCAAACGCTGCCATGTGCCACACTCATGCGGAAGACCTGCATGCTCCTGATGACACAACTGTTGCCTTAACGTGCTTCACAAAGTTTTCTCTTCCACCTCTGTTTCTCCTCTGCTGCTGACAGACCTGCCAGGGAACAGACACTCTCCGGTTGTAATTTAAATCACATGAGGGAAGACTTGAACCAAATTTGTAGAAGTGATTCATGGGTTTAGCTGATGTATTTTTTTTCTTAGGGTTTTGCTGGTGTTGCTTTTTTATACCTGCATACAATTTATGAGAGGAGGCATTATGGTCTTAAACCCAGCTAATATTATTCCTTAATCCACTCAAAAGAAATGTTTGGCATTTAACTTTATAATAAAAGGTATCAGTTAGGAACTGTCAATGTTTTCAGTAGTGATATCTAATTACTGTAACTTGCTATAGGCTATCTTGTTAAATTCTAGTTGAATGACTAAGTATTCCTGACAAGTTTAATGCATTATTAAAGGTGTAATTACTCGGTTATTGCTCGTGTAATTCTGAGTTAATTACATGACATCTAAATTCATCATTTTTATGTTTATTGAACTTTGGTAAATTCACTTTTAGCTATTGCTTGGTATTTACACTGTGACTCCCTCTTTTACTCATTTTGGACTTAAAGGAGAATGGTGCCCCATTTGCTCAGCACAGCAAGTGAAACCAGGAAGGGGAGAAGGCGAGGATAACCACAAAAGGTCTGATTTTCCCATCCCAGCCTTCTGTTTTCCATCCTAGCCTAGCCTACCACCATTCAACCACATAACATTTCAGCAGATTTGCTCAACTTTCACAGGGAGAAAAAAAATTAGGCTACAAGTTTTTAGGTGAGCTGAAGTGAAATTGTGACCCTACTGAAAGCAGCAGCAAAGCCCTCCCTGACTTAGAGTACGATCTCTGGGGATCTTTGTGCTGGGGGCAGAGGACTCTAGGTGAGAACTGCCCAGGAGCTCTGGGATGTGGGCACACCACTGTCAGCAGTAGCGATCAGATGCCAAAGGGACATCTCCATGAGTTAGCCACTGGGATTTCCACTTGTAGCATTCAGAAGCAACGTATAAATAAACTATGCATCTGAAATGCCCTTCTACTACTTTTCTCCCTCCTGTAATGCCTTTTCTCCACTCTTGATTTGTAAACGTAGCCTGTTCTGCTCCCTCTGGTACATGCTGTATGCAGTCCGTTGTCCCTCCCTCTGTGCTCACTCCAGGCAGGCGGAGAAGGTAAATGCTGTCCATGCCACAGCTACCAAATGAAAACCGTGACAAGCTAAAGTGCCATCATTGTGTAGCCAGTGAATCTGAGGTTATAAATCTTCCTTCATTCCCATTTGGAAGAAGGATCTTCAATTAAGCAAAAATTGATTTTCTAATGATTTCTTCTTCTGCTCATGATTGGTAGATTGTTTGAAACTGCTCCAGCCCAGCAATGTACAGAGAGAACAATTAAACGTGCATTGCAGTTGACAGCAGGACTGATTTTAAGCAAGTGAATGCAATTTAGCCCTTTCATTTTTGGCAAGAGCTGAAACTTTTAACAATTATGAGAGAAGAAAATGTTATTCTGCCTAAACATTGCAAGTAGAAGCCAGTGAGAGAGCAAGGACAGAATGCAATAGGGTTTTGGGAAGTTGTTTCTGATCTTATGGACTCCATCACTACCTTGCATTGCATGTAACACTAAAGTCAGGGCACTCACACCTTCCAATAAAGTAGATGACTTGAGTAGTTAGTAATGGCTGAGACATCAGCAGAGGCTTCAATAAGCTACTTGATAGACCAGATACCACATTGTTTCTGTTGACAGAGGTCCTTGGGAAATTACGGTCTTGCAATCAAAGTTTTATAAGTATGTTCAAACTTCAGCATTGATGCAAAGGACTCAAAACTGATTCAAAGCTCACTAAGTTCAGCTGAAGTTCTTCCACTCTGATTTCAAAGCTCTTTGAACCAAACTTTAAGGCATGGGCCTCTGTAAAATTATACTTTTTCAGGTGCACAGAGAACAATCAGAATAGGATTAAAATCTTATTAGATGTGAATTAAATAATTTAAACCCTGCTTCTTACTGATGCATTGATATGCACTAGTTCACCATCTAAACTCTCTGGATGTACTTTGGATTCTACTGACACTGTTGTTAATGAGGTGTAACTTAAATTGAGATTCTTACATCTACAAGGACAATACTGATCGTAATCATCAGTGCTGTCTTAATCCTTAGCAGTATTTGCTCTTCAGATCAGGGCTCCACTGTGATAGGTATGATATGAGCATGGCAAAAAAGACAGACTCTGCCCTCTGCCCCCCCACCTCCCAAAACCTGCAACGTTACAGAAGATCCAGAAAAATGTCAGAGTGCAAAGAAAGCCAGAGACAACATTATTCAACAAGGAAGGCTGAATTACCAGTATAGCACCAATTAATTCTTGTTGCAACTTTGTGGGCATCATGGCCTGGAACAAAACTGTAGGAGCAGAATTGATGCTTCCAAGTCAGCCGGCACTAGAGGTCACAGTTGTTTCCAAAGCTGGACCACGGTATGTCTCCAGTTTAATCCAGTTTAATCTTTACCATCTGTGGATGATGTTGGCCAAGACAGTCTAAACCTTGCTAGGACAAGTCAGTAGAAGTAGGCCCAATGTTTTCTTCAAGCAATCAAATGAAATCCTATTTTCTTTCAGTCTAGTAAAGGAAGTTTTGAGATTTTCAGCTCGCATTTCCGAGTATGCTAATTTCATCAGTGCCCACATATTATTCTGCTTGATCTGACCTGAATCTGACTTACTGCATTTCCCAAACTACTTTTCACTCAGCGGTTAATTAAAAGATTTGGTCCCTGACACACTGCTTACAGCCCTTATTGGCACCCATTAGCCCAGCTAGACTAATTCTCCTGAAAAGCAAACCTCCTTATATTCCCAGGGTCACAAGTTCACAGTCAATTCCCTAAATCTTTAACATTCACTGTTAGTTCATTATTTGAACCTAGTCTGCTGTAAGAGGCTGTATTCAAATGCAGACATAAAAAGTCATTCAAGAAAGACAGTTTCTCACACACATCACTCATCACTCGCCAGTCTGTTCCATCGCTGCCTATCTGTCACTCCATGCAACTGGGCCTGTATAGTGCAAGAGATATGAAATTATCTGATTTTATTTTTACTCTTTTTTGAGTACCTTGTTGTTTAATTTATGTCCAACAAAGAAAGAAAGTACAGGTAATAATTTACCCCACGCAATTAGCATGTATCATGCCTCAAAATTCAAAATTATCTCAGCATTTTGTTTTCCTGTGCACACACCTAAACCCTGGCATTGCCTTTCAGGCACATGTAGGACTAAAATCTGGACATAGACATCAGTATCAGACTGAAAGCACACAGCACCAGAGCTTTGACAGCCCCCTTCAAATAGTCAAAATTCAAGACCAGATCTCGGCTGAGACTCTACACAAACATGCACACGTGTTCACACACCTACATAACCACATTCACACTCACACACGTTTATAAGCACATCTGGACTCATACCATTTTAGTGATAAAAGATAAAGCACAAACTTTAGATCTGGATCAGGTGGTAGATCTCCACAAGCCCTGAATCTCTAAGAAATCTGGCTCCCGGGCTCTGATTCAAATCCATCCTTACTGTACTGAGATAAAACTAGAAGCAAAGTCCACTTGGGTAGGTGTGTGGGAAAGGAAAAAGGCAAAGTTTAATTACTAAAACTATGTGGCTGTGCAAGCATTCTACTTAAGTTAGGAGGAGTTGTCATTAAACTCAACCTTTCCCCCTTGAACCTGGTGTCTGGAATAGCTCAGACACCAATGACGACCTCATGTATTTCTTTTAATTATTCTGAAGTAACCTCCTCCGGCTCACTACAAGCCCTCAGCTACTTCAAGCAAAGCCATTCTAATGATTTCGATTAAATCTTGGCCTCTCCCCAACAGAACACAAATTAAAAGCATTACTAGGAGGATACAAGCTTCAGCGCTTGGAAGTGTTATATAAAGAATGGGGAAAGTTGCCAAGAGCTTGTTGTCATTTCATATGCCGTGGGGGCTGATTAACCCCTCGGTGGCTTTTCATACTCTCGGACGATCACGTGGCAGATTCCCGGGAGGTTTCCTTCCCATGTCTGCCCCCCCTCCCCATTATACTTTCAACTCTTTTTAACTTGATATTTGGAGAAAACACTTCTTTGAATCAAGCACGTGTTTTTGGGTCCCCAAATCAGCTGTGCTATCCTGACACAACTCGGAGGAGAGGCCTATTGCGCTCCAAGCCTCCAGCTCCCAAAGGTCTCTAAACTGTTCTATACACAGCTACGCTTTTACCTTTAAATTTCAGTTTTGCATACACATTGTCTAAGTAAAAGTCTTCGGTGGCAACTGAATCCCCACAGTTTCAGCATGGCTGCGCCGACATCTATCTTCAACTGAAAGACTAACTCCACCAGCTAGCAGGAGCAGCACACTGTTATCCTCCAGTGGCCCAGCCGCCAACAAGGGCAGCAAACCTGTTTTGCCAGTGCAATACCCATCAAACCATGCTGGGTGTCCAACTGCCAGTATTACACAGGTTGTGTCCCATCTGTGAGCACAAACACAGATCTTCTCACATGAAACTGTAGGGATCAAAGTATAAACCTGCTTCTGAAGAGCAGCTCTACCCATTATTTTTTTTTAACAGAACAAGATAAGAGTGACCATGGGGCAAGCACAAAATAAACGTGTGAAAATCTCATGTAAAACAACTGTCTCGCAGTAACTATGCAAGGGTGGACATGAGGCAAACTTGGTTTAGATCCAGCTGTGGCTATAAGAAGCACAGAGTGGCAGGCATGCTCAGCTGCTCCCCAATTTCTTTTCCATTCCCTATGTTATTCCCTTTCAGATCTTTGGATAAAAAAATTAAGGGGCAGCTACAAAGCCAAGCTGCCATGAAAAAGGAACAACTGTCAATTCATTCATCGACTGCAGCTGAAGGTCTCGGTGAGGCAGCAAAAACAGCGTAAGCCTGCAAATCCTGAATCCCAGCCTGCCATTATACACGGTCCTCTGCACTCGGGCAAACTGCAAATGGAAAGCAGTGAAATCAGGACCTTCCATCCACTCACACCCGCTTTGCACAGCGGCAACCCAGTATCGAGGTACTGGGCAGGGGAGGACAACAACTGAGCCATCCTCAGTGAAGCTGAAACACCTCAACATAAAACAAAGACGTGACATAAGGTCTCATATTTGCTGCAAACTGAAGGATCAAAGATAATTAGCTTCCAATAAAACCCTATAAACAGTGAAGAAAGAACTGCTGTAATCAGGCTTTGGTATTAAAATATGACACAGCAAAAACATCCCACCAAAACCTTACAAAATAGGTTTAGAAACTATACTTTGAAAGGTGGCTGAGACAATCAAGCGTTACCTGAAGGTGGCCTGGGGGAGCTGACGCGGGTTCCCAGTGCCTCTTTCTCCAGATTTATAACAACAAAATCAAGGAAGCACTAAACCAGCAGGGGCTTATTATCTCAAGAGATAACTACAGACAGCTTCATTTTAAAAACAATCACCATCATCACCACTATTTTTTCCATTTTTTGAAACACAGAAATGTGGCGAAATATCCGGCTCCTTCCAGAAATCAAAGTAATCTTCTCCCTAAAGAAAAATCTCTGTAAAAATAACCAATTTGCTTCATTTGTTGAACTTTTTTAAGGTAGCTTAGTGCTGAGTCCGTGCTTACCCTCCGCCTGCATCTCACCCACTGGCATCACTATTTCTGCACTGCAGTAAACCACACAGGCTTAATATGACTTACCAGATTTTGCTCAGTAGAGGAGGATGAAATTTTCCTTTAGCAGTACCTTTCCTCTGTCACCAAAGGCCTTCTCCACCATCCTGCCCTCTCTTCCCGCTGCCCCCTATCATTTATCATCTTAATCCATTTGTTTTTCATTTGCCATTGAAGAGAGAGGGGGTAATCAAAAACTCAAAGTATGGTTTTGGTTTTGCAGTGGAAATACAGAGACTGTCAACTTTTTACAGGAAAATGCTTCATATTTTTCAACCAGCACTATCTGCAAATTCCTTATAAACAGCGTTCTTTTTGTCTAACAATAATAGATGGATCATCCCTGTTCCTAATATTCTGTGTTTTTTTTTTTTTTTAATCTTAAAAATCTCCAGCATACCCTTTTGCCCTTTTATTTTCCCATTTTTGGAAGCCACTCCAGCAAAGGGAGGCACAGGGGCTGGAGTGAGTAAGGGGAGAGGGAAACCTTTTACTAACCACGTCTAATAATCACAGTGCAGAAAAGTGTGCCTAAAAGTTTTTCCTTTTTGATTCATCTTGACATCTTCATCTTTCACACTCCTGCTGCAAGGCACTGATACTGTTTTCCTGAGCAATTCAGAAGGAAAATTCCTTAATATATTAAGAAATCTCCAATCAATTAGGATGTCAAATCAGGAAACAATTCCCTACACTCCATCAAAAAGACCCGCTCCTGTCTTTTGTCAGTCATTGCATTGAAATAAAGAGGTAGCTACACTCAAAGAAAGCTGTCATGTCAAACAATACATCTTTCATTCCTTCAAGATATAAACAAGTTAAAATGTGGCAGGAGAAAAACAGTCAATCGACTCTGTTTAATGGAATCAACTAATTGGGTAAATTACATTTTGATAATGATGTTAATCATTGTGGAGACATCCCGGCCCGTAGTTTCGCTATTCAGCACTCTTGCTTACTGTGTCCCCTTCTCACTTGCCTCCTCATGCTGGGAAGCACGGAGCAAACCATCTAAAGGAGCAAGCTCTGCTTGACTGAAGGTTTCATCCATACACCTGAACATAGCCCAGGCTTCGGAAATTAGGGTACAAAAATCAATAAATGCAGGTTACAGGGACAATAAGCAAACTCAACTCTTCAAAAAGGGTTCCAGCAGATGATAAGAAACTCCAAACTTACTTGATGTGAATATATGTCAATATTCACACACACAAAACTCTTTCTACAAATTCATATTACTAGAAATCATGTAAGCTGGAGTAAATAATACTAACCTTTTAACAAATATACAAGAAGAACTGTACATCAGCTTCATCGTTGTGCTAATTCAGTTCATTAACACTTTGCAGAAATCAATCCACTTGGACTGGTGCTAACATCCAACCGAGACAACTTCTTTGAGCCCAAGCATAGCACGAATAATTGGAGACAGGAGGACTACATTTTCCCACTCCACTCCTCCAGAGCTGAACCGGTGTGCGGAGCAGCTGCCTGCGCTTGCCCAGCACTGCGTGTCCCCCTCTTGCCCCAGCAGCAACTGCCCGGAGTGGGGCATTATCAACCACATAAGGGCCAAGTCTGAGTTTAAAACAGCAGATTTGTACTTACTTATTTACTTTTACAGCAAAAATCCAAGCAGTACAACCATCAAAGGAAACTTAAAATGCAACTGTAGCCTAGGGTCAGGACACAAGTGGGAACGCTGACCTTGGTGGAGATGACAAAGTAGTGCGGGCTTTCTGCTCACACTCGGTGTGCCCCGACCGTCCTGGACGACTCTCAGTCACAGCTCCCTTCAAAATCAGACGTTTCCAAATTGTATACAGAATGAAACATAAAAAAGGAACCAAGTGAATCCTGTTATGGGTCATCGGGTTTTTTTGTTTTTGTGATTATTAAGATAAACTCAGGCATACAAAAGCTTAACAGTCTGGAGAGAGAAAGAAGTCTCTGTGAAAATTGATTTAAGATGAAAATTGATTATACAGTTTTTGTAGGGCATAAAAAATGGTAGTTTCCAAAAGCAATAAAAATTACAAACATTCATTTCGTATATTCCCTTAAGACCCACAAGGAATAGCCAGCTAAGACCTCTATCAGATTGTTGGCACCATCAAACAGAACCAGCCTTCGTTTGTAATTTGACTTGTACAACCCAGGGCTGAAATGAAGGGTGGGAATTTCTGAACTGCTACGTTATCTGAAATCCAGCCTGGAAGTTCACTTATCAGCATTCTTTGTTGGTATGAAGTACCATTTAGTTATATTTAATATTGGACTAAAAAATGAATGGTGTTAACGATATTTACTGGTATTACTGGAGATGTAGGAAAGGGGAAGCAGGCTCAGTGGGTTAAATTAATCAATTTAATTTTTCGCGTTATTTTGGAAACACAGAGAAGCTGGTGCATGCCAAGGTCTGGCAGTTCTGGAAGGTGCAATCTTTTCATATCAGGATGACAGAGCCCGGAAGATTTACTTCTAGAGGCTAATGCTTGGAGGACGCTAAGCTACTCTGCCCCTGGTGTTCCTCAAGATACAAACAGTGACTTCTCTGCCCTGTCTCACAGCATCAGAAACATCTTACACAACATTGTTAACTAAGAACACATGACTGAGATGAATAGCTTACACATACTACCTTTGTGTAAAGAGACCATTATCCATGAAACAGCTAGTATTTACAGTTGAATAAACAAAGCCTATTAAAAATATGACAGTGTTTGAAGTAATTTGTCTTTATTTTCCTTCTAATTCAGAGGCTACTAGTTATCCACTGCCGTGGTGTCCAAGCATTACCCACTTAGAATAAACAGTCAGAGCAAAGTCACACGCGGAGTTTGTGCTGTTTCCAATATTTCTCCCTTTGCCTGGGAAAAGGGCAGGAGCTGACGGAGGAATAAAAACTCTAATTGACCTCTGTTTCATTAGAGAGAGTTGTGTTCATTTTTGTTTTGTTATTTGTCTTGTTTTCAACCAGTAAGTTGCATTAGCTTCTTAGTAAGATTTGGAATTGTTGATTTGCTAGTTGAAAACTGAGTAGAAGGGATGTTGCCTCTGTATCGTTTAATGGTGGAATAGCCTTTCGGAGGAGAAGGCTTTGCAGCATTTGTCAGAGATGGCCACGCTCCACAGAGCCCTTTCTGCTTCAGCCCACCTTGGAAGTCTCAAGCTTCATATTCTAGGCTGTGAGTGCAGAGAACAGTATCTTCTGCCTTTAAATAAAGCATCGATCTTTCAAGAAAGTGTTTAAAGATCACTTAGACCCTAAGCCAGGGGAATCAGCGATGTCTCTGCTGTGGGTTCTTCATTTGCAAATGGACGGTAAGGAAAAAAAAAAAAAAAAAAAAAAAAAGATTTGTTTCCCCTTCGTCCTCGCTATGATCAAAGCTTTACTCTCCTCATCCAGCATCCACCAGACACCCCTGGCCCAAGAATACATGGGTCACATGAGATGGGTAAAAGAGCACAAAAATCATAGCTTGTTCCTTCCTGTCTCAGACAGAGCAGCATTCACTCCAGATCTCCTAGCCACACATCAACTGCAGACTGTAAAGTTAAGCCTTATCTTTTTCTCCTGTTGTTCCTCAAACAAATGTCTCTCGAGCTACATTTCCTTTAACTTCTCCCAGTATTTTTTCCTCTTTAAGTAGGTTAAACAGAGCTACTGAGCAGGCAAATATATTCTGGAATACCTGGGTGTGGGGAGGGTACAGGCAAGCAGGGAATGGGAAAGGAGGAGATGGATTTAACTCATGTTTGCTCCATAAAAATTGCCTAAAAAGACTGGATTATTCTATCCGTTGACTTGCCAGCAACCAGACCGTGGCAACCACTAATGACCTGAATTCAGTTTCTGCTTCATCACAGACGCACAGGTGTCCATATCGCATTACCTACAGCCTGACTCCCCCGCCATGAATCCACGTTGTGTTAGATACTAAGACCAGCTTCCCTGTGGTGTAGGACAGGTCTGTACTTCCTGCCAGAAACGGCCCAGCAGAACCATGCCTATCTTGTGTCTGTATATCTTAAGTTCTTGGTTTGCTGAAACAAGGAAAAGAAGGAAAACCTTACACCTGGATCCACATCCCGAGTTCCGTCTGTTTTCCAGAGTGGCTGCATCTATACCTAGTACAAAACCTGAGGGGAAAAATGATACCTGTAAGCACTGAGAAGATATATTAGGAGCATATAATGGAGAGCAAAACCCACAAAAGCAGCTGTTCTCAGTGCTTTGTGATTTTACTTCCACTGAAAGGCCCGTGCATGCGGAGGAGAGAAGATGTACCTAATCTTCCAGGACTATCTTACAGGATCCAGCGGACAAGCAAATGAAAGCAAGACTACGGTACAGATTCCCCAGCCACCGTCCCAGCCCCTATTGACAGGAGGTGTTTGCAGGGTGCTTCAGAGAAACACAAACACTAATCTAAAAAACAGTTGGAGAGTAGGAGTGGAAAATTCCTAAATTCTTAACTGTGCAACATGCAGTGTTTCAACAGCTTTTGTGAAAGCTTTTGAAAACATCAACAAGCCGTGCAGCTCCCAGCACTTTGCAAAATAAATGTACCCAAATATTAAGGCCACAGAGGTGACTTTGTCAACCAGCAGAAAACATGACAACAGCAAAGCAGGGAATGCGGGGGAAGTTGTTAGGAATTTTTATGATTGTCAACTACGGAGATAAAAACGCAGACGGACTCAGCATTTACTCCCACAGGAAAATCACATTCAGCCTAGAACTCCACTTTAAAAGAAAAGTAATAAATAACAGAAAATGAACAGGAAAAAATAAAGGCTTTTGTGCCAATTTCTTCATTCCGTATTTGGCACAAGACTGGAAGAAGGCAGGGAAAAGCTAGGCTTAAGGCATTTTTTCACCTTCTACATTGCAGCCACCAGAATGGCTGGGACCAGCACAGAGACCGGTGTGTGCTTTAACCGTGATACCAAAAAGGGAGGTCCCACTTCCCAGCACACTGTGTGTCAAAACTGACATCCTGCAACGAACTGCAGAACCCTGCAAAGAGCAGTCTAGGGAACTCGAACGAAACAAAAATAGGCCTTTAAAAAGCATTTTCCTGCCTGAAGCAGCTCACCTCAGGATTGCAATGGAGAAAGCGGCACTGCACAGAGAAGGGGCAGGAGAGATGGCTGGAGGAGGATGGCTCCTTCAGCGTCAGTGAGCAATCAGATTGCCTTGGCCACAATGTCAGCTGTACCCTCTTCACTGCTACAGTGAGGCTCTGCCCCGCAGATGCCAGAGAGCAGTCATCTCCTGCCAAACCTTACTCACCATCTGCTATACCCTGCCTCTCTCGCACCTTCTACCAGGGAGTGTCCTCCAGACATCCTCCATCATACAGGATCCACACAGGGTGTTCAAACACCAATCTGGTTTCCAAGGTTAATAGCTGATTTGTGTCTCCAAAGCAGCATAAAGAGCACAAGCCTCACAAAGTACCGCTGCTATCGTTGGATGGTTGATTTTAGTACCAGCAGCACCCCTTCCCACACTCATATCTCCTCCCTGCCCACCCCCTCCACCCCCCAGACAGTTGACTAATGCAAGTGTTTCTGAGGCCACAGCATGAAGTGATGCCATGTATAAATAACCATCCATGAAATGGAAAAGGGAAGGAGAAATGCACATACGGTTAGTTCTGATCACCTCAAAGATCAGACCCACAAATGACCACGTCAGCCCAGCCAGGGTGAGAAGGGGTGAAATATGAGCACGGTGCTGAGAAAGAGGCATAAAGGGCAACAACCCTCTGAAACCAGCTTTCCTGCCAACCCCAGAATAGCTGCGCTGAGAGTCACAACCTCAGAGCACTTTGAGCTGGGCTTTTAACACCCTCCTAAAGAACTCCAGAGCCCAAGCCATTGACTTCTGAGAGGACCTGTGAGCCAGGACTCCTAAAATTTTCCTCGGTGCTCAAACTACAGATTGGCACAGAGACAAAAACAAGTGAAAACCGTTTGTACTCATGTTGTTTTAAAGTGGGTGGGGGGAAACCTCAAAGGAATTTCAGTTCCTTGGGGCCATTAAAGTTCAAAGATGAGAGCGGCTTTTGGTATCAGGCCTGCATCTGGATTGCACCCAGGATTCCCATCTCACTGAACTTTGTCACATTTTATCTTACAGTCCTCAAAGGCAGTAGCACATCGAGTATGACCCATTTCTAAACATACAAAGGAAAGGAATATATTCGCCATATGTTTGTCACATGTTCAGTTCAAGTCCTCTCGCCAACTCTTCGCACAGCTGATATGTAGTATATTCGTAGGGCTTGACCTCGGAAGAGTTTAATCTCAACTGGACGTCTTGCCTGTTCCATTCGTGCATGGTCACTACAAGCGTTTGTGCACATTGAGCAATTATGCCCAAAATTGTTTATTTCTCAAATACTTACCTGATACTCAAGCACGAAAGAGATGCTGCACCACATAGCTACAAACGAGTGTGAAACCTTCTTTTGTGTTTTTAAACAAGCACATGCACACACCCAGTGCAGGTTCCAGAAAATGACTATGAATAAGAAAGGCCAAAACCAGAAAAGAGTAAAAGTAACAGAATAACGTTACAAATACACACCTTTCTTAGGCACATAGTAACGTGGACATTTTCACCACAGTGTTTGAACCTTTCCCAGTTAATTGAACAGTTTCTCTCTTCCTTCCCAAGCAACGCTATTAGTTTACGTGGATATATATGGTATATAGAAACAAAGAATTTATGTTCCCGCTTTTAGATTGTTGGGTTTTGTTAAACTGTGTTCTGACCATGAGCATCCTGGGTAGTACTAACGATTTTCCACCTGAATTATTTAACTGATGGATAATTGCGTATTCAAAAGACAGCAGTACGTTGTTCAATAGAAAGTTTTGATTTTTCCCTAGAAAAATCCAAAAAGATGTTCTTCAACAAAGGTAGAAAAACCAAAGTCCATCAGAGGTGGAAGGGAAATTTGGGATACTTTCCAGACGGATCTAATGGCTACCTTCCCAACAGGCTAAAAGAAGCAATCTCACCATGTATGCCACTTACACGTTGTCTATATTGCTCAAAGAAAACAACAAAAAAACCCAGATCACCATACATATGCAAACTCCTCCACACTCAACCAGTGAGTTGGTCCAGAATTCAGTCCAGAAATTCAGCTAGAGTCTTGTGATGAATACGGCAGGTTAATCCACCGTGATAGCTGCCGCAGAGGCACTCTGGAATTCAGTTCTGGCTCTGCCAACGATTCTGCACAATCTCGGGCAAGTCACATCTTCCAATTTCAAAAGCCATTTCCCATTGGGTTTTGGATTTTCCATTTAGATTGGAGGATTTTTGAGCCAGGAGCTGGATGTCACAGCATGCGTTTTCAGAGTCCAGCACTGTAAGGCCAGCCCTTCGCTTTGCTGCCACACACCCCCCCCCCACTGACGATGGTTAGACAACACAAGGAA
Organism: Dromaius novaehollandiae; assembly: GCF_036370855.1. Taxonomy (NCBI): domain Eukaryota; kingdom Metazoa; phylum Chordata; class Aves; order Casuariiformes; family Dromaiidae; genus Dromaius; species Dromaius novaehollandiae. Next base: position 8,891,759 of record NC_088113.1, on the reverse strand, counting down.
GCCCTGCATTGCTACTGACTGAGCATATCTGCGTACAGGGGAGCCAGGCCCACCGACTCAGTCTTTTCAAATAACAGCCTTTAACACTTCACAATGGGGCACTGCCCAACTCAGTTAGCAACTCTGAAGTGCTAAAAGGCCCAGGGAGACCTGAGAATGTAGAATGATCTTAAGTTACCAAAGAAAAATGTAGCTGGGCTTCCTTGCCACCATGAGTGATGAGGAGCAGGAAATAAGTTTCTGACCATAATCCCTATTCATGCTTCCTCAAAATTAGAGATAATCTGGGATAAGAAAAAAAGAAACTGGGATAATAAAGTTGGGAAAATAATCTTGCACAAAATCAACCCAAAGCAGAACACATTTAGCCCAAGCCTGCTCACTCCTACAGCTGAGCTAGTAACACATTTGCCTACACAGCCAGGGCTAAATGGCAGCCACGCAGCAGGCGACTGCCGTAGCGGCTGCTTGCAAGCCTGCATCACATCACAACCGCCTCGAACCAACAGCCCCCTTGCCTCCTTCTGCTAACATCGTCTTTCCTCTTATTTACTTTGGGCTCTCAGACTGGGTGTTACGTCCCTATATACATAGGACAGTTCAGAGCTCCCACCCTCACTAAAACTCTCTTACTGACAAGAACAGATTTGTTTCTGCCATGGTAATACCAGAATACTTCGAGCTCTGGGGAGCGGTGAGTCGTTTCAGGCCCTACTCCAAAGGGTTAAGATCATTTAAAAGCCCTACGATCAACTGCTGCTAAGCCATATCCTCTTTCTACTACTGTATTTCTGTACGATATAGCTGGAGTATAATGCAGTGTCACTTGTTAATCAAGTATTTTCTCATTCATTCAAATATGCTTGAAGCTGCTCTGGATGCCAGCTTCAGTACGACAGCTGCATACACAATCTTCCGCTGCACCTCCGTACACTACTTTTTGCAACAAATCATCATCATCCAGCACGAAGGTGGACACTCTGCCTTGTATTACAAGCTCCCTGTGCAAGTTATTAATGATTAAAAGCAATTTCCTGCCTTTATGTTCACATCTCCATTGCCCATGCACTTTGAAAAACAGTATCTAATACAAATGACATGGTTTTCAAAAGTTTCTGCTTTACCCCTAGGCAAAAACAATGAACACCTTGACGGAGCTTTTATCAATCAATTTTCATTTAGTTTCTCTCTATTAAAAAGTCTTAAGATGCCATACTTAACACCAGGAACAACAGCAATGTACTGCGAGGTAGAACAACAGTATTACTCAAAAGAATGTGATTGGTATGTTCTGCAATTTGTGGTGGGTAGATCACATTGATCAACTTTATTGCAAATCACGGTGTATCATGGGATTCATTCGTTTTTTCAAATATAAAGCCCCTGAACATTACTCTCTGACTTGAAAGGATTTTATTTTGTATTAAATTGGTGAAGTAGCAAATACTATTTCATATACATTTAACAAACAAGAACAGCCATATATATTGGGCTGTATACAATGTCATAAAATTATGTTTTAATTTCCCAGAGGAATAGCTATAAAGATGTGAAGACCTTACTTCTCATCAAGTTTTAATTATGATATTAATGGTCGATGCAAATCAAAATTTTTATCCTGGATTGATTTAACAGCCCGACCCAGTCTGAACAAGGGGTGTAAATCTAGAGAACTTCCTTTGAAGTTCCCCTGGTTTTACATCAATCTCTTTGAGATCAGAAACTTGGCCCAAAATGTTACAAAGCATGGAACAGCTGCTTATTGATGTGTGCACAGAAGTGAAAGCTTGATGCAACAGCGTTAGCATATTGATTTTTTTTCCCCCAGGAATTTGCAAGGAAAGAAATAGAAATTCAGTGTTTGATCCCTAATCTGAACAAACTTCAGGGTTTGCTTACAGTTTGGTACAGGAAAAACAAAGCAAGGGAGATAAGAATGTACAGACATCAGTTTGCACCAGGCAGTTACAAATGGGCTGCACTGACCACAAAGAAGCCAAGAGGCTCTTTTAAGTTAAAAGAGCAAAGAAACATAGGTTGAGAACTATTTTCTTAGAGTAAAACATATCTCCGGTTACTATCGTTGAAGGGAAAGAAGTCTCTACAAATGGGCTGCTTAAATGCAAAAGCAAATATAATAAAGATTTCTTAATCAAACCTGAAGCCTCAATGGAATTACAAATTGCTTAGATACCAGTGTGACAGTCATCTAACAGGGGCCTGACCCAGCTTCTATTCAAGCAAACTGAAAAAATCCCACTAATCTCAACAGGCATTAGATCAGGCCTTAGATATCCAAAACTGGCAAAAAAGATAATAGTGAGGTTTGAATTTACAATTTACAATTAAGACAGCTGCCAGCTTTAGAAATCAGCTCATTGTAGCAGAGGCTGGCTTAGGAACTGGAGCAACTCCAGGTGAAATCCATTTGCGTGCTTCTCTGTTTCAATGGAAGCAGGTTCTTTTCTACTCCAGGGCTTTTCAAAACCAATTAGCATGTTTTAAAGCTCACCTTGTCACTCAACAGCTTGACCACACTTTAGGCTAAGCATCTATAGCAAAGGAAGCGGAATTCCCAAATCCCAATTGCAGAATTGGCAATAGGGTAATTCCAGCACTCTGCCCTGGAAATTATCCTGGGATGCAAAAACACATCAGGATCCCACTATTTCTTTTATGGTACTTCGAGCAAGAGAACAATAATCTTCACCCTAGGTTTGACAGTTACACAGTCAAAAATTCAGGGGCTGAAAACTGCCGCTTAAAAATCCATTTAGGAAATGTCCACAGTGGATCTAGGTCTGTTCTGGCCTCACTCCTGCAGGGAATTTTTTCTTCAGTCTTGTCCTTTCTTCCTTCAGCCCAAAGTGAGGGTGAAGAAGCTCCTTCTCGCTCTCAGAGTGGGCCGGGGAAAGGCAGCCGCCAGCAGCCCAGCTGCTGAAGCACAAGGACTCCCTAGCTAGCGTGCTCAAGAACTGCTCAAGAATTGTTCCTGCCCTTTGCTTTTGGCGCTGGGGCATGCTATGCACTATTAACTGCTACTCAGTGCCCTGGCAAGGAAAGCTTTTTCTAATTATTTTTTACTTTTTTTAAAGAGGACCCAGCAAAAGGACTGCATTTCAGAAAACTTGGTTTCTATTTCTAGCCCTGCTGGTCTTCTCCGATCCCAGATAAATCAATTCCACAAACGGTTCACAGTCAATATGACTCACAGTCACCAAAAGGGGGAACCATCCCTCCTTCTCTTCTCCGCCCCCTTCCCTGGAAACATGTCCCATCCGCCTCTTGGCTCCAGACGTGGTGTTCCTCACTCCTGTCAATAACCTCATCCAACTCTCAAAGCTGTCTTCTGGCAATGCTCAACTATCAGAACCACTTGGCCTGCCCAGGTAACCGCCTCGACCTCCTTGCAATTCTCGCTCTGTTTTTCCACCTCGTAGTCGTTTACTACTTACACTGCAGTGGCATCTTGAAGCCCAGTGCGCTAGGTACTGCGAAAGGGACAGAACAAACCGAAAATCTGCTTCCCAAAGAGCTCACTCCTTTGTAGTCAGCCCTTACATCTCAACACACATTACCCTGTCCAGACAAGATTTCTGTTTGTTTTGCTTTAGCCATTTGCTCCCTCATCCCTCCTTTATCACCCCAGGAAATTGCTGGCAAATGTCTTAATCATTTTTCTGAATAGAGGTAAAAATATATACAAAATATTTAACCATATCATGTCCTTAGAAACTAACTAGTCTGCACCATAACAGTGAAGTATGAAACTGGTATGGAATCACATAATTTGCAAGCTTTCTCTCGATACATGCCCCAGCTCCCTATCGGGAAGAGCACTTAAACTCAATGCCCACGGGAAGCAGGGCAGCAGCTATTTGCTGACATGAACGCAGAATGATCAAAATAGTTTCCTGCTCAGTACTCATATCTTGGCTGCTACTTAAGTCTATGCAACACCGCGCGAAGTGCCAGCTCTGAGCATGACCCGCCATTTCCAGGTGTAGCTCTGCCAAACTCAAGGACCAAAGCTCAAGTGACTCGGTCTCATGGGCCCGGTATGTGTGGACACAGGCTGTGCTGAGGCGTTCGGTGAAGTTCAAGAGCAGGTTAAGCTGCACGCATAGACATAGCACAGCAAAATCCTCATCCTCAGTTGGGAAGTTAAGTGTTTCCACAATAAACATAATAAATAACAGTGACAGCAATCACATGCCAACTGCTCATTTCAGTACTGACACAGGTGTGAAATTGTGCTTGCACCTGAATTTTCTGTGAACTAGTTAACATTTCCACTGCACTATTAATGTGAAGAAAAAAAAAAACCCATCAGACAACTCTTCTAGCATAACGGCACTTTCCAGTATTGCTTCCAGAGCTGGAAACATGGGTCAACACTGGAAATATTTCACATGGCACCTAACCAGTGAGGAAACAAATGCCAAGCATGATCTAGTGTCATCCAGATTAGCTCCCGCTGGTGCTTGGATTCAAATTAATGGGTTACCCTCCCAGCAAATGTCACAGGAAAACCTTGCCAGGAAACAGCTTACCGAAAAAAATAAAAAAAAAAAACCCAAAACAAACAAACAAAAAAGGTAATAATAATCATATTTCGTCTTGAATAAGGGATTCCATTTCAGTCAGAGTTCCTTCCCACAGCCTCTGTCTGAGCACACCTTGGGAAACACTTTTGGGAATCGAGATCAAACAGGCATAAACAAACACCGGCTTACGTACACGCAAGGGAGTAACGTGGCACCTGAGCACCTCAGAGCATCCAGACAATCCCTGACCCCGGAATCCACATCCTCTCTTTAACATGTCTCATTCCCTTCAAAACGTTCGAAGGCATGATATACCTTTCAGAAATGAGAATGTCAACACCAAGCAGCTTCAAAGGGCTTTGCTTTCTTTGCCATTTTCTAGGAGGAGGTTTAAGCTCCGACAAACAGCGGTCTGCGACGGGAGGGCCCTTCACCTTGCCTCCAAAAAAGGAGCCGAGCTCCTGGAAGCGACACACTGACCAGACAAAAATGGCTGTAAATTCTTCTCCATCTTCAAACAAACAGAGTACCTACCTGGTTAGGTGTACGCAGTTTAAGGTAGATAAGATTCCTCTCTTGGATCCTACGGTGCCAAATACGTGTCTGCCTCCAGCTGTTCCTGCTCTCCTGACTCCCCCAGGAGTGGTTACTGCCCCGCACAGCCTGGCACCTGCAAAACCTCCGCAGACAGCTTCAGATGAGAGCAGGCAAAGGCACGCTACAATATTACAGCTAAACCAGTTTATCAGGTAGTTGTCTTTCAAAGGTGCTGGTCCACCACACCTTCCCGTTCCTGCCTTTGCACTAGCTTTGACTTATGAGCCAAGCCAAGTGGCTGCGCGGGCAGAGGACTCGTCTTTTCGTAATGTTCCTTCCCAGCCAGCTTGACTCACTGGCCTGACTTCTCCCATCAATGCCAGCGTCTGCAACGAAGCAGGCAGGAACGTGCTAGAGCACCACGCTCACAAATGGCACCCTGAGCCAACACACATGGTCCTCTTAAAAACAGGTCTAACCTAGCTGCCTTCGAAGCAGTTCTGAAGAGGTGATAACCTCTAGCACAAACACCTTCTGCCAGCATGGCCACTGGCAGGCTGTGGCTCTGCAAACGCCCTACAGGGAAGGGCAAAAGCGGTGTGGGGTAATTCCTCACGCATGATGGAGGCCCTTCCCTGCAAAACATGAGAACTTGAGATCATTTCTGGGTTTGGAAGCTTTTAGGTTGAAGTGTTCTGGGTTTCCTCTGTAGCCAGGAAAGACAGAAATTCTTTCCTGTCCAAGTGAGATTCTTGCAAAATGAAATTACACCAAAAGCATGGGCTTCGAGGGAAATCATGAAATAATGCAATACTGATGAGAGCTGGTATCAGTGGGCCTTGACTACACAGGAGTTTGAGTTTCTTTAACAAAGGCATCGTTTTAAAACTAGTGTACGGTTAATCGACAGCAACAGAAATTTTTTAAAGACTCAAGACGTGGACGATATTCAGAACAGTTTTAGCTATTGTGCGACACTATTTTTCTAAACCAATATTGTGTATTCAAGCAAGGGGAGCTATAACCCTTCTACGCAGACTCTCTTCAGTGAAAGAAGGAAAGAAACAAATCTGGGTTAATGTTACTTCTCTCACTGCAGTGAAATTCTGTGTTCAGCGTTACAACAAAACACCTGTGATTCACTGCTGTGGGACAAGGCAGTAGTAACCAAAAGATACTCTACAGTAAAACTTGTCCCAGTGACACCTAGAGTCAGGCTCAGAGCTGCCTACACTAGCACTGGGTACGTATCACTCTCCAGCTGCAAAACCACTGTCAGTTAAGAGGCCTGACGCTGACACTACCCTGCTGCTCATCTTCCTTTTCCATGCCAGAAGTGACCGTGCCCTGCCAGCAGCCAGCTGAGCTGCTTGTGCGACTGCTTCCTAACGCACTTTGGCCCAAAATGAACTAGGTTAGATTAGTTGCTTTAGATAATAAATCTTTGTTAACCTCTACCACCGACCGAAATGAGTGAAGGAACAATCACACAAACAGCCCTACAGGTAGTCCTGAGAGTGGAGCAGCCTTGGGAAAAGCCACCTTCTTCCTCACCACAGCTAGAAGTGGGAGAGAACGCATGTCCACAGCTGTGTAGACAAGGAGAGCAGGAGACTGGCTTCCTGCAAGGTGGAAACTTTCCATGTATCATTGAACTTAATATTAGATCTATTTAAAAATTAATCTATTTTCAGGAATTGAAAGTCTTTTCCTCTGCTCTTACATCATTAAGACTGGAAAAAAAATAGTTAAAAATCAGTTATCATCTTTTCTGCTGTTTGTTTACCCCTGTGTGCCAGATGGCTTGGAACGTAAAAACAGATCCATGAGATGACACATAATCCTCCAAATATTCAGTGCCCGGACCTCCAGTGGAGCTCCCCGGAAGTCCCATGCACATGGTGCCTGAATGCCTGTTTCACTTCTGTTTATACATCAGCTTCACTTTCTCATTCTCTCAAGTTAACAAAGTATTGCCACATTTGGGCTGCAGACAAAGAACAATCCCACACATAGCTCTTCTAGAAACCAGTTTTCTCAATGAACAGCACCAGAAAACATTATTATCTACCTCTTTGTCACAAATGGCACTACATAAACCCACTTTGCCTGTCAAGTCTCTTGACCTTTTTCCTTTAAATGCTTGCTACCTACCAAATGGTTTCCAATGGCAGTTTTGCCTTCCTGGTTGATCTGATCCTCTTCCACCATGCATTAACGGAGGCTGAATCTTTGGCATTGCACTGATTTCCACTGCACCAGGCTGCAAAGTTACAAACACAGGAAATGTCAGAGCCGCACAACCCCTGCAATTGCCAGCTACCAATTTCACGTAGCCATGCTGTAGGTGAGGAGGGAGGCTCCCCTGACCATGGGCCTTTTTGACCTTCTCCAGGGAGACCCTTCCCAGGGCTTTTCCACAGCTCCTGGGGAAGCAGCGTACAGTGACGGAAGGAGTGTGTTCCCGTCTTCCCTCTTTAGCCTCACCCTTCTCCCAGAGCACTATCGGGGCACGTACCTCTTCCCACATGCCCTTGCCACGGCTCTGAGGACACCATCTGCAGTAAAAGACCCACCCGCAGATAAAGCAGCTGAGCTGGAATAGCATCTCAGATCAAGCACAAGTACATACGCGTGCCGTATAGGACACACAAAGGTTAGCATAGCTTTGTGCACGCATTCACCAGCTTCCTCTCCAGATGGGGCGAGACCTCCCAGACAACCATCTGTAGCAGTTCGGCGCATTCCTGGTGGCTTCAGTCTGCCTGTGTGAGTCTTTGAGGGTCTTAAACAACTCCATGAACAACTTAATTACTTCGTACATACTCCCTTAAAACATGAAAGGAAAGGGGGATTTTCAAACAGACAAAGCAGAATTAAGCACCCAGGGCTCAATGATTTCTAATGCCACTGCGGCGTTTAATCTCCTGTCTGTGGCAAGTCAACAACTACCAAAGTCGTCTTCTAAGTTGCCCACCACAGATCACTCCACAGGGTAACCCCTCTCCTTACCGGCCCACCTGCCAATAAACTACGATCAAAAGTGCAGCATATTAGGTGCTGTACAGGCGCAGAAAGGCACTGTTTCCTTGCCCAGAACTGAGGAAGATCTGCCTTTTTTCTTCCTCGAAAAGCAGCTGAGTTATCAGCTGAGGATGTTGGGTGACACCAAGAAAAGTGCACGTATATCCATCACTGTGCAAGGATGCACTCACATCTCCTTGCAACTCCTGTGAAGGTCTACAACCAGCAAAAGCAAGAGAAAACAACAGGACAGACGACAAACCAGAAGGCAAAAAGGAGATGCTGTGAAGAATTTTATGCTATTTTATAGGCGTAAATCTGTAAATCATACTTAAAGATACATTACTTCTAAACTCAGATGCCACCTGCATCTGTCCAAAGGTATCAGTGCCTAATGAAGTCAAGACGACTAGAATAAAATAACACTGTTTTGTAAGGTAAAACTTTTGCTTTCCATTACTGTATCTGCATTTAACCTCCTACAGGCTTCAGCCCAGCGCAAGCCCACAGAATTAAATTCATTATTATTCATTATTCAAACACCATCCCTTTGTTTTCTGGAATAGCTTTGTAGCCTGGAGTCAAATGAGCTAAAGTAAAATTATGTGACTTGGCATTGAAAATATATTACCTCAGCTGCCAGAACGGATTTAGCAGAATATGTGCACAGTTCGTCACTTCTTCCCCAACTGCCTTCACGCGCACAAAGGGGTATGACAGCCCCTGAGTTATGAGGGGCCATTCTAGGGGCTGTGATGGATTAGATTGTTTTATGCACTGACTTAAGATCTCATTTCCTGCAACATTCACAAGTGCTTTCTCCACGGCTGAATAGAAACCTGTTCTGTCCTGTGTATATTGCCCTCCCTTGTTAGCCAGCAAAACCATGGATTCGGGGAATTCGCACTAGAAAGAGCTCCCACTTGCTCGGGGATCCAGGCACAGTCCCGAACAGGCCGAGACATTTGAGAGCCGCCAAGCAGGTTCTTCCCGCGCCTTTTGCTTGGTCCCGGCCAATTGACTCCAGAACAAGGGGAACAGTCGCTCAGAGCAAGAGCAGAGGGGGAAGCAAATTCTAATCACATCTCTGACAGGTCTCACTCTGCAAATTTTAAAATGTAGATTTTCTGTTCTCATCAGAGGCACTACAGGAGGAACAGGAGGGACTACAGTTCATCTGGGGCTTTCCACACCTTGCTACACTACTCTTTCCCTGGATGCTACAGTTCGAGGAGATGTTAAATCCAGTCTTAGGATTGGCACTACCAAATCAAAAGCACCACAGACACAAACCTAACACAGTTTTAGGCTGTGCTTCCGTATTACGGGGTATTTGGCCGCAACACTAACTTAGGGAATTTCTGTCTTGCCTGTCCTTACCTGCATCCCTGCCCTACAGCAGGCTGCTTTCCACTCTGTTGTATCCACAAAAGCTGTTTGCAGGCCACACTACGAGCCACGTCAATGAACTCCACCAGAATACTAAGAAATGTCTGGTTTTGCACTGCAGTAAGGCAAGAGCCTTCGAACGTGGCTTGGTTGCACACACATGGTCTCAGTGGGCTGGTTCACATTTGTCCAGAAGTCCGGTGGGGCACAAAGCACCCAGCCAGGCCTTAGCTGTCCTCCTGGGGCCAGCAAGCCAGCACAGAAACAGAAAGCAAGTGGAGCGTGCACGCTGCACGCTGGCTGATTTCACAGAAGCACGGACGTGTCCACATTCGGTCCCGCTCAGATTTGTCCTGCAGGTGACCTGGCAGGGTGCAAATCTGCTGTCAATGACAGCAGAACCACAGCCCAAATAGCCCTGCGTAATACGGGAATAACACGAGCTCCCTCGCTCAGCTGCTGCGAAGATTAACTTCACCTATTTAAGCATTAACAATTTCAATGGTAATAACCTGACAAATATTGCCACTAATATTTTCAACTCCTGGAAACTTAACTGTATTAAAATTAACATAGATGGGAAAAACTAACCACGTAGCAGTTCTTGCATCATGTAGTGACAACCAGTCAGATCCCGTAAGCACAAGCGAACGCAGAAGCAGCGGCTAATCAGCCCGTGTCTCCCCCTGCTCGCTTTGCTTCAGCTGTATCATAATAGAATCTATGAACTGCAAGTTTCGTGGTAATTAATCTTTGAACCACTTGTTAACTTCCAGTGTGAGTTGAATATCAAGTTGACTGTGTTTGCAATCACTGTCTTCAATAAAGGTGTGTGAAAAAAAAGTTACCAAGCTGAATGGAAAAACAAAGCAAAACAAAACCCCAGAGCACGATCCTCTTCTCAGCCTGAACAGGAGATAAAGCGAACTAAATAAGAAAGGTAGTAAAAATAATCGCTTGACAAGTTTTACCTATAATTTACCCAAGCACAGTGATAGCTAGGCATTTTCTTCAACAGTACAAGCACAAAAAGGCCACCAAAACTGGCCTTAACTTTGGAGAATTCACTAGCTTTACACTGTAAAGCTGCTGTGTGTGAGATAAGATTTTTTAAAAAATTATGGTTTGGGGTGGGTTTTTTTTTTTGCCTGGTGTCTAAAATGAGGAAAGGGGGAAGGGACCGTGCACACGTGCATGCATGCACACACACACACTTCTCCCTGCTTAATGCCTTTTTTACTGCTAAGTTGGCAACAACAATAATAAAAATTAACACAGGAAGGTGTGTGGAAACTACAATGCACTGGCAAAGAGATGCCTGCAGGACCAAGTTAGTTTATAAAGAGGAATCTGGGAGGCTGAGTGAAAAGGGAGCTTGAAAACCATTTCCATGGAACATGAAAAGTTTGAAGACTTTTTTTCCCCCTTTTGGGCAATGCTGGAGAGCAGAAGGCCAGGGTAACATTTCCCATCGCTGATGTGTTTTTCATAGTTCCTAGTCCATCATTTTCTTTCTTCATTTAGTCCATATATGTGCTATAAAACACATTCTGAAACATACTTGTAACGTGCATTAACAAGAGTCCCATTCTGTACATATTTAATAGCCTAAAACACCAGATAATCCAAGGTCTAGTTTCAATCCACCTGTTGCCCATCCTCTCTCCCTGCTTTCAACCACATTTTTTAACTGCTTAGCTCAGGGTTTCAGTGGAAATCTTTTTATGGAGTCCAATGAAAACTGGGTCCAAACAAAAGACAAAAGTTAACTGGCTTATTTCTAGTTAGCATGCCCTTAATACTGAACACATGTGTAACAGATCTCCTGAAAAGATATATTTAAGCATGGTTTAAAGGCTCCCTTCAACTGGGGCCTAAATGAGAAAAATCCTAAAATACTGCACATCTACCAAAATATCCAATTGTTTTAATTGGCTATTTGACACACAGCAGGTTACTCTGAACAGATCAATACAAACATTTATTTATAAAAAACAAACAAAATATTTACCGCTATATGCTTATGGTAAAAGAGTATAACAAAGGGATAAAAACCAGTTAATTTGTATGTGTACTAACAGCAGAATACAAAGCTCTTGAGTCAGGAATATCAGATCAAGTTGCTGGAACAACCAGACATTCGGTTGGGTTTGCTAATGAAAGGGCTCATTTATAGGGATGGCTACAATTGCAAATCAGGGACTCAGGTGTGGAAATGCAGAAGTGTCATATTTACACGCAACCGTAAGCACCATCGCAATAACCATTCACACACAGCTGCTTGGCTTTTTTTCCAACATGTATTTACACACCTGTACTCTCTCAGTTTTATTTTTCTTCATTCCCTTTTTTTCCTATCGAGCCTGAAAATAAATATTCTCACAGGCACCATATAGGTGAACACGTGCCTATCTTTTCTTTGGGAATGGCAGAGCTTAGCTCTGCTCGCTTGGTACCGCTGCCTTCGACGGCACCACTCCAGACACAGCTCGGATGGGGCGAGCGGCCCGCAGACACAGCAATACAGCAGGACGCACGCTCCCGAGTGCCGACACAAACCGCTCTTCCTCTGCGGCAGGGAAACATTCGCATTTTCGTTCTCTGCCATCAGGGAAATGAGCTGAGCTAAATCCTCCTCACTTCTCAGATGATTTTATATATGTATTATACAAACACTGGTGTATTGCCATGAATATGTTATTTATAATATCCCATATTACTATAATTATACTACTATAGTGTCTTATTAAACGCAAAGAGATATGTCTAGTTGCAGTGTAGTTATTAGATGTTCAATTTCAATTGATTGTCAAGAACATAGTCATTAAGATTAAACATCTGTTTAATAGGTATATCTTATTACATAGTTGTACTTAAGTCCACAGGCAAAATCTGATTTAACATGAGACATAGTTTAAATAAACTAATTATGCAAGCATGATCTAAAACCAAGCTAAACACAGACCTTTGAAAATGACACATGAGTTTAATCAAAGCCAGGGCCTCAAAGTGAGCAGGACTCAACCACCGCACTGAGTCATGCGCGTGTTTTGATTTCACAGCTGAAACCAGTAAAGCCAGCACCCTCCGGGGGCTTCCTGACTCAGCCCTGCCGCCCCCACCCGCAGATCGCAAAGCGGCAAATCGTCTCTTTGTTCGGCGTCGCAGGAAACATCGCGCGCTTCGCTCGGGAGAGCCGAGCCACCACCTCTGCGGCGGCAGCGACCTGCCGGGGGGAGGCAGAGGGGGCTCCGGCGGAGCAAAAGCAGCAGGTGAAACCTGCCTCAGGCCGCGCGTCACCGCTCTGCCCGCGCCTCAGCTCCCAGAGGCGTCTCGCACCCCATCCGGAGCCGGTGTTACTACTGATGCAGACCGTCAACCCTAACGCTCCCAAAGGAGAGAGACGTCCAGAGACCGTACGTAGTGGGGGGCATAGCCGGCACAAAGCAATGAAGAAGCCCCCTTGCTGCGCTAAGAAATAATCCATAAACCCACAGTCCATGGTGGGAGAGGGAAACAAAGAGCTGGCAACGCAACGTGCTTAACTTCCTTACTTACGTGAGGAAGTTCAGGTCTATTTTGTTTTTTCTATACTTTGGACTTAAAAAGGATAAATCATGTGTTTGGATCCAGGAAGACTCTAAGGTGTTTCCACAAACTGAAAGCAGGTCTCGGACAACATTCCCTAGTATTTCTCCTGTATTATTAATGGCCACGCTGTCAGCAGGCTCCGCTCCGCGTCTCCAGCAAAATAATCCTACGTGCCTCGTTGCCAGCGGGAGACCGGTTGAGCCTTTCGGTACACCCATTCCTCAATTCCTTCGATACTTGACAATTTTCTCAAGGACTCTAGCTTACCACTGCATAGGAAATAGAGCTGCTCAGGAAACCAGATACCAGCACCATTAAATTATTTAAGTTTTGGAATTTTTTCCATCTGGAGCCAGAATTCAGCTCCATGTCATGGAATTGAAATTCAACTTTAATACCGAAATATGCCATTTCCACAATGAATTATGCTCTGTCGGATCTCTAAATCCCTTCCTAGAGGACTAGAGCGAGTGTAACAGATAGCCCCTGCTCACCACAGCCCAAACCTGACAAGATTTTCATTGGCTCCAGTGTTGCCCACCGCTGCCAAGGGTGGGCGAAACAGCGTCTCAGCAATTTTGCCGCTGCCACTCGGTGCTGAAAAGAATCACATTCGTTTTCAGATCTGTTGCAGCCATTTGGCAGTGAAAGATCCCAGAGATCCAAAAGCCTGTGAAACCCCCGGGTCCCTGGCAACATGTCAGGCTGATACGGAGCTGGGAACCTGGAAACGCTGTTCTCCCCCTGCTTCCAGGGGCCTTGGTCAGGACGAGCTTCTCGGCCACTCTGGCTCCTCCTCGGTCCTCCTGCGGTGGCGAGCCCAGGAGCCCCACAACCTCCGCGGTTCTCAAAATCAAACAGTTTCTATAAAATGTTTTAATGTATCAAGTCAGCCAGTCTTAACGGAAGGGGGAAAAAAAAGTTTCCCTGAGATTTTTTTCAATCAGGTTTGATTTTTCCAGACAGCTTCATCCTTTGCAAGAAAAGAAGTCTAGTGGTACAGCAGTACAGAAAACCTCAAAAAGAAAAACGCAAGTGCACCCTATCGGTACACAGTCCAGAAAAACATCAGACTTTTGCACTCACGATTTCTAATTGCTCAGAGATGGCAGCGCTGGCACTTGATGCTCTGGAATGCTGCTTCTTTCCCCACGTCTCAGTAATTGCTCTAATGACCTCCTTGCAACATATCGGTGGAAATGTCAGGAGATTTCATGACAGATATAAAATTCATGTGATTGCCAGTAAAGCAGTATAAAAACTCCAGAAAAATATCCCACAAATATTTCTTCACATTTTTTAATACAGCCATGTCAGGACCGCTCACAAGCTTTTGTATTTGTTACATGAACTGGGTGCCCACATCCTATCAGGAGACAAGGGCTTCCAACAGCTTTCAAAAAAATCAGCAGACACTTTTCTGTAACTTCAGGAAACGAATATTAGGCTCCTGTTTGCCAGGACTACGCTGTGCATTTTAGTCTGCAGTGTATAGCAAATGGGTCCTTATGTATCTACTGCACTTGCCCATAGCAGCTTTGACTCCAGGGAGCTGCAAGCATAGCTCTGCGAACCGCCAGCACTCAGCCAGCATCCCTCCTGGCTAATTCTAGCAGCAGTCACTGAGTTCTGGCAATAACGCAGTTAAATAAAGATGGGTATACCCATGGGTTTAAGTCTAATCATTAACTTAAATAGGCATTCTATAGTGTGTTATAGTGTGTATAGTATTCTGTTAATCACACTACTTGGAAGCACCCAGAAGTGGTAGAGCCGAGCATGCTCTCCACAGGAGTAAAGGAACTTCAAACTGAAAATAATTAAGTGCAACGTCCAGGCAGACATTCAAGAGCAGCTTTTAAAGATTTAAGTCCCAGCCCTTCAAACAGATCTACTCAGGTAACTTCACCTGTGCAGAAGTATCACTGAAGTCAACTGCACTATACAAAACTACAAAAAACCTAGACTAGCATCAGGAAGAAAAGCAGTACGATCGATCCAACATTTCACAAACAGTTACTATGAATTATTATTATGATGATTTTACCTTCTTCCTAGTATAAACAGAATTAGCAGGAAACTCTGTATGTCAAATCCGAGGCAGTTTCAGACCTTGCTTTCAGTTGTTTCACACTCTGGGCCAATCGCTATAATGTGCCAGCACTACGTTTCCAAATTTGAAGAGCCTCTGACCTTCAGGGAGAGCTTTCCATACCTGCATCTGGACCTGATCGCCAAGAATCTGACTCATCTCTGTCAAAGATATACTCAGGTCTTGGGTTAACATCTGACATTCCTGTGCAGCCCAAAGCATCTGCCATGATTTATGCGCTCCCAATGAAAACCATAAGAATTGAAAACGATTTGCAACTGATTCGTTAAAATAGCATTCATCATAATTGATTGGTTAATTAATTATGGCTATAATACAGCTGCATTTCCATAGGAATTCTTTGGAAGTTTAGAATTTGTTCATTAAAGCCTGGCCAGTTCATAGCACCAGCCATGCTGGAGCTTCTCACAGGACAGACTTGCATCTCATAACAGAAAAAGTATCCAAGGCACTACACCCTGCAAGAGATAAAATGTTCTGGTACTACGGCAGAATTACTTTATGAGCAGCACCACCTCAGCCTTTTGTAGTGCCTTTCATGCCCAATACTGTATATGCTATAGATGTGACCCAGCCCTACACAGTGGGTCAGCACAGGAGCCACAGGTCCCTCTTACCCTACCTCGTCTATCCAAACACAACGGAATTCACTCATTCAGTAGTTATCTTTTGGGAGATAGATATTAACTAGGGTGATAGCATCCACAGCACAGCAACACACACGATGAATTATTATATAACAAGAAATGTAGTACAGTATCTGTTCTTATGAAAAATGCCATGGGATCTTTCATCTGATGTACAAGACCAGGTTTTTAGGCTCTCATTTGAAAGACATATGCACAAGCAAAATGCACAGCCCAATTCATCTTGCTCAGAAGGCTAAGCCAAACTTTTTGAGTTATAAAGTGCTCACTGTCCAGATGACCATTACACTGGCAGATGGAGCTGTCAGCTACTTTAAACCTCTACCTCTAGGATGGTTATGCACCGGCAGAGTACAGCAGGTTCAGAAAGTGAGACTGCCTGAACTCACCTGAAAGTGTTTTGGCTCTCAGACCAGGCAAAGACAACAATGCTCTGCCTACAGTCCAATACAGAACAGCGTACGAGGTATATGGATACATTTCTTAACCCTGCCATAGCCATCATGGCCATGAGCAAAACCTTCCTTTCTCTGTGCTCCATCTTCATCTGTAAGACAGCGATGATGGCAACTCTCTCTCCAGGGCGATGGAGAAGAGGCACTTGCAATATTAATAAATAGAAAGTGCTTAGATATTATAGCTTTGGGGGACATAGACATACCCAGACAAGCGATCCATTGCTGGGGCTACTTTCTCCTTAGTTCTTCCTACTAACCCTCTTTAAAACAAAAAAAAAAAAAAACCACTTTTTATCTTCTCATAAGCATTACTGGAGTACTGTCAATGGCTCACACACTGTCCACGTACCACCCAGACAGGGATCATTGGCCTAAGCAGATGGATACCTTAGGCTGAATCTTCAACTAAGGAGAAGTATATCAGTGCAGTGACTTCAAATACAGCAATGCCAATTTTCACCCCAAACACCTGGCCCTACACCTTCTTCTACCTCTGCTTGGGAAGCTATCACTGGTGACATATGTCTTCCCTGACTCTGCAAGGAGCCCATACTGCCAAGGACAAGCCCGCCCTGGCAGGGAGGTGAGACGAAGCACAGACCAGTCCCTCTCCGGGATCCTGGATCTGCTCTCAGCTCCAGCATTTCCCTCAGCTTAGCAAAATGCTGACAGGTGTCTGTGAGTGCAGCAGCCATAAGGCCATCAGATGTGTAGAGATATGGCCCGCTGCAATGGGTCAGAAATGCGGCTGTTCAAATTCAGCTTTAAGGGGAGGGGGCAGAAATTAATATAAGCTTTTCCCTTTTCATTCCCTGCCTTCTCCCCAAATCTCTGATCCTGGTGGGATAAAAAACAAGAAAGATGATGCAAAAGCTCTTTCTGGACTGGTAGCCTAAAAGCGCAGGAGAACTCTTACAGCTCTCTAATGCCAGACGAGGTGGGGGGGTCTGTGATTTACCATTCCCATCCCTTTCTTTGTTCTATTTTCACCTCGACTGTCAGCTGTTTTGAAAAGGGGCTGGCAGTGAGGGAGAGGCAGAGAGCTAGTATGTGTGTGCATCCAGTTCAGGCTGGTTCCTGGCTCAGGGAAACATTTTATTGGATTTGTTACTCTTTGATGCTGATTAAGCCCATGGGGTAGAAAAAAGCAAAAGAGAGGGGGAGTCTGGGGGGAGGGCAGAGATGCAGTTTCCCTGTGGCTGCAATGTTTTTAATTTATTATTAACCATCTCTCATGTGTTATCTGACAGCTCTGTTGAATTCTGGATGCAAAGGAAAGCAGCGCCTGCACTTATGGTTTTCCAGGGTGTACGTCCCCAATCTCCCTGAATCAAAGTCCAGGTTGTTCGAGGAGTTAACTTTGTAGATACTAATTTAAAACAAATAGATTACTGGGGAATTAGCTCCCTAGGAGTTGGAAGGCTGAAGAGTTTCAAGGCCAGAATTGCGCAAGAGAATACAGTGACAGCTCAGGAGCACAGGTCAAGACAAACGGAGGAGCAGAGAGCACCAAAAACAATCCTGCAACAAAGCAGACCCCAGAATAACCCATGCTGTACATCCAAGTGCTTTCTCAGATTTTTTCAACAAGTCCCCTAAAAATGGCTGAATACAGATAATCTCTGTACTGTCACCTTATGTCACGGTCATTTCAATGTCTGCACATAGCGCTGCTTTGGGCACTGCTCTGGTTAAGTTTCTAGCAAAGAGGAAATTTTTCCACTTTTCCATTTACTCTTTCAGAAGACCTTCCAGGAGAACGTTCCCTCTAAGCACCCATGTGCTGGTACCTTAATTCTACCTGGAAGCCTGCAGTAACGAAGCATTTCCCCAATTCTATTATATAAATGCCAACACTCAGAACCAGTTCACTTTGTTACATGGAAAATAGAGGGCACAGATTTGGAGTCTTGTTCCCAGCTGTCTCAAACCATCATGTACATCCATGTAAAACAAATGTAAGAGGTCGTCTGAGCACCCTAGTGAAGTACCAGCATGCTGATTAGCTAGCATACTGCACAGATGCAGATGACTGTGCAACACGCAATGCTGCAAAACCCTGCCTGTAGCTTTACCTCAATTTTGCAAGCCACCAGTTGGTGTTCCCAGCAGGCAGTTCTGAACAAGCGTTCCTACACAGTCAGGGACAACCAGCAATTTTTCCTGATGTCCCTTTGAAGAAACTAAGGAAGAGAAGAAGGCTCAAACCTAACGCACTGGTTATCAGTCACCACAAATTGTCATTGATGCTCATTACGTTTTGTGCCACACTGGTTACCAGCTGTCTAAAGCAAGGTCCCTTTAGAAAGGAGCTTTCCATTTTTTTCAGAAAGCCTCGGCTAGACTGAAACAAGGTATAGTATGAAAGAAAAGGCAGCTGGAGGGTTTGCTTGTGAAATACAGGCAACTGCAGATTGGGAATGGAACAAAGCTACAAGGTCAAGGTCTTTGAAGTTCTTGCCACATGCAAACCAAGAAGAACAACTAATTCACATCAGAGGCCACTACAGCTGATGTAATGAGCCTCTGCTGTAGCATGGCCCTCTCTCCATCCCTGGGTCAACTTGTAATTCTTCTTCCACCAGGCTACTAGCATGGGTATTTGCAAACTACTGACTGTTGAGAACCACAGTTGGTGCAAGGACACGAGGTTAATGACGTTCCAGATGCCCTGCTAATGCTCTCAAACACTGCCACCTCCTGGGAGAGAGGAGATAACACAGTCCTTCCTCGATCGACAAGAAGTTGTGTATTACAGACCAGGAGTCGGTATCATTTACATGGACAGCAACAGCTCCACCACTAAGTAGGGGCTCCAACTAGAAAGAACTAGTCATTAAAACAGGCAGAGAACATCTGAAAAGGACACTGCTGCAGTATCATCAAATAGATCTAACTACCAAAATGTTCAGCTAAAGGAATTTTTTAAGGCCATCCAGAATATGGTGCCATACAACCTCCCGTAATTTTAGGGAAGTGTGTGTATTTAGTGCACTGTGTAAATGAGCGCAAAAGCAGTCTCCTTAAGGCTCACCTCAGGGGAAACCAGAAAAATAAATTTCACTTGACCCCAGGCTCCTCCACAAGTATGACTCCCAAACCGCCTATATCTCTGTTGGCAAAACCCTTCACACCATGTTTTATCTCATTGCTAAAAATAAATCACTTGTAAATTGTTTTATAAATTATGTATAAGATGAGACCTCATAGTCTAGGAAGCGCTACCAGTGTATTCTACATGATAAAAAAAATAAATAAATAAAGGATCTCCAAGGGTGGGAGGGGGAGGGGAACAGAACACTTTTATAAATAATATATTCAGTGGTCAAAGAAAGTTATCACCTTTTATGAAGTGTTTGGGATTCATTATGCATAAAAAGTGCAGCGCTGCTTCTACTGTGCATGATATCAGGATGCGATTATTGAGCTTTACAGCCACCAACTAAGTGATTACTGGTGCCGCAATTTGTTTACCTAACCAAAACCTAGATTGCCACCTCTCGTCACCGGAGACAAGCAGCTGATCTGTCTGACGAGTGCCAAAGGAGCGCCGGCGATTATTCGCAGAGAGATGATGTCCCCGTCACCGGGGGTTTCATTTGGTATTCACTGTAATAGCACTGATCCTAATGAATTCATTTGGTATTCATGTGGATGTCACACGTATTTCCAGAGATGTTCTGCTGTAATTTAGCATGGGTTAATGGACACCTCTATTAAAGTGTTATTGAAAGTTTGACATTCAAATAACCCAGTTTAAAATCAGACAAACCTAGGTATTAAAGCTGAAGGGAGAATGGGGGGAGGGAGTTCAAGTAAGAGGCAAGACTGAAATGCTGTCTTAAGACAGTAGCACTTATCTGTCTGCTATGAAGGAAAATTGCTCCATCCAGCCCTCTTCGCCTCCTCTTTTCCACCTGCGATTAACCAAAAGCTGAGTGCCGACTCTTCACAGGGACTTTGCGATGGGGCCGCCCATCCTACCTGAGCCAGACCTTCCACCCAGGGCACCCGCTGTCTGTCAGCCTGCAAAACACAGCACCGGGGCCGGGAATAACCTCCAGGAGCACGAAGACACGCTGCCAGGAACGGTGGGAGCCAGCCCGCGACAGCCCTGCTACCTGCCTTGGCCACGGAGGAGCGGAGGCATCCCAGCCCGGACTCGGACCAGCACTGAGGCGGAAACGAGTAGCAGCACTTTTGTTTTCCAGATTCTGCAGTTCTGAAAATAATTTTTCTGTGGTATAAACTCAGAGAACAGATTAAGAGGAGAGCAGGATCAGTCCAGAAAGTGGCAGATTTACACTCCAGTGTCTTGCGACCTAAATGCACTACTGGACAGAGCAGGTTCCCCATTCGCTTTCAAGAAGACATCAACAATTTATGTCTGTATTGCCAAAATATCTTGAGACAACACAGAGCATCTCCAGGCTAATAACAGCCAGGTATCATTTCTTTATAAAGAAATTAACTACCTTTTTTCTTAGCAATTTGTTCCACAGAACTGTTGGCAGTAAAGAAGTCAGCCCTTCCAGCTGGAGTCCCACTCGCATTTCTAAAGACTTTACAAACCTTGAACCTATAACGTGCCCATTCCATATGTGATGGCTGCAGAATATATGATGATAATTTTGTGGTGTAAAGGTTTTGCTCACATTCATTTGGGATGACCTGCACAAATATTAAGATTTTGACCAAAAGGAAAGTCTGAACTGGTAAGTAATGTGATCAGCCTAAACACATGATAAAATCTCTGCACCACACTCCACCATCACATTATAACCACACATACTACCCAAATACAGCAATTGTGGCCTGTAGGAGACACAGAGACAGTGTACCACATACTTGGGCAACATAATCATCACATAAACTGATATTTCACCAACTATGAAATAAGTTGCAAGCCACAGAATAAATTGATTTTATTCCGCATTGTAGTAACACCACTCAGCTCCACCCATGCTAATGCAGCCTCCTTGTTTCCATGATAATTGAAGTATATGAAATACAAGAAACCTAAGAAAAATATCCATCGGGTGCAAAATACACGAGGCTTTAGCAAAGCTCAGAGGTTTGAGGTACCACTTGTTGCAAAGCCTTCTGGCTTTTGTGAGGACTTCCATTATACAACACTCCCAGCAATGCCAGCTTCATCCCATCGCGGATTTTATATACTAGTGCCTGTAGATTAAATTGCTGGCTGTAACACAGCATGTGCTGTTTGTGGCCATTTTCCTAAATGCTTCTTTGGGAACAAAATACACAGATGCCTAATGTAAACTAACATCCTCCCATTTTCTTTGTAAAGGTTGAAATTCAATCCTGTGCAGAGGTTCTCCACAAGTCTATTTATTAAATCCCACTGAATTGCCCAAAATAGAAGTTAATAACAATTTAAGTGGTATATAACTTTATGAAGGCCCACCAAACAACATTGACCTTTGTTATCTCTGTGTTTTTATTTGCATATTTGTGCTTGTCTTTCTGATAAAATACCTTGTAGTGTTTTTTTACCATGCATAATCAATATCTCTTTGAGAACATTAGGGCTGAAATCCTAAGTCTAACAAGTCAGTAGCAAAATTTCCATGGACCATAGCAAGATGAGGCCTTCAGCTTTGCCTAACACCCTGCTCTATTGCTTTATTTTACGTGCATACTCATGTACATCTACTCCAAGAATCAACATCACTGAACTTCCTATCACACAAAACATGGTGGGTTTCAACAGATTCAAAGCAGAAGCAACCGCTGCTCTGACCAGCTATCTGCTGTTACCTGCTGAAGTTCTCAAGCACCAAGGGGACAAGGACTGGTTGAGTGAGGAGCGCTCTTAGATCGCACACCCACAACAAACTTCTGTGCAGCAACATCTGCAAGAAATGACTTCTCTCCCAGAGGCTGGCTGGCTAAAACCCTAACAGATGCGGTCTCTGCCCAAATAATTCACACCTTCGTTACCACTCAGTCAGGCCACAGCAACACAGTGTACTTCAGCTCAAAGCCTTCAGCCATGTAAGAGACACAGTAACACACATCACCGTGAGCACATCACACCAATTCTCTGCCCTTTGCACTGAATTTCCAATCAAATTTAAGGTCTCCGTTCTTACCGGTAAGGCCACTCCACCAGCTGAGTGCAGGATAACTAAGAGAGCATGAAAGTCTTGGAGACAAAAAAGGGGGAAATAAGGTCAATAGGTATGTTCTTAGAAAAGAAGGAAGCTTTTTTCAGCAGGGCAGAAGTTTGCATGAATTGCAGACTACTTGCTCTGTAGCCAGCCCCAGACTGCCAAATTTACTCTGTGAAAAAATAAGGACCATCATAAACTTCATTATCTTCTACTCTAATTGAAAAGGATAGATTTCACATTAGGTAAGACTTTAGTATTTGGGAACTAAATGCTAAATGTCTTGGCATTTACCCCATTTCTGCTATGTCTTGCTTTATAAGAAGAGACTATACAGCTTGATGCAGCAATAAATAATTTTCCTAAGTTTTATTGCAGTGCTATGTGCCATTAATGGACAATTTTGTATTATTTTCAAGAGAGGACGGCAGGCTGAACCACAAAATGGCCATTGTGGCCATTACCATTTCATTAAAAGCCAGAAGTCTCTTACCTATTCCATTTCAAATACCAGTTTTCTATGATCATTTCTCATCTCCCACCAAATTACGTACAGATCTAGTTCTTGCCATCCAGTAGTAATGGTCTCACAATCTCCAGCCCTCCTAAAAGACTGTGTAATTGGGCACTGCTTTGCTGAGGAGAGTTTTAAAACAGCCATGGCTCCTGACCTTCAGCCAGCGGGGGGAAAGGAAAGACCTTTCCCAGATTCATCTAGAGTGGCTGCACACTGACCGAACTTCTTGCATCTACGTTTTTCCTTCAGAATAATAAGCAACGGAGAAGGTCCCTGAACCTAAATGAGTTGGAATAAAAATTCTGAAATAAGCCTTGCTTATTAGATGGCATTGGAAAGAGATTTTCAGGGAAAGACTTTCTCTGTCTTTCTCTGTCTGGCAACCAAAATCAGACAGAAGCTATGTGGCCTTGTTGTTCAGGAATGCAGCTAAGACCTAGCAGGCAGCAGTTACTCTGCCACCTTCACTACACCCTGCGTTTCCTGATTTCGGTGGCCATCCTTTCTGTGCCTCTGTGCTCTTGATCCTCAAACATATTAACCTCTCCATACTCCACAGAGAGCATGGGCATACTGCAAATACTTCGAAATGCAAAATTCAGGAATCATAACATTTTATGAAGCCTGAGGTAGATGCAAAGACCTCAAGATTAAAAAAAGAAAAAAAAAAAAAGACCCAAGCGTACAGCCTGTTTTTATTTGCCTTTAGATCATGAGGACTCCAGGGTATGATCAGATCCCCTTTTTCAGTATAATTTTGAAGTGAAAAATACTCTATTTTCACAGGTCTCAATTCCTAAACTAAAAACAGTGTTTCTGATTTCTAGCTACAAAAAAGCCAAGGGAAAAAAAACCCCAGCATTTTAAAGATTCTGCTAAAAATTCCCTCAAATTCTCAAAGTCCAGTGAAATCAGAAACAGTCAGACAAACGTGGAGAAGACTGCAAGAAAGAGGAGTGAAGAGGCTTATTACAAATACTTTGGTTTTAGTTATAACACAAAAGAATTTTGCTATTAAGACTTAGCACATATCCGGTTCCAAGGCATCCATCCGTTTCTTTCTGAATATCTGCCTTTCTTAATGGATAGGGAAAGAAAAATCTAGTCTTGTTCTGCACACAAGTCACACCTCCTTCCAGCTTCTTCTTACAAGAGCCCCTCAAAATTGTCTAACACTACATATAGTTTGCTTGGTTTTTTAACGCACTTTTTAAATGAACAGTTTAAAGAAAATAAATAAACACAAAAAGCAGCGTAAGGCCAGGTTGTTGCACCCTCTGGGTGCAAAAGTGCTCAGCTTTGCGGTTTTCGCTCACTGAAAACGAACAACACGATACCCTTGATCTATCAAGAGATTCAGAAGCCAAAGGCAACAAAAAAAAACCTTGTTCCACTCTGCTGGCCATACGAGAAACATCCTGTGACACCTTAAGTGTCCTTCAAAGGCACCCTACTCTCCCCGCCCCATACAAACTATGCAGTGGACTTGCCCATGCAATGATGCAGCTGTAGATGTATTGCTTACATGATAAACCATTTCAGTTGTGCACTGTCAATTCTGCATTTCCTTGCCCCTCTACATGTTCAGTCCTGTGCACTAGATGCACGTGAAGAGCTTCTCAGTACATACTCACCAACAGTCTTCAAACCAGCGGCTCGTGGCATGGGAGGACCTGCCTCGTTACACCCTCCTGGCTTTTTCTTCTTTCCAGCTGCCACTGCACAAACACTACCAATCACATTCAGCACATTACTAATGTCACTTTTCCATATTAAACACACAACATAGTTTCAACAGAAGGGTGTCACTACCATTAACAGAAGAAAGTTGGTCTGCAGAAGATGAAAAACAGACCGTAGGACAAAATTTCTTCCAAGATCCAGGCTATGGCCTAGGAAAATGCAGATCCACTGGTTTTGGAATATGCAAGATTTTACAGCTCTGTGTTGAACTCTGTAGGATAGAAGGAGATGTAACTTAGCATTAAAACTAGAATTCATGTTTAAAATCCAATACCTGAGAATTTTGCAAGAGTACAGAACAAAGAACAGAAAACATCCAACCTGAGTTCTCTTAAAGGATTTATCACTTGTACAAACACTTTAACTGCAGGCTTTATTTTAGTCTTTTTCTTTTTCTTTTTAAATCAAAAAGCCAAAATCAATTGAAAGAATACCAGCAGATTTTCTAAATGAACTAGCTGCAATGCACCGTGTTATCATTCAGTACTGTATCGCACAGAGTTAACTTGTGCAACGCACACAGAGAATGTGCAGAGAATGCGAGAAGATCTCTCGACACAAACGTTTTTCCTAATCACTGCTCCCCATCTACGTTGCATTTAGCAAAAATGCAAAAGCAGCACAGGCGCACAGCAGATGCAAACCCAAGCCAATTGACACAAAGTGACCTAGGACATGGCAGCCTGCAACAAAATACAGCAGGTCCTGGTAAGCGACGCCAAGCAGCAGTGTGTACACCAGCAGAGGTGAACTCTTTCCCGCTTCCTGCGTGATTTCAATGCATTTTCATACATTTGGAGAATATCAGATGGAAGGGCCAGTTTAAAAGGATGATGTGAGATCCTATAAATGAGTTCAGCTGGGTGACCCCTCGTAACACACACACTAGCCAGAAGGCAAAATATTCTCTCTAGCGAGGAGAAATCTGCCATGGTCAAGTTTCGTTCTCTCTCATCAACTGAAGGAGCGCAGCAGCCACTTCTCTCCCACCTCATTTGGAGATAACTGCCCTCAGGGCAACCCTGATTTTTGCCTCTTTTATGCTTATCAGGGATTCCGTATCAGCTGGAGGCTCCTCTTACAGGGCAAAGTTTAAAACACAGTAGTCAACTGTATTGACTAACAACCCTGCCTGCCCAACACTGGTCCAAGGCAGTAACACTGCTTTAAGCCTGGATGTGCGTGAAGGCACTTCTTCACGGGTGCCCTGCCGGGTGGGCCACCTCACTCCCGTGCTGGCGGTCCATGAAGCCACGCGCCCCGTCGAGGCGCTCGCAGAGACGAGAGCCGTCACTCCTGATCTGCTCCTGCAGCTGATTCAGGGGTGGGGGGCAAATTTTATTTGCAAACTGAAGGGAACTACTCTCCGCCTGCTTAAAAATAGATTCCCTTGCTCTACAGACTACAAGCTGCAACGCAGTGTAGAACAACTGAACCGACCCACTCGCCCCCGTTTAGCTAATTTATGCAAGAAGGAAACCAGCTGAATTTATATCTGAATATTCAAAGAGTTTGGAAGAGTTTGGCCCTTGTGTTATATAATGTGTGTCTTTAACAGCAGACCTTTCCATGCTGTTCCTTTTAAATCTAGACTCCTGCGTGTTCACCTTTTTTGAGATCCCTGGAATTAAAAACCACGCTCGCCTCTCTGTTTCTGCCGCACATGCAAAACAATTCATTATTTTTGGTTCCCTTTGAGCCAGATCCAAAGTCCTTCAAATCAACAGGAGCTTTTCATTTATGAAAAATGCTTTTTTGCATTTGCATCAAACCTTTAATTATAATTGCATTGCCCCTTTAAGATGCAGGACCCTCTCATTTCCCCTGCAGGTTTCTGCTGGCAACTCCGGGATCCTACACAAGGCTCTCTTAACACCTGATTAAATATTAATCCCGAGGTGGGGGCCTCACTCTTTTATGATCCTTTCCCTAGAAGCTCCTATTAGTAAATCACAGTCCAGCACAAGAGGAAATGTGGCCATTCCATTATCCTCAGTTCACGAAGGGGCATTAATTCTTAATAAACTGGCCTGATTATAATAATACTTGAAGAATGCAAAATACGGGATAGACAGGTTTACATCCATGTCTAAGATTAAACACATGTATGGTGCTGGGAGAGGAGGTGGGGAGGGAAGGGCTGAGAAGAGGGAGGGATGCAAACCATGTCGGAAATACTCAGCACGGCAGGCTCGAGCCACGGTACGCTGGAAAGGTCTTCTGTGCCTTCAACTAGTTATTTCTAAAGGAAAAATTCAGCTTTTCCTTTTTAATTTAGAGGGCAACTCTACCCCCCCCCCCAAAAAGGCTACATCATTCACAATTTTTCAGACTTCAAAATAAGCATAGTTTTCAAAGATTTGAGATAAAATCCTGTTTTATCATTCCAAAATGTTGAATAACACGTACATGTCTGCACCAAACTATAAGAACGCTCAAATTCCAGTACAAAAGAAAAAGAGAGAGAGAGACAGACTACTGCAATACCCCTACAGCAGGATCCCTGCACTTCTGCTGTTCTACGGGCAGTGATACCAAGAAAGTAACCTGCTGCAGGACACATGCTATTTTATTCTTGCACTCAAGCTGGGCTGCTGGGACAGCAACCTGTTTTAATTCCAGCGTCCCCTGGCTGCAAGCGACACCGGGAGGTCTCGGGGCAAACCGCTGCCAGCAAGCTGTGACACAGGAGTCGCTGCAAACCTCTCCAGAACTCTTGCAAAAACACATCGCTTTGCTTTAATGCAGACACATGCCACAACTCCTTCCACATCCTTGCCAAATACACACCAAAGTGACTAGCGAGACTCCACAAGCACCTTTGTAACGCACTGCGGGAGTACAGGAGTCGTGACAACACCCCCCAGCCAGCCCGTGGGGACCGTGGCTCCAAGCGCGTGCACAGGAACGGCCCGGAGTAAGCTGCCGCTGCCCCAGGCGCTGGGCACAGCCACACCGCCAGCAAGGGGATCACGCTAGCTCCGCTGCCTGCCACCCCCCTGCTGCCTTGCTGCTAATGCCTTCTCTTCTTTTTTTGAGGAAGGAAACTAGATATCCAGTCTGCTCTACTCTGGCCCTCTGACACCGCTGCACAGCATTACGTAGCCAGCAGAAGACGCAGGCAAACAAAACGGCCTTATAACTGCGCCTTTAATGGAGGAGTGCGCTCATGGACAGACGTAATGTGAATCCAAGCTTCCCCCACCCCACGCCAGACCCCAGCCAAAGTCCTCCTCTCGCTGTGGTCTTCCATCCAAACGATTTCAACACATGACAAGTTTGGACTTGAGCACAGTCACATGCTTAGAAAATCCTACAGTTGTGGCCATCAGCAATAACAGATGTTATCATACAGCAGAGCCATTCCTCTGTCATGAGTGGTGGTGATGGTCCTTGCTGATTATGGCCGTTAAAACTTCTTTATAGTACCCCATAAGGCAAGGCTGTTACAGCTTCCAAGGATGGACA
Source organism: Dromaius novaehollandiae (assembly GCF_036370855.1). Lineage (NCBI taxonomy): Eukaryota > Metazoa > Chordata > Aves > Casuariiformes > Dromaiidae > Dromaius > Dromaius novaehollandiae. The sequence continues at coordinate 8,863,591 of NC_088113.1, read as the reverse complement.
GGCAGCTTCTCACGTACAATTTCCACATTCAACTTCTCCCGAGAGCACTATTATCTTTTTACTGTAGTGACCAGACCATGCAACTCATCATATCCCTTCCAAATCTTAAAAATAAAATAAACCACCACACACCTTAGGGAATTGTACGGGAATACCAAGAGTTTAACAGGAACCTCAAACTGGCAAATCTCTCCAGAATCAACTCTTCCAATCTGGGAAAGGCAGGACCTACTTTTTGTATGAGATAAACCTCAGGCTGTGCTACATTAAAAAAAAAAAAAAATCAATAGGTATATAAAAGAGAGCAGTTATAAGGTATTTGAACCATCTGATGCCTAATCATCATCCAGTTTTGCCAGACCTAAATGCAAGTTTAAGCAATGTCAGAGGATTTCAATGTTTCCACTACATGAGGAAGTTTAAGCAACATCACTGGCTTGATTTTAGTTTCGCTGACATGTATAATCTACTAATACAAACAGATCCTGCTGGTCACCAAATGTGCTAAATGAGAAACTCCAAAAGCTACAGAATAAACACTAACTACATTTCTCCATTTCAATGGATCCAGAATGCTGAAAATGCCTGGAATTTAAATAATACCATTTCAAAATGACTATGTTAAAAATATACTGTGATTTTATCTATCATTCGTATTTGCAGCTGGAAAAACTAGTATATGTAGGATCATTTCCTGTTCACATTGGTTTATCCAGTGGCTATCTTTAGAAACTGTACTACCATTTAAGTCAAAGTTTAAATGAAGGAACTAAGGAAACAGCTGGGACAAAGTTATACTTTAAAAACACAAATGACAAACTTTATTTAGTAGGCGTTTGAGTAGCGGTCCTACCCGGACTTTTGCTGCTCAGGTTTTTAGACACTCTGTTCTCACCAGAGTTGAGATGTTTCAGAGCTCTAGTCTACCTATAGCCGGTAGCAATAACAGCATGCCTCTAACTAGTCCATTCAAGCCCTCTGGAGACTGATACAGAAGATATTGGTTCCCCGTATTTTATCTGAACTAGTTTTAAACTAGTTCACACTGCAATCACATTTTCCAGCTCTGTGCAAATTTAGCCATTTGCTTTCCTGGGGGAGGATACCACAGCTAACATGCACAAAATACGAAGTCTGGAAGACCACAGAGCCTAAGCAATCAGCAAGATGAAAGGTGTAAAATTATTGCTAATTCTTTATTTCTCCCCCAACCAGGGGCTAGTCACCCTCCGTAACTCTTGCTGACAAAAAAGAGAGAAAATTTTCAGGTAATAAGAGACCTATTGCTTTGCAGCACAGAAAAATGGATGCTATGAACTTTCTGAACCAGACCTGAAAGCCATCGAAGTCAGCACAGCAAAGCTCTCAGGGCGTCTTAGCATTAATTTCAGCAGACACTAAAAAGAAACTTTGAAAGCAATACAGAGGTCTCAGCAACCCCAATATGGTACAAATCCATCCTGCACTGACTGCAGAACAATTGCTCAAGGGTGCACGTTGCCCTATTCACTTGATTCTGTGCAGTTTTGCACAAAGTAAGTGGTCCCTTTAAAAGGTCACAACTGTTAACCCATAGCAGCAATGAGACAGTAGTGGTCTCAAATGCATCAGGTCTGAGGGATTAAAATAGAGCCTACTGCATTTCCGCAGTGGGGTAGCCTGCTCATTATCTCCAAATCTAGTCAAGGTCTCACAAATAGCATTGGAAGGATGCCACAGAAATTACAAATATGAGTAAACAGAGATTTCACTCCACCCCAAAAAGATAATTGTCCCATTATCATTGATCCAAACCTACGGAGAAAGCAGCTAACGAACATCCCCACTCTGGGATCTGTGGAGAACTGGTGCCCTCTTTTGTTGTCAGTTTTACCCAATAACCAATTAAGATTTTATTTTATTGCTGCACCTGCGACACATTTTTGACTTTCCCATATGCTATGCTTTGAAAAAACAGTAATTAAGATCTGAGTTTGTTTTACCTGACAGGACAAGAAATCACTAAACATTCAAGAGAAAATACCACCAAAATATTCACAGATCAGCTTCAAAGCCATTAAGGCACAGCTTCAAACCCAAAAGAATGCACCTGAGTCTTTGCCTTCATATCAAAGGATTTGAAGCAGGCCATCAGGGATTCCACCTACCAGCGGCCACCGTTATCCATCTATATGGCCTCCTGTGCCGTAAGTACTATGTACTGACAACACCTGACCTCTGGAAGGATGAAAAAGAGCAATTGCAGAGGAGATGCTCTGTACATAACAGAACTCATGCAAATTCTCAAGCTGAGCCTTGGTAATTTCCAACATAGTTCACACAAATAGCAAGTAACAGAATTATTTGCTACAGGTTATACTTCTTGCAAACTCAGTCTAATGTCCAATTAAGGTATTTTTCTTGGGTCAGTACCAATTTGACTTGATTGTATCTTTCCCCCACTAAATTAAGTGGTGTACATAAATTCTTGATCATGACTTGTCTATGAGATGTTTATCTTACTCGCTACTCATTTTTTACAGCTGGTCATCCAATGCACCTAACATAGTTTCTGCTTCCTGAATACACGACATAGTTTTTAATTAGAAAAATATCCAGATCTTTTAAGTGGAAAAACTAACCAAAACCAAACAGGAATGTCTAGACTAACTACCTTGCACCTCTGGTATGCATGATTTCTTTCACTCACTGTCAAAATACAGTCACATTCTTAGAGAAAGGGCAGCAGCTCACCAATACCCAGAACTATCATACAGTAATATAAGACAGGACATGAAGGAAAAGACTGGTTTTCTTAGAAAAAGAACAAAGACTTCAGTAAATGAAAAGAATTTCTTTCTCTCTCCAATCAAACAGTGAAGAGAAATTCATTTAGTAATTGAACATGTTGGGACTGGCTGCAAACCCCGATTACCCCTATTTTTTGGAATTTGCAGGGATGAAGGTTCAGATTTTCATCAAACTTTCAAAAATCATCAATTTTGGATGCTTCAAGCTTTAGGCAATCCTCTTCACACTTTCTAAGTAATGTTTGATGAAACAAGCCCTTTCAGGGTGTCCTGGATGCACAGAACTTAAGGTATCCAAAATTACATGTTTTTTGTTGTTGTTGTTGTCTTCTCCTTATACTGTAGCTGTTACTCTCTATGACCCCATCAGATTTTTGCAGACCACAAAGTCTCCTTTACACAATTTTTACTACTCCCAGCAGTGGAAAAAGTACATGAAGAAAGCCATAAATAATGTACAGCTCAGGAGAAAGTCTGGGCTTTAATCTAGAAGGGAGAAGTTTGGCATCTAAAAGCCTTAAACAAGCCACTCTCTGACATGTCTCATAGAAAAGGCTCTTGACAGTCATGGACTCCACCAGAGTGCTCACTGCCGTCAGCACTTCCTCAGTTCTGTCATGTTCTTACAGACAGCCAAGATGTTCACTCTGCCTTGTTTTTTTCCATGAGAAAAGTCCATAGTTGCCCTTATTGTATTTAATCCACTGGGACTGTTAACTTTTACCCTTTCTGAATTTACTCAAGGTCTTCTGCTGACCTTATCCATCATATTTTACCACTTGCCCTTTGAACTAGGGGGAAGAAAAATCAAAGCAATTGGAAGGTAGGTCCCCAAGGCAGGAAACAAGCCATTCCATCAACAGTAACTTTTCTGAGATTCCTGTGACACAATTTTATCCAGACCCATGTATTGGACAATCCAGGCAAACCTTCACACACCTGACAACTCTAGAACTCTTTGTACTGCAAGCAAATGGCCTTTGCATATGAAGCAATGATTCATGATTCCCGAACGGATAAATCTTTTTACTTATGAATGATGCAAAAGTGCACAGGCTTAGCAGTACTGTGAAAATTCAGAGTCCTTCTGCTATACTTCAGTGACTCTGAAATATTCAGACAAACAGACTAAAAAACTGAAGGCCTACAACATGTTTCACCATTATGCTTTACAACAGTCTAAAGCATGTTTTTCACAGACCTTTCAACAAATTTTTCAGGAAGTCTATCTTATGATAAAATTACTAAAAATAAAGATACGCACATGAAAAGGCAGCCACACGAACGGTATATTTCTGTTCCCTGAAAATCAACTGAATTTAAAGAAACTTTGATAGGGCTTGTTCAGATTTCTTCTGCCAGCATAGCTTGGTATCAATCACTGGTTTAGAATGTCTAGACATCATCATGGATAGTTCAGAAGAGATCTGGGTTGAAATAAGAAATTATATGCAGTAAGATGGTAGTAAACTAAAACTTTTCGGGGGAACAAAGGATAAAAACATTTTCAAAAGGGATCAAGACCAAATCTCCAGCTATTTCACATCTGGACTTCAGGTCAGATTTTTAAATGCATTTCGCACAATGCAGCTACACCATATTGCATCAGAGACGACTGTTCTTCATCTTTTGCAAGAAACAAGTAGAACAGAGGTCCAACCTATTTCGAATGATTACAGATCCCTTGAAATTTGTGGCCAGAATAATAAAAACAAAATTTAGCGTTGTGAACAACTTCTGAGTTTTAACGAGTTAAGTCTTCTCTCTCTGTCCTGTTTATAAAATGCTGCTGTGTGATTCTGAGCAACTCTTTCACCCCAAATATGAGTACATCACTTGTGTTTGGTATTACCATTCATGCATCTGAATAACTAACATACACTTTCTTGTTAATAACAGAAACTTACAGAAGGAAACCACACTTTTTTCTGGTCTCTATTTCAACAGCAATTTTGGTTTAAGTTAATGGAAAAGGAGAACAAAGACGTTGGAAAAAGAGAGATGATAAAAAAAAAAACATGAGGAATTCATAGAGAAGATGATACCAGGACCCGCCAGTCTCTCATGGTTATTTGTACAAAACCTACACACAAACTCAGGACGCTCCTCGAATCAAGATACATCAAACAGTAAGGAAGTCACTTCAAGAGAAGAACATCTGTAATGCCAAACAAATATCTAAGCGAGTTTCTTTCACCATTTACTTTCCTCTGGAGATCACCTCCACATAACAGTGGAGCAGTTAAGCATCATTCACATGAACGCTCAGGAGATGTGAATATTAACCTGGTACACTCCAACAGCTACAAGTCTGATCACATCTTCAAACTTAAGGCTCAAAAAATAACTGTACACCAGCACATTTGAAACTTTTCTGTATTTCACTTACGATGGCACATTATTTGACAGACAAACACAGTGTTTTTCGCGTTCTGTAGGAGAAGTCACTTCTGAAGAAGGGAATTAATTTTAACAGTGGCCAAACTTTTGCCTTTTTGCCACAAAGTCATTGAGATACATGTAGACAAGCACTGAGTAACCCAAAGACGTGCGAGAGCTCCCAGAGGGAGAGAACGGCATTAGAAAGCTAACCTCAAAGCAATTTTTGCACTGAGGAAGATCTCAAATGATTTTGAAACTAAAATTTATGTTTCCTTTTGGCTTACTGTCACTTCAGTTTTAAAACACAATGTCAAACAAGATAACAGAAATCACAACTAAATAAAAATTGCAGATTTGAAAATCCAAGCTTTAGATAGATAAATATGACTTAATAATACCTTTCTTGGCTATCTTTATGGGAGGGTGAAGAATTATCCTCAGTGGGCTTCAGAAAGTTTATATTCTGAAGTTCACATATATCAAGTAAATTACCAATGACTATGTCTTTGCTCAGCTCTTCCAGCCATTTTTGTAAATCTATTATGGACATGCCTTGTTCCTCAACCTTTCCCTACTGAAAATAAGAGAAATGCTTGGAAAAAGGCATGAAAGAGTTACAGAAGTAGCACTCTTTGTCTTTCCTGATCACGTAGACAGTGACCAAAAATAGATCAAGAGTGTTAGCATCACTCGTGTCTTCTTGTTAATTGGCCTGTTTTAGATGCAGATGTTTTTCGTTTCCAGACGCTGATATTTTTTTTGAGTATAATATGTGCTGCTTTGGCATTTTTGAACAAAGTAAAACTTCAATTTGCTATGCTATCAAATCCCAGTAAGGAGTAGCCCTTCTGTTTTCCATGATCTATTAAGTAAAAAGACCTCTTCTAAACTCAAGTGCCTGTGATATCAGAAATTTTCTTTATTTTCCTGAGACACAAAGGGTTGGGGTTTTCTTGGCATTTGCTAACAACAAACCAGCCAGTTGTGACTTACTTATAATACAAGTGATCAAGTCAAGAATAACGTTCTCCTCCATGGAAACTGGTGCCTTAAAAATCAATATCCAGAAGCCTATTTGATTCAACATCCACAATATGCTTACACTGTATCACACGAGATAACTTCAAAAGATTTGAAGAACCCCACTCCCCCCCCCTTTTTTTTTTTTTTTTTACTAAGCACCTGTATACTCACACACTTATCTACTCTCTCTGAAACGCTGATCTGTATAGTTGCAACACTTTCAGTATTTCAAAACAGCATTGCCAGAAGAGTTTAAAATATTCAGGTGTTTTAGCACACTATATTAAACAAAAATAAACAGCAATCTGTGAACATTTCATTCTAACAGGGGATAAACTGAGAGCCAAAAGAGCCACATTCTCATTCAGTTCAGTTTGTGCTTCAGAGCTGACATTAGAGACATCACTGCAATATAAAAATGATACAATAGAGAATTATACCCTTTCTTTTATCCTGTACATTTTATAAACTAGCATTTACATTCACAGTTATGTCTGTCAGTGACATGCTCACAGTGATTTAAAACAGACCTTTAAAGTGTGGACACAGCTACTTAAACTTGCAAATTAATAGGGCTTGCATGTCTAGATAGGATTTGTACTTGTAGATCAGCTATTCAGAATACGTAGGTACAACGCAGACAAACATCCATTTGCAAGTGGAAATGATCGTGAATCATTTTGGAAGCCTGGCTCAGGTAAAAGAGACTGAGAAGTCACTTCCAGCTGCACCCTGTACACATAAATTAATGTTTTTCTATTCAAAGGCTAACTTTAGTCTAAAGTTGGGACATGCTTATTAAAGCAAGAGTGGGAGAGAGCATTAAAAAAAAAGCGCAGTCAATGTTCTTCAGTTTAGCTAATTGATTTGGTCAAAAACAGAAGAAAAAATTCTGAAGTGCAATAAACAAATTGGTTAATATTCCTTTAAGAAGGCTTGCAAACCTCCTGATTTTTATGCTTTTACACCCAGATAGTTGGACACCTAGGTAACCAACCACCTGCAGAAAATACTCAATACGCTTATACAGCCACCAAATTACACAGGAAAATGATATCCAAATTGTATAAAAAGCTGTAATCCAGATTCAGATCTCCTTTTTAAAAAATGCCAGCAAGAATTTCACTTTCCAAAGCATCTCATAGCTCCCATTCAGTTCAATTGTAATCGCTTGTGCTCAGGACTTCTGAAAAAACCATGACCGGCACTGACAATGCTTTCACAACTACATTCTTTGTAGTACATTTATTCTATATGTTGAATTATATGCCATAGAGTGGCTCTGTCAGGCATTCAGAGCACAGCTGTGATGAGCAAGAGCCCATGATTAATTCTGTCCTTGCTCCTCATAAACTATTGGCCTTGTCTAATTAGAAAAAAACACAATAGAAGTTACAAACATTTTCACCATTTCCAATTGGCCATCAAAAACACAAGAGAAGCCAAGTTGCTTTTCACTAACCGCAATGAATAATGTATAGAAAGACAAAACCTCAAAGTTTACCCCATTTTGTATTTCATTGTTCACATTATCTTCATGCACATTTTTATTTTGCAAAAATTGTTCTGAAACCCACTGCAATACTGTTCTGTGAACCTTTAAAAAAACCTCAAAGGAATCGTTTTTTAGTGTTCTTACTAAATTTTTAAGTTTTCTCTGTTTCTTCATAAATGTCAGCTCAACCTCCAAAGTCCCAGTTTTGCAGAATTTGGTGGAAAAAAATCAATTTTAGCAAGTTGTCCCAACCAGGGCACTCCCCTAAATGTCAAACAAGCAGAGCGTGTAAAGGCAGCTATCATCCCTTTAGCAGGGCAAGCAGTTACCAGTGCTCAGTGTGGAGCCAAGTCCACCACTTTTGGAATAACCACCAGTTTAGGGAACTGGGGAATGACCTTCCCCTTTCTCCCCACGCAGAGGCACGCAGAGCAGGGACGCGGACAAAGAGCTGCCCCGCTGGCTGCTCCCAGATGGGAAGCAGAAGGAAGAGACAGAGGCAGCGGCCAGCAACAAATCTCGCCACAGGTGGACTTCACGGCTTGAGCTACTGAAGCACATCAGACCACGCATGGATGAGATGAGCTCCATGGTGAACTGCTAAACTATAGCAACATACTCAGCTTATCTGCTGTCTGAGACAACGTACCTTGCATTTGTGGATGCCTTTATCACTAGTCACAGTGATACCACTAGAATAAAACAAACACATTTTCAATGAACTTCTGATACAGTTTGACAAATACTACCTAAAGTTACCATAGGGAACAGCATTAAATCTAGCAGTCCTAAGACTCAGCTTTTCATAAGTACATTGCAGTGCATTCAAAGTCCCAGTTCAGACAAAATTTAAGCTAAAGGAATAACTCACTGACTTTTATTTCCCAATAACTTTACAGAGCTTTGAATCAGCCCTGAAAGGTTTCAGTTCTATCATTTAAAGGCCTGGTGGAGACGTGACAACCTCAGAAGCACTACTACACCAACACGCAAGTAACAAATCATCCCACTGTAGAAAGATTTCCAAAAGCCCTGAATGGATGTGCAATTTAATTATCATTGCTTTAAACACGACTAAGACACCTAATCTGCCGCGGTCCCTTCCCAAAGTGAGATTTGGGGCATTCTGGAGGTTTTACAGACCGTAGCTCATACGTATCTTGTTTTGGTACAGAGATAAGCACATCCTGAGCGAGTTTTCCAGTGCCACCATGAGACAAATGACCACTACAGTAGTGGTGTCCACATAAAGCACGTCAGGATGAGCAGGGGGTATAGAAAAGAGGGCTAGCTGAACGCGAGACCATAGCTGAAGAGTAAAGCTAGACCAGCACTACAATGTTTGGGTTCAGATCTACCTCCCCCGCCTCCCCAACCCAAATTTCTGTATTTGGTTTGGGCTGAACTCTGTCTGAAGTTTTAGTCTGAGGAAATCCCTGAATTACCCAAAGTTATCCTGAATGGAAGGGTCTCTTCCCTCCTCTCGGTACCCAAAATGGGGATTGCTAGAGCTAACAGTCCATAAAACCCCATGGTGGGAACTCTGCACCAGCTCCCGAACCGACACAGTGCTGCGCGCTCCAGCGGAGGGCAAAGTGCTGCTGCTCGAAGCCCGGCTGCGAAGCGGGCGCTGCTCAACTAGCAACGCTTCAGTGCAGCGCATCTCTCGAGGGGGTTAAAGTGACACACTCCTGATAACAAAGAAAACACAACAAAAACAAATTTATCAGGGCTTAACCAAAATCCTCTCCATTTAGAGGACGCTTTTGTTTTTGTTTTTTTTTAAATGAGACACGACCCTCTGTGATTAGCCATGCTGGATAAGGAAATCTTTTTCTGCTGCAGAGAAGAGCCCAAAACATTCCCCAAGTTTCAGTAGGTTGTTTGGACCAGGGGCATTTGTTCAGCTCCTTGAGGAAATCAGGACAAGCTGCCAAGTTTGGATCCTGACCCGCACTTTCAAAACAAACAAACAAAAACGTTCCGGATGTTTCAAATAACGTGCATCTTTTGTTAACGGAGAGCGTTTTCAAGGCTGATTTCGCTTTCGCAGCTAAGGCAGCGCGTGGGACAGCAGAGGTTCAGCTGATACACCAAGTGCACGGCGGCCGCCCCGCTTTCTTCCTCTGAGCCTCGAGGAGCTCTTCCCAGTGGACGGTGCCCGTCACCTGGGCTTGCAGATTGGTGAATCAGGCATTCAGAGGCAGGCCTGTCATATATTAGACAAATAGAGTATTTTGCAGCAGTGTATGCGTTTCTGTGAAGCACAAGGTAAAATGTGCTGCAAAACCATACACTTCCTTAAGAGAATGGCAGCCATCTGCTGGCAGGTAGGAGGCAAGGAGAGTTATCTCGCAGGGCTTCCCCAAAACCCGCAACATTTAGGAAAACACAAGAGCCACCTATGCACAAGAGGCATCTCAGTGCCCCCAAAGAAACCCACTCATCTTTACTACTGCAGATGAAATCCTTGAAAGAGACACCAGAGATAAATATAACTAGGGAAACGCACACTTAAAAAGTAGGGAAATATAATAAACCTTATCAAACAGTCCTAGAGAATGGGATTTAAAGCCACAAGTCACTTTCTGGAATTCTGAATCTTATCTAAAGAACGAAAGATTGCCATTTCTTTAATCTACAGACGAAAAGGAGCCAGCTGTACATCTGAAAATCAGCTGTGTATTGATCCTAGCCCTGTTAATATTCATGAAGCTATATCGTAAGACTGGAGATTTTAACACAGTGCCCCTGGACTCTAAATCAATTCCCATTGATTTCAATTGGCTTCTCCCATCCAAGCATCGACCCTACCCCTCCCTTGGAAACATGCTCTCAAGGTCCTTTGAAACACACTTGCTGGATAATGAACTCCGAAGGATTGCATGTGCTTACTGGTATGTTCTGCTTCTCTCCTCCCGTCGAGCTTCTGAGGGGGTGGATACCAGTCTCTGATTTGGTGTGAACACTTAAAAATTTGAACCTATGCACCGCAGGGCTCCCATGAGTTTCTAGACGCCAGAATAAGCTCTTTCCCTTCACCGAGATTTTTCTGAAAAGTTCAAGGCTAATGCAGTCATCTAACAAAATTGCATTTCTTGACACCGATTGCTTCCAGGAGAAATATATGCTGAAATGTTTCTGGTTTCTGTTCGGTAGACTTGTGGGGACTGCAAAGGGGTTTACAGAAGTGGCAGATTCTCACAGGAGAGGGTTGAAGTGTGAACTTAGTTTGCTCCTGTCTCTTAAAATGCTCAGTCCTTAGGTTGGACCTTGCTCTCTGTTAAACTTTCCAGCACCTGACACTCAAGTCTTTTCATAGTGAGTTATGAGGAGCTAAGGGAAGTCGGCAAATAAGAAGATACATGCCAAATCCAAAGCTTAAATTAGGAGTTAATACCTACACGTTCAGTGTTCCATTTAAACATATAAAAATAGTATTTAGATATCCATTCTCCCACTTATACCCTAAATGCAAAAGGCAGGAAAGTATTTTTAAAAATTACACCTTTTCTTATCAAAGCATTTAGTTTTCTGAGCTTTTGCTTCCCCAGCTGACAAAACACCGGACTCATATTGCACAGCCCTCGCCATACAGAACGAGTGGGAGGCCTAGCTAGCCGGTGTCTGTACAACAGTTAGGTCCCTGAAGGATGCTACATGAATACAGAGCAATACCCGAGAGTTTCATTTATAATGAGAGTGATTTTGCGTTATTACATCAGACAATATCACAGCCAAAATGACAGCTCTTAATATCCAATTTGTTCACAACTCAGTTGAATACATGCAAGGTATTTCCCACGCATTCAACTCCTCTTCCTTCTCTGACACTCTGTTTACAGATCAATTAGCTGTGCCTATATTGTAATTGTTTGCACATACAGGATTTGAAGGTGATGCATTTAACGGCTATTAAAAATGATAATTTTAGGTTCAGAAAGCTATCATAGCCAAATGGCTTTTAAAAACTTAAAAATACAACTTTTGCCATGTACGTTAAAGTCTAAACAACCAAACTTAATGCAATATTCGTTTCTAGCTGCCCTCAGAAGGCTTTCAGATACAACTGAGTTACAGTTTGTCTGTTCCAACCAAACAGTATGATTTTACTTGTATCCTTCAAAAAAAAAAAAAAAGAATCAATAATATATAGGTTTGCAATGAGAGAGTCGCATCTAAGCTTCCCCAAATATTACAGCTCTAGACAGAGCAGCCATCCACCCCAAACTGGTGAAACACCATCATCCATCACTTCAACAGAATCATATCTACAATGAAGCTGACCAGCATGGAAATCTAGAATATCCAACACCAATGAGGGTTGTAAAAATAAATATACAAAAATTGAGCAGAATTATTGTGTTCTACAATTCCTTTTCCTTTCCGGTCTTCACACTGTACACTAAGGAAATGCAGATACCTCTCTCTCTATATATAGCAGTAACTCCTTTCACCAGCATGCATAAAATCCATGTCCCTGGAGAACGGGTACCTCAAACTGAGACCAGCACTCTCTGTGTAACATCACAGGACTGAAGAAATAGCTACGCTGCCTCAGGGTAGGGGACGGGCAGACTTCGAAGATGCAAAACTTTGAACCGAAGAGGACAACTCAGCAACAACTGTGTGGGGAACAGCACCCACATGGGTTGTTTTAATTCCACAAAAGTTGGAGGTCAGTGTAGCTGTAGATTTGAAGAAAAGATATCAATCAGCCCTTAGCCAGCACGTCAGTCCACCCGTTACCTGTTCTGCATTTCCCATACAAAATTGAACTCCAGCATTCAGTAAGACAGATGTGGTGAGAACTTTTAGGGCCAGGCCTGTTAGCAGCATAACCCTGGTAACCTCGACACAAACAGAGAATTCAACCCTGTAATTATACGTATCCCTTTCACAGCTTCCTGAGAAGCCAGTGCGAGATGCTACTGCTGTGCCCTGCTCCATTTCACTTTTCTTTATTTAAGCGTGCACTCCTGCGTGCCTCCTGCCTGCCGTTTTCCCTTTCTGCAAGCTCCTTCCTGTCTCCGAGTGGCCTTCTCCTATCTCCTTCGCAATCAGAGAAGGCCGGACATCGCTTGGCTGAATGGGAGGAAGGCTCTGTAATTAACTGGATCCTTTGCTGTTTACATAAACACTTAAAATACACAGACGGCTGAAAGGTCACCTTCAAATACCTAGTGCAAATTAAACCGAATATGGAGGCGATTATTATAGAATGCCATTTAACTAATGATGTGCTGTCTTTCTTCAAAAAAAACTTTATTTTTCTTTAAATACTATTGCTATTTGTATTATTATTCTAAATTAAATGAGCTTTAAACACATTTAGCAAATCAGTCTAGAAGCAGCACATGAAACAACAAAGCGTAGCTGCTTTCCGAGCTGGACTAGGCTAGTGTAGGAGAGGGACAGGCAGAGTACTATTCAAACATTTTCACTCAATTCCCTTCAGCTGTGAATTGCTTTTCTGTTGCCTCCAAATACTTCAAGAAATAATTTTATTAACTAAGTAATACTTTAGGAGTTAATGAAAATGAATGTAAAATCTTTAGTTATAAGTAGGGGAACTAAAAACTGATTAGAAAACTACACCTAACCAACAAAGAACCTGGAAAAGGGCACCTGGTACGTTTTGTTATCAAATTGCTATAAGACTTCCTCCTCAACCAAAATAGCCCAAATTTTCATGACAATTTTTCAAAAAATGTTGTTTCAGAATATTTACAAAACCAGAAATTCAATGAAGATTTACTCTGGATAAAATAATAAATTAGGGTTTGATTACCATTAACCAGAATCTGGAAAAACCTCTCTTCTGCTTTACACCTCAGCCACAGTAAGCTACATTCATGTCATCCATCTTCAGAGCAACACTGAAGCATATGCTTAGCTTTAACCACTTACCTAAGCACCACTCAGGACGACTGGATATAAGCACATGCTGAAAACTTTTCTAAAGTCAGATCCTCACCCAGTGATTGCTGACAATTATGATCCAGAGTTGCACAGTGTCAACAGCAAACAGCCTGCTCTTGTGTCCATCATGGAGCTCAGACCTGACCAACGTTAGACGAAGAGGGTATGTTCATGAAACCTGCTGAGTCTCAACAAAAAAAGGGATTAAAAGCAGAAATAATAAACAATAATGAAAAATGCCTCCCTTGCAAATCAGTTCAACATTAATAGAAGAATACATTCAAACACACCTTGAGCTGCTCTTATGCTGTGCTTTCTATTAACAGTGAAGCAGTCCAGTTGACGCGTGGTAATCTTCACAGAAAAGGAAATGTAAGTTTATTCAACTGAATGTAACCAAAATGCTTTAAAAGTTGTTTTGGAGTACTTTTAACAAAAAAAGGCACCAGAAAACCTACATTTCACTGTATTTGACACAGAGACACAAAGTAGCAGAACAGCATCTTGCCTACCTACCCACTTAATATGCTATAATTAGAGATGAGGAGGCAGTGTTAACATCTAAGCTAGGTTTGATACAGGATATTAATTTGAACTCGAGATAAAGCACTAGGTATAGAAAGAACTGAGAGTTACAGACTTAAAATTGCCAAATGAAAAATCTTTACTTATGGAATTTCCCTCAAATCAGATGTTCCAAGGTCCCATTTGGATTATATTTAAGTATACATATATAGAGAGAGAGAGCTTTTGCAATGCCTAGGCGACATCCAAAGCAGAACTAATCTTTCTAGTTTTTACCTGTATCTTCAATGGATAGATTTGTAAGCGTAAGGACTGCAGGATGCAATGCCAGTCCCCTCATTTTCTTCTAACATGAAACAGAAAAAAGCCATTCTACTGGAGAGCTCTCCATGCTCCTTTATTTGATCCAGGTGGGACACGTTAAAGGAAGACACTTGCCTCTGACAGGCGCTCATGAGTTTTGTCTTTCAGCTGCTGCGCCATGACGGATTTTAAATTTTGATAATCCCTTTTTAGCCCTTTCAGACTAAGGCCATGAAATGCCAGAGCTCAAACAAAACCGGGTCCTGTCGGCCCATGTTCATACAAATAGCCCAGACTAAGATGATTTATTTACAACAGTTAATACAATTGGTAGTAACGACTTTATAGGCAACCTCTAAGTGCAGGCGAGATGAAAAATTTACTAAATTGGAGTATAAAAATTCATAAGAAAATGTACAGAATCAATATTTCATGGGCCTTGCTTTACCTTGCCTTACACAAATCTACTCCAGAGCTCACATTAAAATTTAAACCAGCTTCGTGCGACAAGTTCAAATGCTGGGGCTGTTTCATATTAGTTTAACTTCGGAGGGTATTTTTTGTTTTGTTTGTTTCATAAATTGGAAAAAAAGCACTTAGGGAGCTGTACAGTTTGAGTGCTTGTGTGCTTTTTTTTCTATTTTCTTCCCTTCTTTTAAGACTAAACTAATTGCTGACATAAATAGGAGGAGCAACATTAAAGAAAGATAATCCTAAAATACCTCTGCATTCTCTTTAATATAGCATAGAAGACAATACTTGGAAAAAATACATGGAGAATACTCTTAAAAGCACCAGTCCTGGGAACAGGGCATGAAAACCCCTTGGAAAAAAAAAAAATTGCAAGACAGATGGTCAGATTTTTCAGAGAGTAACAGCACTTGCACAGGAACGTAAAGCAGGAGCTATGTCTGTAAGAGCGCTTAGCACCTGACAAAACCCGTCGCTCTCCAAGCAGCTCAGCACAACCCAGGGAAATGCACGCACTGAATTTAGGTGCTGCAACACTCTTGAAAAATCTGCTGCCAACTGCAGACGCTTCATACTGCTGCAAAACGGACTGAGATTGCTCTTGTGCAAGAGTGGTTGGACGTCAAATAATTGCAGGTGGGGCATCTTTTCTAACTCAAGTGAGCACATTGTGCAGAGTGACTTTATTAACGTTCACTCCACAGGAGGGACCAACCCCTGAACTGGTCTTGCAAGAATGAAACACCTTTCCCTGCAAAGATGCCCATTCACAATAAGGTTGAAACACAACAGCAGCACGTTGTCGTGGAAAATGAACAGTTGACATTTTATTTCATGGGTTACTCACAGGCACGTGAAAGTCCCGTCCTTTGAATCAGCCTTCCTGACCCTGTTTGCACGATCTCATTGAAGTTTTATGCACCCCTTATCTTGACATAAACCAGTTTGTCCAGAACAACAAGCAAGATGTCTTTCTCTTTGAAGATAACAGAAAGGAATGATTAAAAATCAACTCCTTGATGTTTGCATATGATTCACAAATAATAGAGGGAAAGGATGAAGCCCAAATAAAGAAAAAAAAATCACCTGTATTTTATTTGTGCCTGCATGCTCACATACATTCAGTTGGGGTTCACAGCAAATGAAAAAAAAAAAATCACAGATGTTTTTGGAGGACACCAAGTACACCTGGAAAAGGATATCTGCGCCACTGCACTAATAATTTCCACTAGATTATCTTCATCAGTTTGAATAAATGTGGGGCCAGACTTCCAGTTTAGCTGGGCAACTGCGTGTGAAAATAGGGTTAATTATATAAACAAGTAACTAATTAGAAGAAACTGAAGTATTGGCACAATTTAGGGGCAAACATGACTTTGTAAACTTATTCAAACATTTGACTCTTAAAGGTCATTTCGACTTTTACTTCTTGACAATATCCTCCTGGACAATATAAGTCTATATTCTGCTAGTAATTCCACGTTTCTTAAACATTATCTGAATATTGAAAATATTTCTTACTGGCGCAAACAAGTATGTTAGAGAAATTTAATGACCACTTTCTGAAGTTAACAGCAGACTTCAGCATGTTAGCAAAAACTGGTGATCATTTATTACTTATTATACTGTAATTCATTAAGGTTGTAAGAAATATTTAGATACTTAATTGGCATTTAACAAGATAGCTATAGAGAGTAAATGAGACATTAAATCCTCTTCTAAAATGCCCATTAGGTTTGCTTTGGAAATTCATTGATCTAATTCACTTGCTGTAAACCACTCCGGTCTGTGCCAGTTTCAAACTTCAAGATATTAGTAAGAGACAAAGCCAAGGATAGTGGATGTCCTCGCACACAGCTATACCAAAGGCTAATATGTTGGGCACCTGCATTTACGATACTAATGAATAGACCAATAGGAAATATTTCTCTTAGATGCAGCCATTCACCCACGCAATCTCCATCAAGGCCACAATTCTCCTGAGCATCACCCACGCTCTGAGAAAGGGTATCTGAAGGCTGCACACAGCCCGTCTCAGCTTTCGAGCTGCATCTACTATCCCAATTTATACACTCAGCTGTGTTCAGGTTCTGCTTAAGCCTGATCTCAGCCTGCAGCCCTAACTGAAACTCTCAAACTTTGAGGATTTCTACTTTTCTTCATATACTACATACACTATGTATACATACTTCAGATGGCCACAAATTTTTTTCAAATGCATGTTTTCATATAAGCTTTCATTTTCACAGTCTATTTCTTCCTCTTCACTCTCTCAGATATTCTCATTTTAGTCCCTGAAATGACAATATACAGCAGGGGAAAAACATAACAGCTTTTGCAACTTGCTGCTAACTTCTGCTTGCGACCAGTCTAAACCAATATGGCAAATCCCAGGAGAGTCCTAACTCTTCTGCTAAAAGCCTCTATTAGTATTTCACATCTATACATGCAGACTTTGAGATCCATCAGCTTCTGTCTAATACATATTAAACACTTTTTATATTTTCAGTGACTATTTCTAGGCAAATTATTGCTCATTTTTAGGAATTAAAAAAAATAAAAAACCCTTGGTGTTTATGCACACTTAAATATCTCTTTTGATCCCTTATAAAAACTTGTGCACACTTTGATTAATTCCAAAGAAATGGAGGAAACCACAGGGGCTTCTAATGCTCTCATAACACGACTAGCAATATTAAAGCTTGCACACAATTTCTATTTCGGGTTCAAAAGGCTATTCTCAAACTGAATCCTGTGGTATGTCATAAGCTGATATCTTTGCCTCGGTCTGTATCTTTATCGGATCTAAAGAACATGTTTGAGAGAGAGATATAGTAGCTGTTTAAGGCCAGGATGCAAATTCTTTTCATGGTTCGAGAAATATTTATAGGCCTTAAAAATAACCCTAAATTCACTGAGACAATCAACTCCCCTCTAGTGGTGCAGTTATGATGTACATCAAGCCATGCCTACAATACACACCTTTGCTAAGAATACTGCTAGCCAGGAACACCGTGAGATGCAATTTCTAACCAATATAACTATGTCAGAGAAAGACACGATCGTAACAGCAAAATTCACCTTTGGGTAGAGTGACTTCTCCCGCAGTGGGAGAGGGCTGGAATAAGAGGCCAGGAAGGACGCAGTTTTGCTGCCTTTGCTAGAGGAAGTTTGCCAATAAAGTTTGCCAGTAGCCCAGCACGGATGAAACCTCCGAGAGCTGACAAGGCCGTAGGTACATATTTCTGTCAAGGACTGTTTACAATTTGTGAAGGTCAGCTCTTCCTCCGGCGTAAATAAATCTTGCTCCGCTGCCTGCGGCACAGACCTACCAGTATGTGCCAGTGGAGGAACCGGCTCTTTCCATTCCAAGAGTCACATCACGGACACGAAGGTAGCAGCAATTAGCACACGCATTCAAACACAGCCAACTGCCCTCTCCTCACTATCAGGGTGACAGTCTTCAGTGCTTTTTTTTTTCCTCCAGGGAAACACCAAAGACCTACTGTTGCATTTTTTAGGTGGTTCATTAGTACCAACAGCACTGCAGTAGCACTGGATGCCTGCTGTGAAGAACTTCTCCAGTTAACGACAACAGTGCTAAAGCCTTAGCGAGAAGATGCTCCTGACATACTGCCTGAAAAGATGTTACACAGTCTGTAACTTCTGTGAAGCATTCCACAGTACTCATGTTAATAGCATAAAAAAAGGCCCGAAACTAACAGAATTAATTGCATTCTTTCTCCTAGTTTTGAAATTTCCACATGCGATAGAAGACCTGCATATAGCTGACCCCGGCAGTTTCTTCCATCCGCCAAGTCCTCTGCATGCCCTCTTTTCAAATGGCATGCCCTTTGCATCCCAGGGCATTTGAGGGTTAATCCTGTCATCTCAAGATCTTTCTCAGATGCCAGCCAAGCTCATCATCAATTTGACACAGATGTCTTTTGGGGGATCTGGGTTACTCTTTCTGGGAGCGCTGTCCATTTGACAGACAGGAGACCGAATTGCAGCAGCCCCATCAGAAAGTCTACCATGTCTGCTGCTGAAATCTCTGAATTAAACATTTAGAGCTGCAATTAAATCTAAAAGAAAAAGCAGCAAGCTGATGTTTACAAAACTTCATAGCTAATTTATAAACTTTTTTATTCAAGCTCCCATTTTGTTTAACTACTTCAATTTGTAGAAGGAACGCATTTTGGATTGTGCAGGGTGATGTATCAGGATTTGCCTAGGGACAGGTAGTGAAAAATGCAAAAGGCTGAGCTGACATCACTGGGCTAGTTTTTGACATGTATCTAGTTTTAAACAGCTGCTCAGAAAATTAGGGACATTTATTTTTAAAAAGTTTGTCACTGTGTGTGTCTGTCACAAGTGTGCTCTTCCACAAGTGCTTATCCTCTTTTGCGGGAAGTAATCCGGACCGAAAAGAAATGTTCACAGAAAACAGACAAGTATGTAGGTATATTTCTTACTTCACTGCTGATAAACTGGTACAAATATATCCCTCTCTGTATCCATGTTTTGATGGGGGTTTTTTCATGCTGGATGCACAGGAAATACTTTTCAGTTCAGGTGGCCAAATATCTCCTCACTAGACACCTATGTAAGTGGCTGGATTTTCAGAGATGCTAAAAATAAACATCTGCAATGGTTTTATAGCAAATGTCCTAGCTCTGCTGGAGTCAGTGCTAAGTTCAGGGCTGAATACAAACCAATGCAAGTTCTGCTGAAAATAAGTAGCTTCAGTTCACTGTGGTTCATGGGAAGTCTGCTTTGTTTTCATCTGAGCTTGCAACCCTTGAATTTCAGAGTCTGAAAAAACTTCAGGCAAAAACTAGCAATCAAATCATGTAGAGTCCAAGCACAAACAGTCTGTGGTTTGCAACACAGGTTTACATAAAATTTTAGTGAGGGTTTTCCACCAAAAACTAGACTGAGGTTTGACTTTGTAAAAAAAAGCACAAGAATTATCCATGCTTTGGGGTTTCAGAATATAAGCCTCCATGTTTGCCGGCTCACATGCACACACACTCTTTCAAAACCATTTGATCTGTAATACAGACTGCGACTCCAAGAAGAATCAGTAGGATTATTAGAGACTTTGGGATGCATGGGAACACTAACTACAACATAAGGAACAGATTTCCAGCAGGCCTAAGTTACAGCAAAGAAGAACCACTTAAGTCAAATCATGAACACCTCAGAGAGGCTTTGTGTCCTTTTTCCTTGTGAGCATTAACTGCACAGCATCATTTGAGTCACTGAACTTTCTAAAATTTCCCTGTCTGAACAAGTCCTGAAACTAAGAGCTTTTGGCTACTGCACGTTTCAGCCAGAGTCAACCAGTGCAGACACTCAGCTCTACACACTACAGCCCAAGAGGAGGCACAGTTAGGGGGAACCAGAAGCAGGCGCAAACCAGGAATCATGAAGAAATGAAAAGCTTTGCCTTTCTTTGTCAAGCAGAGCCAAAGAGACATTTAACTTCCATATATATATCCATGTTTGCCCATATTTCAGAAAGCTGCCCCCGATGTCCAGCCATTTCACAGTTCACTGTTTCCTCCCTCCAGAGCTTGGCTGTTTGAATTTCTTTTCCAGGACCCTGTGGATTCAGAGCCTCTCCCAGCAACTCAGCAAGCTCGGGCTGACAAGAAAACTGAAGTATTTTCCCAGCAGCCCTTATCAGGAAACAATGTGTCAAACAAGATGAAACTAGCTCTCCATTCTTGGAAGATTTACTACAATTCCCCCTATGCTCACAGAAGCAATGTTAACACTAACCAGCTACACAGTCATGGAGTGTAAATATGGGCTTCTCTCCCAAGTAACAAGTCCTATAAATGCTTTCTGCGGTAAGCCTGTGCGGGTTTCTCCACTCTGCCATTTGCACTCTGATAAACATCTCCACAGGGGTCTATTAACTGTGTTCTTTCAAATGTAGATCTGCCTGCGGAAAAGGCACAGAAGGAGAGCTGCCCCTGAAGAGCATCGTGCTTTACACCTCTCTCTGGCCTTGCTCTAAAATGAGCGGCGCTGGCTCACATGCCCCTACGCGGGACGGAGTCCGACGCAACGGCACATTTGTGTGGGCAACAACTGCCGTCACCGGAATAAAGCGGTGGCAGCCCCATAAGTGACTGCAGCGCTGGAGACAAGGATGCGGAGGGAGTTGAGTATGGTTTTCTGAGACCCTGGAAAATCACTGGCACAAAGAGAGATAAAAGGAAAAAATATGTAGATGTCTGCCTGTCACCAAATCTATTACACTATTCATGACCATTTTTTTTCCCTGCTTGGAAGCAGGGATGTGAGTGATTATTGACTCCTTTAAAAATATATGACCACTGCTAAATAAATGCAAGTGTTTTCTGATGTCTGGGCTGTCCCCAGCCTTAGGCTTGTTTTTTTAAATCTCATTTCTAGCAGCATAGCACAGGCGGGAATGAAGATTGGGGGTTAAATGAAGGCCGATAAAGAAACAAAGCAGAAACATCTCATGTTGTGTGTGTGCTGGTTGAGAACTCTTTTCCCGAGATTTGTTTTTTGTTTGACCACCAGGGTCTATCTGAATCCAAGAGCCTTAGTTAACTCCTGCCAGAACAGCAGTAAATCATGATCACCCTCATTATGCCATTTGATATGGGCTAAATACAGAATTAGGACAGCGTAGGATCCTGAGTCTCCAGTGCAAATTAACTAATGCTATAAATTAAGAAAAACTCCACTTATGCCAGCAATTATATCTTCCAAAGCAAGCAGCAAACAGAGCCTAAATATTTTGTTAAGTGCTTGTCTGTACTAGACTGTGGGGTTGAAGGAATTACGGGTTGATAGCGCTGGAATTTATTAGGGACTGGAAGGTTTTTGGACTCGTTAGGAAGCCAGGAATCATGGAAGCAGAACAGGCATCTGGCTGGGGCGCTGGCCACAAGGCGAGAGGCAGTAATGTGCAACCCACCGAACTGAACTACTCATCTACTATTTCCTAAGATAAAAATGATCTGTTGCCACATTTGCGTGCACTGTCAGGGTCCTTACAGCACACAGGCAGGGCAGAAGGACACTAGTGTGGCAGAACTGGGCCCAAGGTAGGGCAGAAGGACACTAGCGTGGCAGAACTGGGCCCAAGGTAGTTCTTGCAGACATCTTGTTCTCGCCCGCTAAAACCGGCACCCGCCCCTGCGATGTCAGCTGCCGTCTGAACACATCTGACAGCTCCTTCCACCGCCTGTAAAATGACACCTGCTGAAACTTAAGCTATTAGTGCAGATAATAGAGCCATCACACGGAGAGCATTCACGTTTTCCATGTTGTCAGAGCAAATTGTTTTGCTGTTCAGGATAGGTTCTACCAAGCATAAATATTTATGTCTGTGTGGATGTCAAATACTTTAATTAGGAACTACACCTATAACTGGACTGGGTTTAATCGAATCTTTAAGCTAGCTAGACAATGCCAAGACTTCAAATGTTTGTCATATAAATATATTGGACTGGACCTCTATGGGGATAAGTTTTCTTTAGGAAAAAAATCTCTTATTATGATTGCTTTGGGTATTCTGATAAGTGTAATAGCTGCTAAGAATGCAGGACTGGCCACTTGTAGCCAGCAGAAACCTCAGAGTACCTGCAGCAGGAGTAGCCAGGCAAAGAGCTGGATAACAGGATTCCTTGTTTTGCCCTCCTTACATGCCTCACTTCTGCCTCAAACGGTACTGCCCAAAGCGCAGTGCGGTCTGCTGTGACCCAGCGAGATCAACAAGCTAGCTCAGGGGTCCCATGCTTTCTCCTAAACTCTCACTCAGAACTTCACACTCTTCTCTCTCTCACTGCCCCTCTCCTGCTGTCTTACCCACCATGCCCTTCCTCACAACCCCTGGCACCCTTTCCTGAACGCAGAGGCATCAATTCTATCACCCATCCACAGCAAACCCCCTCATCCTACACCTACATCACCTACAGCTTCACACCCTCATCACACCCTACAAGACCAGGTGCTGACAAGTTACTTTAGGCATCGTGCACTGATCACCATCATTACCCACTCAGTCTTTGCTTGGACCAGCTCTGTCTTCCAGATCTCTCAGATGGAGACTGACAAATGAGTGTTTGTCCCAAATATATGCTGTTGTGTCATTCCTAGACAGCAGTGGCTTTTCCACTTTCACAGATTTTAACATCGTAAAAGAGCGTTATGACCCTTCAGTCAGGTTCCTCACTGGGCACGCTGCTTTGCTGCATTTTCAGAGCCCAAGGAGCTACCACCACAGGAGCCTCAGATGAGCGCTATGTCATTCCCAGGTTAGCCACAAACTTTTTATATGATCTTGGGCAAATCCCATCCCATCTCTTTGCCCAAGTTTCTCATTTTTCCCACAGGAAATACCTTTGAGGATAAATACACTGTTGCTTACAAAACAGGGATGGGATGTTGTTCGAGTACTTTAAGAAGATCACTCAAACCCTGATCCTAATTCTGGTTAAAGAAAAAAAACAATAAGACAAATAAAGTCTCTCCGAGAGAGCACAGTGTGAGCTCTGTATATAATAAAACAGTAATAGCTCTGAAAATGGCTACCCATCTCTGCAGAGGATGACTTTAGGATTTAAAAATGTCATATATCAAAAATAAAATCCCTCCTCTAAAGCCCAACCCAACAAGGCTGAGAGCATTCAGCTCATTTGGGGATTTTTTTTTAAGGGCCAAGAAGTTAGCAGATTACTTCATTTTGTGATGGTGCTCTGTTTGGGACATCTAATCTCTGAAAATTACATAAAACTGTATTAAACACACTTCACACACTGTACTGAACATCCATCTCACAAAAACATATGTTGTCATACTGCCTTGGTCTGAATTTGAACTCTAAAACTCTCAGTGAAATAGTGTTTATCAAAGATACATCTACAGAGCACTAGGCAGAGAAAGCTATCAACGTGTAACCATGGTCTGTAAAACAGCTGATGATTTCAGTATGCTTTTGCTACTCTAAATAATCCCCCATTCCTCTCAGGAGCATTAAAATCTGTCCTTTGGAAAATAAAGTAAGATACAGTATTAATAAAAAGTTTGAGTGCTGTGCTAGTTCAGTTGTATTTCTATTGACCGTCACACATTCAAAAAACATTAGAGAAGGTTGGTCCTCCAGAGACCCCTGCCACGACTGCAACAGAAAGCCTTGGCAATTATGTAAAGGCACCACGCTCCTGTTTTATTTAGCAGAGAGACGGTTTTTTCTTCTTACAGTCCTTTTGTGCTCCCAGATGTTTTAATTACTGAGGAAAGGGAGCGGATGATTCTGGCCATATGTCTCCATTCCGCATAAATAAATATTGTCGCCAGCCCAGCTAAGTTTCGCAGAGCTGTCGACGATCCCGCTGACACTAAAGCTGTCGGGCCCGATAAGCATCTTCAATCCTTCAGTGAGCATGCTAATTCCAGGAACACCGAGACTGATATCCCATGAAAAAATTCAATCTAGAAACAATTAGGCTCATATTGCTGCAAAATGGTACCTCTAGGAATTTGGGTGCTCGCTTGATTGGAGCCATGAGTACAAGCTTTAAGTGGAGACAGTGACGGGAACAAGCGAGGAGGAGAGAGCAGGTGAATCGGTCTCTTCAAGCAGCAATTACTGTGCCATGTATTGGAGGTGCTGTGGGCCATGTTTGCCATTCTCTGGCCTATTCCCACGGACTTGGGGTGCCACCACTTAATAAAGGGATTTGGCTTTAACTGTGTTACAACTTATTTGATTAATGCATGCAACATCAATTGTTTTTACTGCAGTGCATGCCGAAATAAACATTGGTCAGGGTTTGTTTGTGCTAGGCAGCATGAAAACACAGTTGTAGACCTTCCCTTAGCAGCTTTCAGCCTAAATAAACAGTCTAATATATCCCCCAGAAAAGGAACACACGACCGCAGTGACTACGGGAGGTGCAAACAAGTTGAGAAGGCCGTTGAGCAGAAGGGAACAATTTAAGAAGGCATTAGCTAAATGAACTGACGCCGAAGAGGACAGGAGCGGGTAGCCAGTGACAATTCTTAAATGCGAGACTGAAAACGCACCCCCCTTTTCCTGCATTAACACAGCATCAAAATCCCCCAACATCCTCAAGCCCCCTCCCTGCAGCCTCGGAGAGTCAGGGCAGACTGCCCTCATATGGCAGGCACTGAAGGACAATAAACTGAGATGCTCTTTGATCAAACGAGAAGCAAGTTCAAAAGCTGAAGTCATAAGACACCAAATTAAACTACAGGCAATGTAAGACTCCACCTACAATTCCAGTTCCCGTAATCAAGCAAGTCAGTCAGAAAGAATCTTTAAAAAAAAAAAAAAAAATCTGTTTTAAAATACAAAAAGCCTCAACCCATACCCTGAAAGCTTGTGAGCTACTGCAGTCATTGCCATGAAGTTTTAGTAGCAAGAATCACTGCTCGCCACATTCTGCTAACACTACTTTTCCTAGGAGACCTGCAGAGCCAAGGAAAGGTGCACAAGGACTAGTCCAGGCACCTGACTACCCGCGCTCTGGCTTGTCAGGACTCCTCTCTTTCCACTGCTGATCCCCCAGGGATGGGGGAACAAAAGCCCACGTGCTGCCACAGCTGCCCTGCCGGCAGAGTCCCCACCACCCATGTCTGGGGAGACCCTGACAAAAGGATCCTAAGAGGCCTCCAGCCTATGTGTACGTTTTAGAGACGGCTCAATTGTTGGCAATAATTATTTAGCTGTTGCTTCCTGACTTAACTCTGTGCTTACTGATTCATAGATGACTTCTGATTTTCATTAGCAGAACGGAATCTATTTAAAGTCACACAGAAATAAAAACAGAGTACTGAAACATAGATGTTCCAGACGAAGAAACACTGAACTGAAGGAAGGGGAAAAAAGAGTGTAGCTCATCCACTCAACAATACTGCATTTTTTATCTAGGACATGACATTAAGGAATAACCAACTTTAATGAGTACTTGCATAGACTAGACTCCTCGGGAGACGTGCTGTCCAAAACCAGGTTATCCGGACTCTACAGAATACTGGAAATATTCTTTTGTTCTCTGCCGAACTTTATTCCACCAACTCTTAATTTCAGAGTCGGCTCCCTCTAAGATGACACACAAAGTAAAACACGCTGAGACAGCAGCACAAACCATGGCATTCATGCAGCTAGCTTGAGCGAGCCAGGCTACCTGGCACTGCCTCCCCTTAGCTGAATACATGAGATTGTTCTCATGGCCAATTATATACCATTATAAGTACTCGAGCCTAAACCAAGACTCAAGAGGCACTTGTTGAAGATGTAAAGACTTGCCTCTGAAAGGGCTTAAAATACTAACTTTACTGAAGCCTTTGGTGAAGTTTGCTTGCAAAAAGCAGCATGCTCTCTCACCCTGAACCACAGCT
Source organism: Dromaius novaehollandiae (assembly GCF_036370855.1). Taxonomy (NCBI): domain Eukaryota; kingdom Metazoa; phylum Chordata; class Aves; order Casuariiformes; family Dromaiidae; genus Dromaius; species Dromaius novaehollandiae. The sequence goes on along the minus strand of NC_088113.1, from coordinate 8,837,266 downwards.
AAGAGGCCCAGACACAATCCGAGCACTTCCCGTGCACAGGAGAGAAAAGGCAATCTTGATTAGATTAAAGCATATTCCCCAAAATGAGTAAAACCATAACTATATTGGTGGTTGGCTTGAGATGCTCATAGCTAGAGAAGAAGCAAGTCAAATGCATTTGGAAAAGGATGATTTTATAAGCAAGAGCAAGCAGGTAAAGCCTGAAATTTGTGTGCACCTGAACTTTGCCTCCTTCCATCATCACTACCACTGTATGCAGGCAGAAGTAAAGACAGGATGAGAAAGACAAACAGTTGCGTGCATAAGGCCCTAAGCTGACTGCTGCATGACATGGCAAGAAAGTCTCCACAACAAGCTAGATATATTAAGCAGTCCAGCTGAGTGTGGACTTATGAGCTGCATCAGAAATTATATATTAAAATGCTAATCTTTGGTATTATGTAAGTGTTCAAAATACATGAACACAAAAAGTATTTTGGATCTTAAAATCTACTAAAAAAGTTTTGTGATGTCTTCTCCAAGCTACAGAGCGCTATTTTAAAGATACGAATTCTTTCAAACAACTGCTAAACCAGTCAGGTAGAACACTTTTCTTAAGCATAAACACCCTCAGAATATCAGTTTTGTTTTGTACTTTCTGACATTGTGAATGCAAGCAGAAACAGCAGCACCGAAACACTGCAAAGAAAGCTCCTCTTGAGAGATTTCTGACCCAACCAGAAGAAAAGACTCCAGCTGAGATTTCCAGTTCACTTGTGCCAGAAGAAGAGACTGAGATAAGCATCTGAACTTTTTCTAAGGCTTACAGAAAAAAAAAGCAAACTGGGAAAGAATTATTTTCTGCTGAGCTAAAGGATGAAAAATCTGGAAATCTGAACTGTAATCTCAGGGACAGATTAAAAGTAAATCTACTGACATTAATAGCTACAGAAGATTTAAGATTAGCTTAAGGAAGGTCAGAATCAGCATGTAGGTTCTGGGCCCAGAATTATTACAGACTCCCACTGTGATCTTGGGCAAAATCCATGTAGTGACAGAGTGACTCCATGGAGTGATTTTAGGAGCCTTGAATTTTAGATGACTACATTAAGCAATCTGAAAGAAAGCAACCACAAAATTCATGTACTTAAAGTGCTCTGAAAATCCTGAGCTTAGCTTTTCTATGATTTAGTTCTCCCCACCTTTTAAAAAATTATCATCATTATAATGATGGCCATTTTCACAACAGTGGCATTCTTTTTAAATTCTTTATCAAGAGCAAATTACTTTAAAATTCTCAGGAGGCACTGGAGAAGCTTAAAACTATATTTAATTTATCATTACTTCTTCAGATATATCAATTTTCATTAACATAGACTAGAATAAAAGAAGGGGAATATATATATATATATATAAAAAGCAAACACACCAGAAAAAAAATAAGTCATACTCCTTTCCTAGCTTGCTGAGCATTTAGCAAGTCAGTACAAACTCCCTTCAAGCAAATTACGGCTGTTCAGAATGCATTTTTATCCACTTTTAAACATACGGTACAGCGTAATCCTGGCTATAAACTACCAGTACTCACAGATGGGTCACTCTTAGAGATTATGTAATTATTTTTGTACAAAACCTACAAATCAGCATTTTGGAATGAGTACTTCGTTATTATGACTTCACATTTTTTCTTCAAATTGCGGGAAAAAAAGACCTAAACTACAGTTTGCCATTAGCACTCAAAACTTACTTAACTTGCAGATGAAAATTTCTCACTTTCAACTCAGAAGATGATATGCTGCCAATTCAGATGTTTCAGTTCACAGGAAAAGCTTCCTGGGAGGTTCCAGGTAAGTTTGAATCAAAGAAATCGGAAAACAGCGGCTATGAGCCAGTGAAAGGAACCCTTAGTTGTGAAAACAAGCGTACTACAAGGGAAACATACTGCGCTTCCAAAACTCAAGCTTAGTAGGACTCATATTGAGTCCATGAGACAAAAAGCAGTACGGGACAGAGACGGTTTTCCCAGGTGAAGCTCAACTCCCAACAGCTGTGAGCCAGTGGGAAGGAACATACTCCAGTCTTTGCACAAAACTGAAATGAACCGTATGAGCTTGATGTAAATATCTTCCAACTATCTTTGGTCACTAGCACTTGTGCATATGTCCTGGAACGCAGGAGAAAAGATGGTGCCTTCACTAGGAACATTACTTATCCCCACATTCTGCCATAAAGCCACCATGATGCCTCTTGATGCTCTAATTGCAACAGCTGTGCTTCACCTTGACCTAGAGCATAAGATCTGAGTTTGTGTGTACGGATGTTTTCAAATCGGGAAGGAAATGAAGCCATATAAAAGCCATAGTCAAAGTTATGCCAATAACTTTCAACCTTCCATGGATGCAGACAGAAGGCATGAATGATTGCTTCCACAGGGATATTTTTACTCCTGTAGCAACAGGAGTCAAAGATGGTAACAAAAGTAGCTACATCTTGTTAAAACAGTCTCAGGCCCAGTTCAAGATCTCAAGAGATTTTACATCTAACTTATCGAAGAATACTTTGAGAAGTATTGGAGCAATGAGACTAGCGAGGGGTGAGGAAGATAGTTCATGTACACTGTCTATGAAAACAGTACAAGTAAAATTGGTTAATAATATGAAAAGAATCATACGACGGACTCCGAGGGCAACACTCCCACCTTCCCAGCAGGGCAAAGGGGGCAGGGGGTGGGGGGAGGTTTGAAACTGCCTTCCTTTGGCTAAGATTTTATACCATAAATTGACCTACATCTCACAGGAGTAACAAGCATAATACAAATAAAATAACTGCGCTTTTGATGAGCAAACAACTTCAAAGCGAACTAGCATGTTTATCTTGAACACAGGGTTCTCACCAGAGCACAGATGAGCCAAGTTCAATTTCCAACAGGACATCTCTCTGCCAGAGCTCAGCCACGAGCATGTCAGAGGGGTGGGGGGAAGCTTTATCGTCAAATCAATTTGAGAGTCATCATTTCTGCTGGGTTGCAAGTATGTCTCAGGATGCCGCCGGGAGCATAGTGGATATGGCTTTCTCTTAAACAAACAAGAGCCGCCTTCGGGAGGAAGTCTCGCAGGAAGCAACCCTTGCAGCTTGCAATGCATGCGCCCTGAGCACCTGCCAGTCTTCATGGGCCCCCACTTTGCCTGGAGCTGTGGGAAGTGTATGTCTACACCCAAAATAAAACTTTGGGGATTAGCTCTGAAACCAAAGCTCATCAACACTTTCAAATAAATAACATTTTGTACTTCCACCAACCTAAAACCTATTTATTACGACACCAATAAAGGGTGTCTCAATAAAACACAGAAAGAGCTTCCAGAACAAGGAAATGTGAATAGTAAATTAAGGCAAAAACTACTGCCCTAGCCCTGTTCTATGACCCATCCTTTTCTGGGTGGCAACGGGTCTCTCAGTAAATATGAAAGAAGCTGTTCAAAGAATTATCTCTGGTTGCAGACTCGTATAGGCATGAACTACCCTATTTACATTGTAAACAGGACTGCAGTCATGTAAGTGCAATGTTAGTCTCTTAGTGCAATGCTGGGAAAGGTAACAAGAGGTTAATCTGTGACATCAAGGACAAGCAAATGAGTACTGTGGTTCAAATGGATTTTTTACAGGCGTTTTTATGCTTCAGTCACAAAACAACTCCCTCACTAAAGAAGCAGATGCAATTGTCTTCTTTTCCTATAGGAGAGAATTCCTGAGGAAGCTGAAGTTCTGGAAGAATGGCGAGGAGCTCTTTTACTTATCCTGCAACTCTCTGACTCCACTTTAATCAGAATATATTAAATAAAAGGTATGGATGCTGGAGATTGGAATGCTGCAGTTCATAACTACAATTAACCACTATTAATTAATAGCTGAAAGATAAATGAGCCATGGGATCCATTTATTCCTGGGTTGGGAGTATTTAAATTCACAGTAGGATGCCAGCCCATTTTTCACTGCAGTGAATTAAAGGCAGTGTGAATCAAAGCTCAGTGCTGTAAGTTGCAGGAGGCACTTTCAGTTCTGTTTGGTTCCTATCATTTAAATGGTGAAGGAAGAAAAAAATGACAGATGCTCTGAAATTTCACTGGGGGGAGAGAGAGAAAATGACAGTATTTCCTGTTCAGAGAGATGAGAACTAGGTCTCAGACTTTCCACTGTTACTCCTCAGTTCCAGCTCTTTGGAGTGGACAAGGAGGATGGATTTCCCAGAAGCTGCACAATGCAGGTGGTCCTCTGTTCTCCATTTAGCTGGAGCCCAGGGTGCCAGACCTGGATGCTGGGCCAGTAACACAGTTTACACAGCATGCTAGCAACATACTCAAGCTCATACTCATGATCTTGCTTACTTCTACTTTGTCTCAAGGATATACACTGCCTGAAATGGATGTTTAAAATCCAATCAAGACTGCTTTTGCCCTCCGTTGTCTACTCAGACTTGGAAAATCCCATCCAAGGCTTGCCATAAAACACAGGTGATCCTTCCCATGACTTCTCTAGGAGAGTTAAAAAAATGTCATTTTTTCTCAGAAAATGTCACAAAATAGAATTGTTTTTTCCAGAACTATGAAGAAGATTGTAATTTAAGCCTTAGCAAGGCAATGATTGCGATCACTACTAGTAATTGATTTGACAACAGTGTTGGGCTTGTGCAGACTAACAAAGCAGAGCCTAGATCCCCATACGGAAAAACCAAGTAAGGCTGTCACACTCCTAAGCTGTTTGTGACATAAAGGAGGGCTACCCAGAGAATTATCTAAAAGGAGTAAATGAGACCTTCTATTAATGTGATAATGCAAGTTCTGAAGTAGAGAAATGGCTAAACCTTGAAAGGTCTGAAATTGGGATTCCTTCCTATGTTTTCTGTTCAAAGGCTATCTTTTCTAATTGGAGTTCATTAAAAACTGGAACTCGTGTGCTTATGGAGACTCCAGGATTTCTTCATTTGGTTGTACTTCCTAATTGAGATGAAAATAAAATGTTTGCCAAGGGGGCAGGGTAGAGCAGAAAGTTCCAAAGAATTTACACTGAAGAGAGTAGAAGTATTTTCTTTTACATCTGATGTTCATATAAAATGTTCTAATATTCCCATACTGAACTAATTTAGATTCCACCCCACACTGAAGTGTGTCTTCTTCAAATATTGCCAAGCTTCACAGGAGCTAGAGTTCAAGGCCCCACGGCACCAATTCTCCTGTATACATGATGTTACACCTCCCTTGCAAAAATCTTTGATTTTGAAAAAATGCTTTCTATCAAAAGGCCTTCAGAACAAAGCTCTTGAATAGTTGCATTTCTAAAGCTTCATTCTAGAAAAGGATCTCGAAACGCTCACAAAAGCAGGCTCTCTTGGGGGGTTTGTAGTATCTTTTGCATCCTTTGGGATCAGAAACACCAGACTCCCATGGACTATTTTGATACTCCTACTTCCCCAATAATGTCACGCAGAAAAGCATGAAATTGAAAAATATTTACAGATTAACATTGTTAACTTTTTCTTACCTCAAAAATTTTCAGTCCAAGATTTAAATGAAGATCTGAGATGATTCTTCTTGGAGAAACCTCCTGTCTTGCCCTCAGTGCTTGACATCATAAGATCTTCTCAGCGTCTAAGAATGCTGTGGTGGTAAAACACTTCAATGATAAAACCTGTAAGAGGCCAAGACATAGTTTTTGCTCATACAAAACTATCCTTGACTCCATATAATTTTAATGTGCGTTACTACACTGTGATAAAGAGCTTAAGTATTCCCCACTGATCCCCCAATAATATGCAGATGTTATCAATTCATGCAAGAAATACCCAATCTGCTCATTCTCTATTTGTTTTCAATGAAAAGTGAGGAATACGCATTTAATTACTGGTGTGAATCCTCAGGAGAATATGGTTTCATTAACACTAGACCCATAGCACAGTGCATTCTTTCCCACAAAAAAAAATACTCCTCGCCTCAGTGTCACAAAACCAAAACCGGAATTATTTTGTCAGGAGTCATTTTGCTATAAAGATAAAATTGTGGAAATAAAAAAGAAATCCAATTTCACTACTAATTAGATTAGGAGGTTCGAGAAAAAAAGAAAAAGCATGTGGCTAAAATAATTTGGCCATAAACTCCTTCGACTATGAGGAATGACTTTATTTTCAGCCCTGGTCCTGCAGCAGGCACTGTGCGAGCTCGACTTCTTGCAGCCTGAAGAGCTAAATATAAGACAACGTAGCTCTTTTTTTTAGCCAGTAGATGAGTGTAGCTCTTCTTCTTGGACTGCAGTTTACTTTTTTTTCTGAATTCTTATATTGCATATAAATACATTGTTTTAGCACATGCTGAATTTTCTGCAATGATGGGTATGGGCTAGCCATGGTAGAAAAACATCTTGCTACTTCAATAGCCCTTTACTCCTGCTCTCTGCCATAGTGCTGCATGAGCAAGTGACTGAGTAGGTGCTTTTCCTCTCAGTCTGGGCCAGACTCCCATTTTCTGGCTGTGGTGACCCCTCCATGCTCAGACTTGAGCTCAGGGCTGCGGGTTGGAGACTGGCTCTCATCAGCACTGCTCTTGCTCAATTTGGCATCTAGAAAGCCATGTCTGATACCACCACACAGTCCATGTGAGAGGAAGGGTTCCCTACAGAGACTGGAAAATACCGCCTTACTGAAGCCAAAATATCATGATATTAGCAAAGAAGATTAAGAAAGTGGCTGACAAGACCTTTTTGTACTTAACAATCTTAGGTCAAATTCTGCTACCTTGTTAGGAAACAGAGACTCCAGCTGCTTCCTGATTTTCACTGCTTCTCCAGTGAAGTAAGAATACCCTGATTTATAGCCTTTAACCTCCCAAGAAACAGTAAGTATTAGTTAATGCTAGTAGAATCTTATTGCAGCCTGTCCCTCTTCCAATCCTGATGTCAATGAAACTCCATTTCTGAGCTGCAACAAGAAGAAGAAACGTAAACTAATAGCATTATAGATTAACCTGGAATACAATTCTCTCCACAAAATGCACAGGACAAGACAATGTTAAAAGGACACAACCGAACACACTGGTGTTCATTTTTAACCTCATCGCATTATCTCCAGTAGCACAACCAAACGTAATTACAGCCAGCAGCAAAAGGAAAATCAAGATCACAGACTCACTCCTGATTAAAATAAATAAATACAGAAAATATATAAAGCATATGGGCACTGAAGAGCAGCATATGGATCACGTCCTGAAGTACAAGGCCTACCATATGCTTGCAGAGCCTGGTTCAAAGGAAAACCTCCCTCCCTCCTCCCAATGTCTTTGGCTAGGTCACGAATCAGCTGCCTCCCAACATCTTGTGGCATTGGGCAAGTTTGCTTTTGAATAATCAAGCAAGTTTCAGCTCAGCATGGAGAGAATCCCAGGTAGAAAATGGACAGATGGCTGGTCCTAGTTCAGCAGGCAGAGACTGAAATGAAGCATTCCCCTTTGCCTTCTCTCAGACCAATCTTTACACTGTGTCCTACACCAGCTGTATGTATCTAACCCTCTTTACCTTCTGTTTCCTTAAAAAAATAGTTCTTAACTTTTTTGACCTCTTCTGCTGACCTGTGAGCCCTGCAGGGAACGTTAACGAGCTGTTAACATTGCTCGGGGTATGGCATCCAACCAGTTCAGAGAGTTCTTTAGCCTCTTCCTACCGAAATCCCTGCTTTTTCATGCTTCACTGGCCCTAACCAACCCCATCTGCCTGTAGATGTCTGGCATATGTTATGTGCCTGGCACTGCCCTGCAGGAAATGATGCCTTGCAGCTCATGCAGTGTCTGGCATATGATAAGGACAATTTAGACAGCAATCAAGGAACAGGATTACTCAAGTGTGGGAATAGAAAAGGAAGAAGGAGACAGTGACGACTGGGCCCAAAAGAGAGGATTTCCTGCCATACTGCAAATGCAGCGACGAAGGGAAGAGACAGACTGTCCTAGATGAATGCAAAGCTAACTTTGAGGACTTAAAAGACTCAGGAAACATGAAGGTCTGCCTCACTGTATGAATTCCACAGGCATCATACATGAAATGTATTTGTAATTATCAGTTGTGTCAGTATGATCAAGGGGAGCAAAGACAAAAGCTCCCAGCTCTGGGGGGACTTACTGTCTTCAACAGATTGGGCCAGGGAACCACGCTGGGTCTTGGCTTTTTCTGCACACGGGAGCAGTGTGTGCTCCAGGCTAGTAGTTGCTGCTGACAGCAGCACTGATGCTAGCCAGCTGTGGGGGACTATCGTATCTCCTTACCCACAGCCAGCAGCCCTTGGGGAGACAGTACAAGGGCTGACACATAAGCTGACCACATGTCCAAGCAGTTTAGGGGAAGGAAGGATTCCTCTCCTGGTGACTGCACAGAAACCTCTGGATTTTGGCACGGGGCAATACTGAGTCTCGCTTTTGCACTGGGCCTACTTACACAACACATACAGCGGCATAAACTGAATTCTTTGGTCAGTCTTCCCCACCAGGAGGAATGGCTGTCCACTTCAGATCACTCCAGGACTGTCAGATCTAATCAATCAAAAAAAACAGGACTCAGGACTTAAAGGTCATGAAACTAGTCTGAAAATCATTAGATTTTTAAATAATAGTCACATGCCTTCCTGTTTGAGTTTAAATCATTAATTTTACTAAAGTTTCTAAATTTTCTCTTCCATCTGGAAGGACTAGATATTCACCTAATCCTAGAGTGCCAAGAACTGTGGCTTTAGGAAAAACTTTAAGCAAACCAAGGAAAGACTGACATTTAACCAAACCAGCACCGTCTGTTTAATATACAATATTAATGTTGATGTGGGAAATTTGCATTTCCTGCTTATGCTATGGACTCAAATTCGCATTAACATAAGGGCTTTTATTATTAATTTCCCTGTTTGTTTTGGAGTTGCTCAAAGAGAGAGAGAGAGAGAGAGAGAGAGAGAGAGAGAGAGAGAGAGAGAGAGAGATGGACAAATAAGGACTGAAATGCAAAAGCTGAAAGTCTTTGAAATGGAATCATTCTCATGTTACAAAAAGTTTGGTAAAAGCTTAGAGAAGCCATAACTAAAGCCAGGATGACATTTCCAACTGAAGATTTTTTGAATCTTGGAGGCTTATTCAGAGAGGACTAGCCCTCAAAATGCAATGCTCTACAGTCAAGTTCATTTTCACATGTGTGCTCAGCCCATATTATTTTCTGGAACACAGTTTGTTACCTTACTCATGACAAATATTTTACTACACAGGTTCCTACTCAAGCATGCAGAACACCCATTCCTCTCGCACAGACAGACTTGCCTTCCTCACGTTCTCATGCACAGCGAACCAGATTGCCGTCACATATCACCAACACGTAGAAGAAAAAGGAAAACCTTCAAGAGAGCCAACAAAAACAAAGCATGGTAATGGAAGGTGACTTACAACTTCAGTGCTAAGGAAATTAATCCCTTAGGAAAGGCAAAGCTACAGCAGAGTTAAAATTCTGACACAACAGTTCACTATATCACACTCCCCTTTGGAATTACAATTTCCACACGTTTTCTTAGACTGTTTCACAAAACATTTTGGTCTTCTGTTTATGAAGCTGACATTGCATGAAACAGTAAAAAACAGACCAATTCCTCTATTATTAGAAATAGCCATTAGGAGAATATGCTTTAGTGTACTGGTATATGAAATATAACATCCTGATCTCCATTTCTTGCACAAATCAAAACTCTAGACAGATCCCAGTTTCGAGTCACACTTTGTAAACTGGAAAAGCCAGGAACTCACATAATCAACGCACAACATGTGAATTTCAAAGGACCTATCTTAATTCTGTTAACAGCAAACTAAAACGTACTGAAAGCATAAAAAATGTTACTATATCTAACTCCTGTTAGCAGCGCAAAACAAGTTAATGCTGAAGAGTCTCTCAAGGAAAAACGTTCAACTTCTGGCCAGTAAACAAAAAAAACGGAATTTGTTAAACAAAATTGTTTATTTTTCCAACAAAAGTTAGATTTTTATTTGAAAAGGATACTGTGAAAGTTTCTACTTGGACTAAAACGTATCACTCAACTCTGGCTGACTAGCTTACGTTTCCTAGTTCTTTTTTGGCTGTTAACAGAAAGAGATTCTTACAAATTATTACACATTAGCTTCCCTGTCTTAGTTTAAACAAGGAAAAAACAAACATATCATTTACTTAAAGTTATTTAGTAAATTAGTTTGAATCTAAAATATGTATGCAATTGGATCGTGGACTTTTTGCTTCTTGTTCACGGTGAAGGCTTTGCCAAATTTAAAGAGAGGAAGTCTGAAGTCATAATAAAAGCATTAATAACCAGAGCTCCAAATCCATAGTTTATTTTCAGCTCTGTTGTAGGCTCGCCACACAGCATTGCAGGAAAAAAAAATGTTAACCTCTTCATAAAATGCAAATCCTAACTTTTCCACTAAACAGGATATCACAATATCCAATTAAATTGGCTTTCAGATCTTTAGAAGGAAGAGAGTCCAGAAATGCGTCAGTATTTGTAAAGTCACGGGTCACATTTTCATAGCTGGACACTTGTGCTTAGGCCCCCGCGCACCGTGCAGGTGGGAATGCCTGTGTATGTCTAATGCAGCAAAGAACAGGGGTTCAGTTTCAATTTGAATTCAAAGGAGTAAAACCATGCAAAAATCTGTGCCTCTCAAGTAGAGGCGTAAGAAAATCAGCATGTAATTTAGAGGAAGCAGTAACAGAAGTCAGAAAATGCCCACATGAAAATGTAGCTCAATGGGAAGATCAATTCACCTATCTATAAAATAAAGTTTTCTCACAGAAAGCACCTTTTCCTGCTGTCTAGGCAACCAGATCAAACACAGCTCCCGCAGTCCCATAGATCACACTCTGTCAGGACAAAGCAAAACGTGAACTTCACAAGTTTGAACTGGGCATCATGAACCACATTCAACTAGTCAACAATAAAACCGTGGAAGAAAAACCCAAACCTTTCTCCAATAAAACAACATCTCATTGATGAAGGAAGAGATATCCTGTGTTAATAATGTTTTCCTGGGAGGCTGAAGATTTGCAAAGAAGCCAACTAAGTCTCACTCAGGTAAGTCTGTGGTTCGAGGGGCACGTGCGTGGGTGCGTGCGCAGGGAGCACAGAACGTCTCGCGTAATTCCAGTGAGGAGGAGCGACTGGGCAGGAGCCAGACCTGGATTATGTCAAACTGATAGAGCGAGCGCACGTGTTTAGAAAGAAGAACGAGTGCCAAATATACAGCTCCTCTCTTCCATAAAACATAAGGTGTTTTATTTCTGCATCAGATGTTTCAAACACAATTGACTTCTATTAAGTTTCAATGTAAACCACTTTGCTTTCCTAATGTAGCATGAACTTTAACTGTGGCCATTTCAGAGACACTGCATGGATACCACATTACCAAACAAAGAGAGAAACATCTGCCCTCTCTCATAAAAGTATTTTTCCCTGTCTCATCCTGTATGGAAACTGGAGGTTTTTTCCAGCTTTTCAGCTCTTTCTGATATATATCTGTGCATGTTACAGCATTTTTCCAATATATTTATAATAAATATTATGTTTGCATTGTTTTATTTCATAGGACTCCAATAGAAAAATACTGAAGTAACCTGCTAACTATAAGGTATTTACTGGCTCATGGTAAGTATTTTGTGGACCTCAAGAAAGAGAATTTCACTTCATTCGTCAAGGTCAGCTAATCAAGTACTATTTGCAGTGGGCAGCACAGTTGTGTTAAAATACTCCTGGCAGAAACCTCATACTGCTCCGCATTCAGGACAATTACTGGAATATACATCACATCGCATTACTAATCAAAAAGCCATGACAGTATGAAGGATTTCATTTAATCAGGCAGCAAGAACGGCTACTGATTAGCTGGCTACTTCTGGCTCACAGGCTAAAACCTGATCACAGGTTTTCTAACAGGTACCTTTTTAACAGGTAAAGCCAAGGGAAAGTCAGTAATTTCAGCTGGCAAGGGTTCACGGGACTCCTTTCTTCAGTTTTGGTTCATAACAACTTCATGCAGCCCGAGCTCCAGCTTTGCAATTCAAAACCTCATGAGTGAAAGCTGAAGGCCCGGTTTCAGGTCAGGATGAAAGCGCTGCCCGTTTCTTACGAGGGCTCTGGCGACAGTCACTTCAGGCACAGGTCTGCATTGCTGCTGAATTCTCTGGCCCACCTTTTGCAGACTGCATTTTGGATGCTTTTTCACACAATTAACCCCACTCCTTCCTCAAGAAATCAGAGAGACAGACCTATAATAAACTTCTACAAGACCTCTCTTAATAAACAAAGAGAGTAAGGAAAAAAAACTATTCTGAAATTGTTCTTCCCTTTCCATCCAATTTGTTATGCTCTGTATCACAAAAGAGCTCCTGGGAAGTGCCACCAGCCAGTCTGTGAGGGGCCAAAATACAGGCAGACTGACATGTATTAGTTGGGCCTTACTTCTCCAAGCTGTGCCTCCATCCTGCCTTCTTCCAGGCCTGCTCGCCCAGATGACATAGGCATACGTATCCGTACCGGTAACGCCTCGTGTCAGCAATCTGTGATGCAATTATTTCCCAGCCTCCGTTGCCAGAACCTTTCAAAGATCTCCGACTGGTCCAGAACTGACCAAGAAGAGGCCTGACGCAATTCAGGAACAAACAAGGCCTCTGAAAGTGCACCTACATCCACTTAGCAGGAGGTAAGAACTGCTAATGGGATATACATAACATTTTCTTGCCCTCTGAACTAGGTGTAGTGCATAGCAAACCAGAAGAGGAAAGCGATGTCCTGTTGCAGGAGCCTGCAGCAGCTGCAAGAGCAAACAAGTAGGAACCCACTGCACACAATGGATGGAGCGTGAAATGCGTTCCGCCATGTGCACACATGCCACAGCGAATCCAGCCTTCCCAAGGGGCTCAGCAGGTCATCAGCCCTGCTTATTTAATTTGAGATCAAGGCAAGAGCACACACAGGACCCTGCCCCACACTTTCCCCTTGTGCTGAGTGGCCAGAATCAAAACGACGGTAAACAAATCTATCAGGAGAAGAGATGAAGATGTGGGGAGGGGAGAGAAATGACCACTTCACCTTTTGCTGCTGTTAGTGGGTGCTAATTAGGAATCCGGCAGGGGCGCCCCCGGAGCGGGAAGCCCACATTATTAACGCTGGCATCAAAAGCAAGTCGACTGCAATCTGCAGGAGCGGCTGCCGAACTGGCACAGCCTTCTCTCCAGCTCTTGGCCGAAACACCAGAACAGATGTCTGAAGGGTTGCTGTTTCTTTTCCTATCCCCCCACCACCATTGCATGACCTTATGCCAGAGATTATATGTATTAGCGCCAAGGTAAAGGTTCTTAATGGGTCAAAGAAACATCCTTAATAGGACGTTTCTTTCAAACATCTCTACTTTTAAATGGTACGTCAGGGGCTGTGAAGTAGCACACAGTCTTATAGGGGGCACAGAGAACTGTATAACCATTCAACTGTAATTATAGTAATCTGGTATAGTCAGTGCAAAAAAACAATGGCCTTTCCTCTCTTGTTATTCTGAATCATTTGTAGATGTTCATGTTTTAATCATATTTTTCCACATGAATCAATACGAGATAGAACGACAGAGAGATAATTATGTGCGCTGAACAAATATCCTACCGCACGGAGGCTGTGCTGGGAGGGGCTGCTGGTAATTAATGAAGTACTGCCACACGCTTGTCAAGTGCAACCAGCTCTTTAAGGGCAAGCCATCATTTCACATTCTGAGCTCACGGAAATCTAACAGAATTGGAAAGAAAATAATAAAGTTTTGCATCGTCTCTTGCAGTATCAGGTTCTGAGGAGTGAACCGAGTAGCTTTGCGCCTAGAATGTGAAAGTTGCCTGGTTTCCAGTTGCACTGTGAATGCAAAGCTTAGCCTCGGTTCTTTCAAAGAGTGATCAAGGGGCACAATCTTCCCAAGCAGACGTGTGATTGTAAGAAAGCGTTATGATTGTGTGGCTGAAATGCAAAATGTTTGTTTCAACTCATTTCTCACTCTCAGCTGTGGACCTGAAGGTGAAAACTCAGAAAGTCACACTTCCCTCTCACTGAAGAAAATGCCACAAAATCTCCAAGGCTCTGAGTGGGCTTTTTGAGGATCCACACTTCAGCGGTTCCCCCCGCCAGGATCTTCTGTGGATCTAGACCTGAGGGAAATTTGAAAAATCAAACAAACAAAAACACATTCCTTCTCACACAGATCCCAGAGCAAAGTAGAGAGGCGACCCCCAATCTCCCAAACCCTCAACCAGTACCCCAAACCCTGGACTCCTCACTCCTTTCCCATTAAATCCAACTTTCAGAATTCAAATGAACGTTACAATCCCCACTGTGCAGCCATCATCTACCTTGAATTATAATACACTACCAGCTCAGCGTGCCAAAAACACTTCCCTCTCTCTCTCTCTTTCCATACTAGTTCTCAGCTTTTAAATACCCCCTTGTTCTTTCTACACATTCATTGTGCAACAGTTTATTTCTGCAGCATGTCATTACAGCAACAGAAGTGTGAGAGTAGGTGGGGACAGTGGACAAGTAGAGGTGTGAATGGGTGGTAACATACTAAGTGCTATAGTGAGCCACCAGTCAACACCTTAAGGTTTCAAAAGGAGGGGGAAAGGAGGGAGATAGAGATGGGAAAGGAGAAAAAAAAAAAAAGAAAGAAAGAAAAGTATCCTCATGCACTTTTTTAGTTCCATGAATATTAGCTCTTAAACCAAGGCAGAGACTGCCTTACAGAGGGATGCACACACTGCACTTCAGTTAGCCACAGAGAAAAGACCTGCACATATGCCAGTCTATATGCCAATATTAGCACTCCGTCATCCATCCCTTGCAGTGATGTAGCCCTCTCTTTGCCGCCTTTCTTTTTGCAATGAGCTTCTTTCTCAATAAGAAGGAAATAGATCGTTTATGGGGATTTAAAAAAAAAAAAAAAAAGCCATTTCACACATGCATCCAAAATAGCATTCCAGGAGCAAGATAAAGATGCAGAACCACCATAGGGAAAAACTCTTACAGTTTTACATTTACAGTATTTCAAAGCAAATTTCTTTAGAATTATTTTTCCATCCAAAATAGTCAGTAGTAACATTAATTTTACTAGGGAGGAGGGGATCTGAAAGGCATGAAATACTCTCTTGCGAACCATTTTTAAAACATTCAGGAAGAAAAATGCAGCTTAATACAACAGCTACAGATTCAGTGAAACATTTGTATAGAAACCATGCACCACGAACCAATCATGATTTCTGCGGATGTGATGAAATCCTACTCTTACTAACTTCACCAAGACCACAACTTCATCCACAAACCCCAGAGAAACACGAAAGGAAGACCTCTAACAGATGAGGAAAGCAGACAACCAAAAAAATAATAGCTTAAAATTATTCATTACATTAAACAAATATCATCCAAACAGCCAATGCTACAGCTTATCCTCTCCCACCTTCACCTTTCTTGGCAGACCAGGGGAAACGGCACCATCCTGATTAGACAATATTTCCTATACTCACTGTGCTCCCTTCGGTCTGGCACAAGTGGCACAACCACATGTAAGGAATTCAGAAAAGCGATCGCGTAAATCTAACTCAGATACTCAGTCTTGATGAGATAAAACCAACTTCCCTCCTAAAGGCTTATGTCCAAGGTGTTTGACGTTTCAGCATAAACACAAGCACTTGGACCCCAAATTCCGTGCCAAGAGCTCCTGCAGAAAATGCAAAAATCTGCATGGTAAATGGACAGCTAACAACAACAACAAATTCTGCACTGAAACCTCAAGGAATGGTGGTATGGCACACAAGTAAAAAGAGAGAGATAAAGGGATTGGCAGCCTTTTCCTAAAGATTTACATGCCTCTTTTGCTCCCCCACCCTCTAAATCAATAGCCCCATTCTTTTCAATAGGGGGTTGGTGAGCCTTAGGGGGGATTTAACTCATCTGTAAGTATTTGAATAGGAGACAAATTTGGTATTTAGTCACAGCCCCCAGAAGCAAATATTCTCCCCACTTACAAATTAGGACAGAAAATCTCATGCCTGTTTTGAAGCTAGGAGAGTGCAAAGCAATTGGAGTTAATGGTTTCAGATGCTCTCGGCACTAACGACTAGTTTGTGAATCATACATTTCCCTAAGCAATCAATCCATAAGAGGCCTCAGTGACAATCGAAGCCTAGTCTCGGCAATACTGCCATTTTCTTCCTTGAGGTCAAGATTTCACTTCAAGCCCTTTTTTGGGTATCATACACCAGGCTGTGCATATTGCTGGACAGAGATCTGGGGTCATCATGCAGGAAATGTGGCTTCACACTGGTTGACGGGCACATGAAAAACCAATAACAACTAATTTCTTTTTCAATGTGAAAAACTAAATAAACACGTACATACTATTTATCACACAATTCAATCAAGACTGTCTTTTACCACCTGGCTGATTCTTATAAGGCCTTGAAAATCCCAGTTTACGCATATGCTCCAAATCATGACAGCTGTCACAAACCCCCCATAATGTCCAGTCACAAGGAAGGAGACACCAGCAGCATAAGCAAGAAACCCAGGAACATGAAGTTCCTGGAGAACTGAGAACCCTTCTCATTTGAAGAGATGAAAAGCAGTCTTAGAAGACACAACAAAAACAGCTTCTTTACAGGGGTGAGAGGGAAACAAGGGAGAATGGATTAAGTGAGGCATAATTTCTACACTGGAGTTTGACAAATACACATCTCCAGTAAGACCAGGAGAAAATGCATCCAGTGTTAGGAAATCCAGGCTTCATTTTTTAGTTAAGACTTGCTTCCTGGGAGACTTTCTCTTATGAAAATGTCTACAGCTGTATCTATTTAGTTTCAACCTCACTGAAGTCTACTGTCATGATTCAACGGCTTTAGAAGTGGGTCACTCTCAAGAGGGAGCATAAAACACATTTTACATTTCCAGAAACACAGAGGAAACCACTTTTCTCTGTTTCACACATTAACTGTTTACTGCAATCACTACAAAACTTCTTCATTTCATGTGTACATTCCTTTCCCTGTTATATTGGCTTTCTTTCTTGTCCTCTTAATTGCTGCATATTATAGAGACGTGTACTTCTCTGCTCGCTGCTGTGCCTTCAACAGGTATCTTTTTTAATGTGAGAATTCTCCCTGGCAAATTGGGCCATCATCCAATCTTTACAGAACATATCTTACATGAGCAGGTGCTTCACATTGAGCACAGATGCCCAGAAATTCATAAGCTGATATATTTGGGTAAGAAATCTTGCCAGCACAAGCTTCCTTGTTACCCTTTCAGTTCCACTTTCACCAATACTGCAAAAGCAAAGATAGCAGACTTTCCTAAAGAGCCTCAGCACTTCTGCAGCAGCCAGAAGCAGGTACGACAGAGATAGATAGGAACAAAAAAATAAACAAATCTAATATATTAAAAATAAATGATAGCCAGGTACTGTTTTCAAACAAGTTATCTCCTGATGGCAGATTACGGATGCCCCCCTTTCCTGCTATTCAGTGGCAGGCTCACATTAGTAGCATACGATGAATACAATATAACACATTTACAAAGCCTAATCATTAGAAACTTTATCAGTATCTGTGCAAAGGATGAAATGTGCACATGTTGCCTTTATTTGTACCTGCAAACTCAGCACTAATCAACTACAATTCAGCCATCAACAGCTTCTGTACAAGTGCCCACCTTTGGGTGCCAAGGATGCACTAGACAATTCTGGTCAATACAGCTGGAAGCTATGATGAGGCTCATTCACATATCCACTCCAATATACTGACTTGTTCATTTCTGGGTGAGCCACATCACCCACATCACCCAGTTGCAGTACAACCAGTTTTTTATACTCGCAAAGGAGACTGCTGAATTTGTGTAGTTTCAGAATTCCTGGGGAACTTTTCACATAGCCGTACATGTAATCCCTGTTTGTGTAAGTAATACTCCAGTAATAGCAGCCCTTAGTGCTGCTGCGGATTGTAGCAGAAGCAGGAAGAGACACCAGGTGGATTTGTGGATGACTTAGTGGGAACCTAAAAAAAATTATTTCCACTGGCCCAGCTTCAGCACTGCTGGAATGTCTTATTTATTCACGTAAAGAGGAGGTGGTTGTGGGGGTGCAGCTTTTTCAGTCTCTTATTCAGTTGGAGTGAAGCTGAGGAACTGAACCACATTCAATTTAAGCTTGTAGAGTGGCTGTTTGGGTTCCCCCACCTCCCTTTTCCTTCTTTTCTTAATCCAAGATTCAGACAGGAAAGTTGCACCAGGCCCACTTTCCACTGAAGCCAGGGTGCTTTGGGAAACATCTCAACTGGCTTTTGAAATCTTATTTCCAGGATCAGAGAGAGCTTTCCAAAAAGTGCTGTGGCCCACCCACATCCAAACAGCACAGATTCTTTGGAGAAACCATTGCCAGCTCCAGCCTATTGTAGGACACATGTGGGTGGGCCTCCAAATTTTGGACACTTGCTGAAAAAAATAAAAAAAGATGGAAACGTAACTTCAAAGGGGACTAACTGAAGCACTTCAGAAATTAATCACGCCTGGTGGAAAAGATGATTAGTGGCTTCTTGTGCTCTCTTTTTAAAGCTATTGATCTTGGACACAGGAAGGAGCTTTCATATTCTCCACAAGCCACAGATGGTCAAAAGGGTTCTGAGAGGAAGGGACAACAGGCGACCACAAGAGAACTCCAAAGGGTAACAGGACTCAAGGTGCAATCCCAGGACCTAATAACACCCGTGAAAAGGATGCAGCAGAAAACCAGCAACAGCAGCAGCTTGTCTTCCTGTTTTTCCTTTCTCACAGCTTTCTCAAAACATTGTCTAAGCTTTCTACCTTTGGGTCAGGTAAGCTCTGTAAGTCATTTTTCAACACAGCAGATACACCAGATGCTCCAGATAAAATGATACACCAAGATCTAGGTACCATTCTCAGATCTACAGACCGTAAATATATGGCTCACAAGCAAGAATACAGAGGCAAAAATCATAACACAAACAGAACAAGGCCTTTCATCTTAGACAACCATTTGAGGATTGAAAATAGTGGAATCTCTCTCTGGCCAATTTTGTGGAGTTTTTGAAAACTGAATTTTCCACACAACAGACAATTGTTTCACAAAACAAACTATAATCCCTAAATTGCCTCCAACCTTTCTTCTGGGAAGCACTGTCTGTTTTTATCTCCAATCAAAATACAATTAAATGTAGGAAATAACCACCATTTCTCCATAGCTAAGATGATACATATTCCATTTCTATTAGAGCAAAACCCATATCTTTTAATGAAGTCATTCAGGAAACTTAAAATTATGCTCAACTGACAGTAAGTGAACAGGACCAAATTCCTCACCCAGGAGCTGGTGGTGGTTACCCACACCACTCTGACACGTGACTTACTGAGTTTCTCGATGCAGCGGGGTAGGTGCCACCACACTGTTCAGAGGTCCTGCTCTTCCCATCTTTCGTAAGATCCAGCACTGACCATCCCTCATCCTGAAATGTATCAAGGTGTTTAAGGCATATGCATTAGCACTCTTGTACTGGCCGAACTGAAGATTAAGGCAATTACATTTATCTCTTCTGCTATTTCCCTTAAACTACCTCAGCTTTCCTTACCCTGTTCACTATGTGGCAAAGAGCAACAACTGTAATGGCACAGTTACGGGGATGGAGCATCAGAGAAGAAACAAACAGCAGGTACGTGGGTGAGGAGGGGATACAGGGATGTTTAAGTTGGCAAATGTTTCCCCAACTACGTTTTTAGGAAGGAAGGTAGAGGCTCCAAAATGCTCTCAGGGAAAAGGAAGTATATTTTAACTCCAAATAAGGAACTGTTTCTCTGATGAGTAGAATTTTCCTTTCATTACATCCCAGATGCTAAAAGAAACTGGGGTGTAGCAAGCGTAAAACAAGTCCCTAATCACAACACGTATGATCAAAAAAGCATCAAGCATCTAATTCTATTACTAAGCAGAGCTATGAAAAATGTTCTGCATGATAAAGTAAATTCTGGCTACTTTATTGGCTTTGTAAAAACGTGATAGTGTAGGGTTAAAAAGAAAAAGAAGAAAGAAAAAGAAAAAAGCCCACTTTTCACTAAAGGAATTTTTGAATGCAGAGCAGCGTTGCCTAGAGGTGAGAGCACAGGAGCTAGGAGACTCGTACGCTAATCCTGGTACTGCCATCAGCTCACGGTGGCACACCAAGCGACTGGCTGAACATCTCAAAGGCTCAGCTTGCTGATCTGTCACACAGGTAGTACAACCACACCAAGCTACATCCCTGGGGTACTGTGTGACTCTAGTAATGACTGACTGCAGGGTGCTTTGAGACCGTTAGACATAAATGCTATAGAAGTTGTAGTATTACTTATCATCACTGAGGGCAAAGTCTGTAAATAAACATATAAGCTAACTACCTTCTCAAAGCACCTTAAAATATTGTTGTCTTTCATTCAGATACACAATATTTTAGGGTTTAAGATCTGCTTTTTATTAAGAAATTACTTCTCCTACTAAAGTGAAGATGCCTAAATTTTCTTTTGAAGGGGAGAAAAAACCACCACCAGCATAGAGTTTATTAATTTTATACAATCATTTTTGACTTTACAGAACTGAAACCAAGTGATTAGTGCACTTTCTCACATGCTATGGACTGCTCAGGGGATGCCTGTTTCTCTGCTTCCGAAAACCTTTTCTCATCATGGCATTTGGTTTGGTATTTCAAACTTCTATAAAAGACACAGCAAAGCATGGCAAATAATCTCACCACATTTTCAAAATCAAATGTAAATCAGCAATTCAATAAACCAGTTTTCCCCCAACCAGCAAATAAAATGGTAACATCGGATCAGAGATGGTGCCATTCCTTTCTACCACGTGACATTTCCTTTCACTCCTGTTTGACATCCTGATCATCTAGCCAGTACTATAGTCTAAAATTCCTGTTCAATGCACTCTTCATAGCATCCCATCACCTTGCATGCATTTATGTAAACCACTGTTATTTACACATTAGTTACTTTTTTTTTTTAATGTAAATCACAGCAGTGCTACCTTCTATATTTATTCTAGTGCAGAGTTAATGAGAGCCCCAATCCTGCTATCAGATCCTCTAAGTTAATTTGTGATTTCAGGTCAATGTGGCTTCAAAGGAAATCAAGCAAGGTGATCCATTCGCCTATCAGGAACAAAGTTCTCATCGCATGTTGATATGGGACTAAATTGGTAACTCATGAGAGAAGCAGCACCAAGTGAGTACTCCAGCTCCTTAATTTTCTTTGATCACAGCACTTTCGGTAAAGTATCTCTCAGTGAAGGCTTGAGACAATTAATAGGAAGCACCCTGGAGTGTGAGCAACAGAGTATTACGGCCATTTGAAGATGATCTTTATTAATCATGAATTTCTGTAAGGAAAGGTTACAAAAACAACATTGTGTTATATATGTATTTGCTTAGGGTCTGTCTTCTGCACAGGAACAGATCATAAATGCAGAAGAGCCCTTTTACAATTTTTTAAACCTAGCCATTAAGTATTGCTTTATTAATGACTTACCTCATTTTCCCATGAGTGAACACTCAGAAAAAGGATTAGCTAGGCTATAGCGTAGGAATCAAAGAAGAAAGACTGGGTCATTTTCCACAAAAGGCTAACTTCATTTTGATGCCTGGTAGGCACCACCAAACTCAAGGCATGAGATGTCACAGAGAGTTTGGGGTTTAAAGCATCTACACTGCAAAAGGCAGAAAATGAAAGAGACCTTTAGCCTGGATGCCTCAGCTTTTCATATGGGTGGCTGACAAACTGAGCTATAGGGTAAACCATAATGTGCCAAGCATCACGGAGCCTGGAGCCAAGAAAGGGATAATTTCAGGCAAGACCCAGTCTCCAGAGCCAAAACCACTGGCCTGAAAGCTTTTCTCAGAAGGTTTGCTGTTCCCATCACTGCTGGGATGAATTTTAACTCATTATTGATCAACGGAATTTTAAAATCAATTTTAATTAAATGAAAGATTTCTATCATAGCTCGTTCTGTGTCGAAGTTGCACAGACCACATATAAATATATGGAGGCAGATCATGCAGAGCAAATATGTAGCTGTTAGGGCCTAAACAGGTGAGAGAGAAACCAAAGCTACATCTCAAAGCAAATCTGTTATGCTAAACTTCTACAATACCTGTTTCTTCCCATGCCATTTTTGCCTTTGCCATTGGAATTTAGTCAGATCTGCTTTTTTCTTACCAAAGTAAATATTCTAATATTTACCAGACCAAAAATGGACTGGAAAAGGGATAAGGGAAACTACTATATGATAACTACTGAAAGCATGGGATTGTTCAGCTTACCAAAACACCAAGAGCCAGGTCTTCATATGATGACATGAGGAATAGCCCCTCAGCTGAGGCCCACTCTGCAAACAATACTTTCAGATCTCACGCTGATGTTATTTTAAGGACAGGCAGATACTTGGATCAATGAAATGATCACCCAGCAACTTTAGATATGCCACTTACTCAAGCTGTTTGGCCTTTTTATAATGGCTGGGACTTGGGGAGGCACATTATTCCTTCCTCACGTCGGGAGAGAGGACATGCCTTTGCTCCTCATCTTCCTTAACCAGGCTGGGGAATATTCCTGAAGTGACTATGTTTCCTCAGATAACACCACACAGGAGAGCAAGGATTTCATCCTGCTCTAGTTGTGGTTGCTTGTCTGACCATGCTTTCTCTTTGGCATTGATGTCTTGCTCAGTAAAGCTGCTTATAGCCAGGCTCCAAGGGAGAACTCCAGAGATCAGTGGACTTCAGGCACTTAGGCCTTTGTGGAAAGCCCAGAAAAAGCCATTCTGCATCCTTCAGCACCTAGATACCTCTAAGATGCTGGCTTGTAGTACTTTGCCTCAGGCAATAGGTCATCATAGTACCAGTGCCACAGGTCACAAGTTTAATCTCCAAGCCCGATCTTTTGTTTAAACAAGACTCCAAAGTAAATCAATGGAAGGTGACTTAGCCATATACAGACAATTCTGTACAGACTCACAGGACTCCTGTATCATTTGCCACTAACATAAGGCTTTTAATGTACTACAGGCTTTGCAATTATTCATTTATCAACGTTAATTCTTTAGTCCTCACACCAAGCTCTGCAAGGTGAGTGGTCTTACGCCTGTTCTTCAGGTGAGAAATCAAAGGGCCAAAGGCTAAGTGACTTAGCGAAGGTCACAGAGAAAAACCAATGGGAAAATTGGAATTAGAACTAAAAAATATCCAATTCCTTGCTTTGTGTTTAATCCACTTTGCCTCACCTAATCTAAGACAAAATAAGCAAAGTCCACATAGCTCCTCATACCCAGAACATACCCAGTGTTTTTCAGCCATAAGGTCTCTACCAAGTCCTGCTACCATCTACAAGGCCTCCCTGTGTTTTCAAATGCAACGCATACTGCAGTAAATAGATTATTTTACGATCCTGGCCCAATTTTCAAAGTGGCCTCAATCAGTGTTGTGCAAAACATTCATGTCCGACCACAAAATTACAATCGGTCTTTGTTTGAATTCAGCCTATATCCCTGGCCAGCAGTGGTTAGTCCAAACTCTTAGGTCTGTGAACCGTTAGTCAAAGGTTTTTGCAACGTTTTTGCCCTGCCTGGATTTCTCTGAATATTTATAGGCTGCCGTCCTCCAGTGACTTTCATGTTCAAACTGTGCTGCCCAGTGTGGGTGGTGAGGGTGGAAGGGGGAAGTAAATAACAGATACAGTCACATGTTTTCCACTAGCCCCAGTTGTTTTGCTTCCAGTAAAGCACTGAACGCTATAAGGCACATGTTGCAAAAAAACAACTGCAAAGCTCGACTGTGGGACATGTAAATTAGTGTAGCAGGATTTCTACACACTTGAATGTTTTCGAACATCTGTCTATTGTGAAATAAGAGCAAACTGTCTGGAGATTCAAGCAAACCTGTGGATTTAACAGTTGTAGCATTGCTTAACATTTTAGCGGGGGCAGGGGGGGAGGGGGGGGAGGGTGACGAGAAAGATCCCTTCAAAAACTCTTGACCAGGACTATGAAATATCAACAGAAGGAATTAGATTGAAAAATCCATACCATGTTTTACCCTGCGATCAATGCATCCCAAAGCAGGATCCATGGAGTTTAATCACTGCTGCGTGGGAATTCCTGCAGCGCTGATGTGATCATTAGAGAACATAGAGCACATGGTGATTACTGTGTCTCTGGCACTTACGTAATCTAAAATAGCATGAAGAAATCTGAAAAACATGCTAATTTCCAAGCAACTTGGTCTGCTGTGCATGAGGCAAAAACAATAAATAAGGCCTTACATCATATACATCTCCTGCTTTCATTAGTCTCTAAGAGATGGCATACTTCGAGTGTAACGGAAAGGTTTGCATATTTCTTAAAGGGGTCATCGTAATTCGGAGACACAGGATGGAGGTATCTCAATCCTGATGAATCCCAAGTCTGCCTAGATCTAGATCTGCTGACCTCTGTAAATCCATTCACACGTAACTGGCTGTGCTTGTAACCTTGGCTGTTAGATGGCCTGCTACTTAAAACGCAAACACAAAGCCAATTTTGTACAGAGGGAAATAAGCTGATGGCACAATCTGAGAGCTGTTTTTGGAAAACAGGCCCTTGTGGACTGCATGTGTCCAAAAAATTCCCACCAAAGGCTAAACAAAGGAAACATCATCCTTTCTTGTGCTAATAGCAAAATGCTCTTTATTCCAAAAATTTTATGAAACAGAAGTCTGTTTCTGTGGACGACAAGTCATCCTGACTGGAGATATCTGCAAAGTTGAAACGGAAACTTTGCTGAAACCATAATAAAAGTTAACTGTCGAAAAGACACAGCTAAGAAATTAAACAGTAGAAGGACAGTCAATGATCTAGTGGAAACTGCTTGCATTTTCAGTACACAGATGCAGTTAAAGCTGATCCGCCAAAGTGCTGGTATCTATCTAGTAATGTAAAAGTTTTATGTTGACCTAAGCCCTTTATGAAATACTCGGATCTCTGAGGGCTGCATGGAGATTTGTTCCTGCGGGGGAAGGTGTTTCCCAAGGCATTCCCCGTAATTCCTGTCTCCCACCAGGACAAAAATCCTAAGACAATTCGTCTGCTTTGTGGTGCTTTTGTACATAAGTAAGTCTAATCCAAAATCTAAAAGTGTACAGAGTCATAAGAGGGCAAAAATATAAAGAAAAAGTGAAATAAAATTTGTTTGGTGTTCTTCTTTTTTCTTCACAAAAGTTTAGTTACTTTTGGGTGCAACTGTTATGGAGAGAGGAGATCTATTTCCAAAGCTGGCCATTCAATTCTCTTTGCTGCTCATAAAGCTAGACAGATAATTGCACTACAGGTTCACAGAAATGTTTATTAATACAAAATGTGTTTTGTTTTTTCCGGCACTTTTGATTAGAGTGTTTGTCTCTACAGCTTTTTGACCAAAAAGTGCAATCTTTTTGCTTTATAGCTATGATGCAAAGACAACACTGCCTATGGAAAACACTTCTTTCTTCTCTTTTAACAAGATGTTCTTTTAGTCAAAAATTAAATTTTCCATGAAAAACTCAGCAAATAAAAACTTTCATCATTTCTAGCTTTTTTCACAGTTCACTTTTAAGTATTTGGGGGAGAGAAGGGTCTTTCCAGTTTCTGTTGTCTCATTCAGTCCATCCTACCTATATTTGAACGTTAGAGGATTTCAGCATTCATTGAAACTGCAATACAGACTGGCTGAAACATGAGCAGTGCAGCATGCAGAGTACAAGGCAGTTACATTACAACGACCTTTCATGATTATCTTGTACTCTGTCACAAGTTAAATGAGGTCATTACCGATGTTACTTGCATTCCTCTTCCTTGGCCCATGACTTCAAAGACTAACGGGCCCCTTTTGTCACTGAATTCTTGTCAAAATGTTCAGTCCAATCAGACCCCTAATAACTGCATGCAGGATAACATTCACAGATGAAAAGAACACGCGGGCACATGCCTTATACATAATTAATCCTTCCAATGAACTGCATGAATTTCAAAATTACACAAAATGGAACAAATCCAACAGAGTCTCCTGTGGGCTTATGAGGTCACGGAGCTTCCTAGGAGGGTGAGAAAGGTCTATTCTAACACAGATACCCACTGACTCACAGACCTTCAGTAACTGATTTGTTTCTCTTCCTGCTGTCATCCCTGTAGCTAACCTGACATCTGTCAAAGTCCTCTCAAGGCAGAAGATGCCTATCTACCATTCCAGAAAATGAGCGCCCGAGGTCTCACTGAAGTCTCAAGAAGTCCCAGCCTTCCTATCAATATCACTGCCATCAAGGTGGCAAATTCTTCCAAAGGTATCTGGCCAGTTTTAGTTATTCATAAAATCAAGAAAATTCTCAGATTTGTATCTCAAAAACGCTGCACCCACCAAGTAACAGTGGTGGGAGTGGGGGTGAGGCGGAGAGAAGGACTCATTCTTGGAATCATGTAAAAGTAGTGGCTGACAATTTTCTTTCTAATGAAATGTTTGCCTAATTCGGTCTTGGCAAGGCTGTGCACATGTGGCAGCCACATCAAAAGCAAGGGCACTGGCATGAAGAGTAACATGGCCTGAAGTGGTTTTCTCTGCTGGTTCGTGCCAACTGCGTGTTCAAACTCCAATTCTCACACTTAACATCTGTTGTCCAAGCACTTATTAGTATTGTGTTGACTACTAGCTTTGTCATGTGTGTTCAGAATCAGTGACACGAAGCCAGTCGTCTAACAATAAAAATCAGTGCTTTCTTCCTCTGCCCTTTTAACTCCACATTTATCTGTCCCTGTGTTGTTACTGATATGCACCAAGATACGTCAAACCATCAAAAGAAGTATTTTTCATTGACCTTTCCCACATTTTCTGGAATTTGTTCAGCAAGTTTTCTTTCTTCATAGGTGGATAAAAGTGTCCTAAAAATCTCGGCATTTTAAATATATAGATAAGTCATCTTCCAGCCAGCTCTGTGCAAGTCTAAAGCCAACATGCATCCACAAGTGTGATGCAAAAACAAACAAACAAACAAACAAACAAAAAACCCCAAAATACATAACAGAAAAAAACAAAGGCCAAAAACAGTCACAAAAATAGCTTTAAACACATGACAATTTTAGAAGCTGTGAATTTCTTGCAGGCAAAATAGCAGGAATTGATTTTTGTGACAGATTATCATTGAAAAGGAAGACTCAAAAGGTCAGCAAGTTCCTTCCCTTGTACAACAGTTGGGTAAGCATTTCAAGACCATTTGTGATTGATTTCAATCTAATTTGTTACTAAAAATGTACGATGAAGGAAATTCTAAGCCTCTTTGGGTACCTCTTTCAGAGCTTCAAAACTTTCATTTAATTTTTCCTAATATCCTACATAAATCAACTTGCAATTTTGCAGTAACTGAATCTGTCTGATACTGCTCTATCTGATACAGTGGAAAATATCCATGTTTTCTTCATACATACAGCAAAGGTAACCACCTCCTAAGCTTTTCATATGCTACTCTTACAAATACGTGCCAGAAGATGATACCTTTTTTGCAACCACACAGCATACTTGACTCATCTTCAATCTGAGAACCACTGTTCTCACCACACACCAAAACTTGTGTTTCACATCCTTTTCAATATGTAATAGTGCAGAGAAGGATGTGAAATTTGACTTGACAAGTATCCACCTCTGTTATCCCACCTTTCTCTTCTCTCAGGTATGATAATCTGCATTTGACTTTACTGAATTTCAGCTTCTTAATTTTCAAGGATTTCTCCCATTTATCAGGAACTTTTGAATTCCAGCATCATGCTGAAGAACTTCTGCAGCCCTTCCCAGCCCACTATTATTTGTAAATGTCACACTTCATCTTTCTAATACTTAATCCAAGATACTAATAACAATGCTGATCATATGTGAGCTCAGGACATTCAGCTACACAACCACCCCTTTGAAATGCCCTCCAAGTCTGACATCACACCTCCTGTGATCATTAATTTAAAGCTTTTTTCAATCAACTGTGTACTAATTTTACAGTCGCTTAATCTTGACCATATTTCCCTACTCTGTCTATAAGATACACTGTCAAAAGCCTCACTAAAATTGAGAGCTATCACAGCTATTTTTTCTCCTGACCTACTGGACTGGTTATTCAAGAAAGAATGAAAAACAGATTGGAGAGACATTATTTATTCTCGCTTATGGTAGAATTCAGGCATCCAACTGAAAGAGCAATCCATACAATCCCATCCAGGCACTTATTTTTTGCTACTTATTCACCTTAGCCAAGTAGTTCAGGACCTACTACTAGGTATTGCTATCCCAAAGCACCTTAAGGAACCCTATACAGTAGTTGTGCCCTGAGCATTCTTAACATCCTAATAACACTGTCATTAGTACAAAGCACCACAATTAAAGCTCTGTTCATTGAAAAAAAATGGCATGCAGAGCAGGTGTTAGTAGCAGCAATAGCATGTTTTTTGTATAATAGTCCAGAGAATGAGTTAGGAGACATGGGTTAAAGACCTTTTTCGCGTGAACAGTTCAAGCCTACTGAATGATTACAGACTCAGAGGCCAAGGATGAGCCACATAAAATAATCACCTGCCATGGGAGAACATGGTGGAATGAGCAGGCCAACTGTCTAAGCCGGAAGTTGCATTTCAGAAGGCCAGTCTTTTAAAAAAAATTATTACTATTTTTTGGGGTTTTTTTAAACAGTGAGATTCTCCCATGCCTCATTCCCTGAGACCAGAATGTCTGAGAAGCTGTAATAAAATTTATGGACTAATCTTGAAAGAGAGATGCTGAAAGCTCAGCATGGGATGAGGGCAAAATAACAGCATTCTGTTGGAAAGCTTATTTTGCAGAGACACAGCAGTGACAGGTAACTTTCTCCAAAAAAGAATGGAGTTTCCGTACCTAATAGAAAGCACAGGAACTAGGCTTGGTATGCAGGAACGAGTTAGAACTATATATTTTGCCCTCAATAGTTAAAAGGACAGAACTATAATCTGAAGTAACCACACATACATTTGCCCTGCAGCAATGGTATGCCAGTACAAGAGACTGGAAAACAGTAGTTTATAGTAGTCTGCACTTAAACTTGAGGTTTTCAGTTTCACAGTGGTTAGATCCAATTCAGACAAATAAATTCAGAAAACAAACAACAAAATATATAAAATTGCAGCAGCAGAGAGGTTAATGCACTCCATAGTTAAGGGATTCATCACCATTTTAAGTAAGACACAACAGTCTGCTGGTGCTATGTTCTGAGAAGTAAGGTTTCTGATATTGAGTCCAACTGGCTATGACACTCATCTAGAAAAGGATGTTTTCAAAACACAATCCACCCTCAGTGGAAAGAAGATAAAAGGTCATAATCCTCCCAAAGGAGCCATAAACAGCAAGAGATAAGGGCAGGGAATTTGCTGAAAGCGTGCTCTCGCGCTCAGGACAACAGAATGTTCTACTTCTTGCCCTCTCCCGCAGATGTAACCTTGAAGGACACAGTCATATGCCGCTGACTCATGGTAACACTTCTGAAAAATCAGCACAGGGTTTTTTCCTCTTCATCTTGCACTTTATCAATCATCTGCTTTAATTCATACAGAAACTCCAGATCAGTTGCCGGGAGCATCCAGAAAACAAGGCCAAGTTCAGCCTCCATTGGTACATATTAGATGCCTCAGTCTCACTTTGTGAAGCATTTTACTGAGTTTACTGGGAATTACTTGCACACTGTGGCATGAGATTAACATTGGCCATGGGGGACTGCAAGCATCAGTATCCCAACCAAAGCCCTCCACTTGGTAGTATATATAAAGTCTGACCTAGACCCGGATCTGAAATTTTAAAATGGTATATCACAGAATCACAGAATGGTTGAGGTTGGAAGGGATCATCTTTGGAGATCATCTAGTCCACCCCCCCCTCAAGCAGGGTCACCTACAGCACGTTGCCCAGGACCATGTCCAGACGGCTTCTGAATATCTCCAAGGAAGGAGACTCCACAACCTCCCTGGGTAACCTGTTCCAGTACACTGTCACCCTCCCAGTAAAGACGTTTTTCCCTATGTTCAGACAGACCTTCCTGTGTTTCAGTTTGTGCCCATTGCCTCTCATCCTATCACTGGGCACCACTGAAAAGAGTCTGGCCTCATCCTCTTTATACCATTCCTTCAGATACTTACACACATTGATAAGATTTCCCCCCTCAGCCTTCTCTTCTCCAGGCTCTCTCAGCCTTTCCTCAAATGAGAGATGCCCCAGTCCCTTAATCATCTTAGTAGCCCTCTGCCAGACTCACTCCGGTAGCTCCATATCTCTCTCATATTGGGGAGCCCAGAACTGGCCACAGTACTCCAGATGAGGCCTCACCAGGGCTGAGCAGAGGGGGAGGATATCATGCAGAGGGAGGAAATCAAATGTCTATCATAATGAGATTGAGGTAGAAGCAGCAAAGAACAAATCACTGCAAATCAACCCTTGGAGTGAATGAAAACAGACAGTACGAAAACCAATAGATAGTCCAGTTATCCCCAAATCACTGTCTCCAACCACAACACCTTCTTGTGCCTTTGATGTTTATGAGCTCTCAACAGTTACTAAAGGGTTTTAAAGGAAACTTCCTTCCATATCATCCAGTATTCTGATGAGCATTTCATTTCAGTATTCCAGAAATGAAGTGTCAGTCTCTCCATGGACTCAGCTCATTACTGCGGTTCTATTAATAGACTTTGTTTTGTTCCATCTCACTATCTTTCTTCAAGGAATACCAGCCTCAGAACTGGAAGGTCAGGTCTGATGACAAGATGACATCTTCTAGCTACACTGAGATGACTTGGAAAAGAAGCATCTTTTAACAGTTTGAATATGAAGACGGTGACTTCAGTAGTTGTTTTATGTGTTTATCATTTTTTGTCTTAATAACTACAATAACACTTCTTAAAGTCCTGTTTTCAGAGATTTAAAAAGCTGAAGCCAGGCCAGGACTGATGACTAAATGATTAAGTTAAATTTTAAAAGTACATTTTGAACACCACTACCAAGAAAAGTATCCTTCTGATGGGCTGCATACGGGCCTTAGATCCTATCACCTCTAGAGAAAGAGGTTATCCCACTCTCCTGTTCCTCTTTTATGAATCTTTAAGATTAAACAAAGAAGGGGACCAGTCCCTACATTTTACCAGAGGCCCTTTAAAAACTGCATGCCTGAGACCTCAGGAGATCTGTATTTAAAGAGGTGTGCTAGTGCATGGATTCAACACAGAAGTATAACAGCATCAAAAGACTTTTCATGAGGTCATTAAAAAAGCATACTACTATCCACAGCAACTTAGCAGCACTAACCCTTTGACCATTGCCCACCAACAGCTACACAGGAAAATCTCAGGAGCCCATGCAGGAGACAGTGGCTGTTAGACAAGTATCCAGCTTTTCATTTTAAATTTACCTGGCGTGGAAAAGGTCATGTCATACAAGCAGTGACAAAACTACAATCTAGCAGCTTTGTCAGTATAACTACGCTTTCACTAGGACTTCTGTTGGAATAGCTAAATCAGCCAGGAACCACAACACAGCCCATCTCTGCCCGTTACGCCCCTGTTAGCAGATGTGTGTAGTATCGACATAAGCTCTGTTTGCTGAACTTACGCACAGGTTTTCTGTTATAGAATGCAGCCCTGAAACAAGACTGCAAGCAACTAAAAAGTCAGAAACTGCAGAATAAAATAGAATTAAAGAGAGAGAGAGAGAGAGAGAGAGAGAGGAAAAAAAAGAAAAGGAAAAAGCAGAAAACAAAGCAACTAGCTCTTTGTTTATTCTGTTTTCCCTAATGGCACCAAATCAACTTTGTAAACAGCCACAGGGAAAAAGGTAGGGGATGAAAGCTTCCCAGTTTAAAATGTCAACACCTTGATACCTGGGGCAGGGCAGCAAAGTTTCTGAGCCCAAGAACTGGAGGCCTTTCAGCTACAAACTCTCATATGTAAGACTGAATTCCTGACCATGTATTCAAGAAAAACTTATGTCATTTTATTTAAGAGCTGGGCTTAGTTTTCTCTTCTAGGCCAAGTTGCAGTGGTCATCATTAAGCTCTGCCTTCTGAAGTTCCTTCTGCAATTACGGTCAAGTCAGACACACAGTTCACTCTCTATCCTTAATGCTGAAAGTGTAACTGTACAGTTAAACAGCATCCATGTTCTGCTCCAGGGCTCCTCCTACTTCTGTGATGGAAGGAGAGGATGGAATATATATATATCTATATATGAATAAAGAATTCAGTGATTGAGATGATTATGGCTTTCCATAAAGTTTGAAACTGCGCACGGTGGGAAGAAAAGAAGAGCAACAGGCTTTTATCAGGTTTAGTGGAACAGATAAACAGCTTGAAACATTTACTAACAGACAGAGGAGAGTAAGATAGCTCTCACTTTTGTGGATTCATGAAACACAGATCTTAATTTAGCATAATGCTCTGTAAACAGGCTTACAAACTAGCATAGCTGTATTAGCTTGTACACCTCATTCATTGTTTTGAAGACCAAAGTGACTCAAACCCTCCTGTGCACTTGGGCCACAGGGAAAAACCATAAACGTTACAATACGAAACACATGTTATTCTGTTCACCTATCACGTAAAGCAAAAAGGGGCTCTCAAATGCAGACAACTTTTCTGCGCTACAAGTTCTCCTAACAGCCCTCATCTTTCTGAACTTCTGCAGCGCTTAAAGAGCCCAATTTACCCATGTTTTCGATTTTGGCTTTACTCCTCTTCCAGGAGGATAAGGGTCCCAAAAAGGTATGAAAGAGGTCCACTTCCTATATAGATATTTCACAGAAGTCATTTTATCAAGGCTACATAGAGTTGGTCTTGCTATACCACTCTCCATGCTTTAGCCCCAGGCCTTAGAAACTCAGTCATTAGGAAACATTAGGTTCAGGGCTCTAGGTAGAATTTAGGTCAGCTCAGCCCCAGGATACAGCTCTCCAGACTTTCAGATGCTCTCACATGACAGGGGAAGTCAGAGAGTCGAAAGAGAAAAAACCCTTCCTTCCTGTAAGCAAACAGAGGTGGGCTCCCCAGTTCACTGCTAACCAGCAACAGGGCAATACAATAATCTAATTTACAGTGATAAAAACATTTGCAGTCAATGGAATTATCCCAAACTGAGATCAGCATAACTTAAAACAAAGCAGACAAGGTCTGCTTAAGATAACAGTGATGAAAATTCACTGTGTCAAATGCCAACAGAATGAAGGAATGTCAGGAGAGAGAACTCGGGGAACCCTAAGATCTGAAAGCGGTGTCTTTTTGCTTTCGCCGAGTATAAAAGGAGAGAAGGATAATTAGACTCCTAATTGAGGAACTACTTGCTGCCTAAAGGTGCTTTTCTACAGAACTTTAAAACTCTCTTCCACCCTGCCTCCCTCCCCACGCTGCGTTTATGACCCTTCTCTCAGGCTGACGTTAGTGCTTTGGAGTGCTTTTGCAGTGAACCCGTTCAGAGAGCTAAACCAAAAGAAAATTAATCATACAAAAAAGCCAACAGTTTGCTGCTAGTTTAGCTCCCTGAACCAACTCACCAAGCATTTGACCTGAGGCAAGGGAGGAGGAGTGTGTGCACACACGTGCATGTGCGTGTTTAGGGAGGGAGGAGTGCAACAACAGCACCGATTCAGACTGGTCTAAACTATCACGGAACCAGACCTCAAACACAGGCCTCGAGTTTCTTTCAAAGACTATCTTAACCTTAGAATGACTTTACAAGGTAAATCGAAAGCTATATAGCTGTGCATATTCTCATGCAATTCTGATTGTGGCTGGTACGTAGGGCTTTACACATTCATCTATGTGCCACAACATGCATGTAAATCACTGGTTTACAGATAAAACGTAAACTTTATTTGCCAAAGAGTTTTTGGATTGCTTAAAGGGACTAGGTCAAATTCATGCCACAGCTCAGGTTTTCCTAAAAACAAAACCGAATTTTGTTTTCTTAAAAGAAGCTGTTTTCCGTAAAAGCTATAATCGAAAGAAACATGTTCCTGTTTTCTTAATAACATTGCGATTTAAGCAGCATTTCTTTAAAAGTATTCTTTTCTAGCATTTGAAACACAAATTCTAGATCACTAGTTCAAGATAGGATATCTAGGACTGAAAGTTTACAGGAAGCTCACTAATAAAAATGAAACTGAACTTTCAATAAAGCTCAATTTGAGCCAAAATAGATAAGAAAGTAAAGAGAAAAATACTAAAAGACAGAAAACAGCTGTGGGGGGAACACTATTGAAAACATGAAAGGGTTAAGCACAACTATGGGATAACCTCAGTCACCAGATCCAGGACATCTGGATGGGCACGACCTATACAAGAGTATTTCAAAGTATGAACGATAAAGATGAAATATATAAAGCAAACCACTAGAAAACACAGAAATAAAAGGAAACCAATGGAAACCAATGAAATGCTATAGCATGTAGTTCAGACTACCTGCAGTCAGAATCATGCTCTGGAGATGCTCATCTATCCCTATTAACAGTACAGAGTATAGATCCCTGTGTTCAAGAAGAAATCTGGCATAGAGAATACCATTCATACAATTTGTTCCAGTACACCAAAATCAAATCTCCAGTCCATTTCAAGAAACAATCTGAAACCTAGATCAGTAGACAGCTAGCTAAAGAGATGCAACCTGTAGAGGCAGTCCACGAATAGTTAGCAGTCCAGAATAATGTTTCAGCTACTAAGCCCTTATCAGGTATATAGGCATAGGCACAAGTTTATGGGCTGCTGAATACAAATACAGCCATCTTTTGCTTTTAAATTTGCTCAACTCCTGTAAAAACTAAAAAAAGGCTTTTAGTATGCAACTACAGCAGCTTGTGTGATATGTGCAGAATGATGTCAGATAACACCATTTCTGAAGTGCTCTCAGATATAAAGTTACCTCGCTTCCTCTCAGAGAAAGAGGAAGATGCTTAGCATCTTCTCTCATCTCCCATTCATCTGGGTTTTTAATATACACAAACCTAGTCCGGTTGCCAGGAAGGCAAAGAAAAGGTCAACAAACTCCTTTGCTGCAAGTTAGTTTGTCAAACTCCATTCTCGGCAGCATGACTTTACATGTTAATGTGAGTGTTTGCCTCTGTGTCAATAGCCCCTATTGTGTGCATTTGTAACACAAGATTTATGGTAAAGCTTGCAACATTTTTCAGGCATAATAAGCGTTTATTCACCATCCCAGGTCTATAAGCAGAGGCCTGACAAGTAATTATTGACACATTGTGTAGAAATAAAAGCGGTGGGCGAGCTGCTGTTGCGAATGGCAGCGTGGGTAGGGGGAAGGAGGGGCTGTGTCAAAGGAGTGACAGCCTTGGTGCCCAACACTGTCAAAGCCGACGTTGACTTGCACTGTTCTGTGTGCCTGACTGTATTTGTGCTCCCTGTCACTTGGGTGTGACATGCCAAAACATGAGGAGTGCTCCTTTTCTCATGCTAATGCTTTGTAATGACAGCTTTGTGATCCCCCAGGCTGTGTTAGCGCTCAACAAGTCAAGGTGTGACAGGCAGTAGACCCCTTTGTCAGTGTGTGCTGTACTGCCCTAATCAAATACCATATTCTTCCCGGGCTAAAACGGACCTAATGCCTGAGAGAATAATAGCACCCTATTAGCATTACTGAGCAAACATCGGGGGATATTGACTATACACGTACCTGTATGCACAGCCTCTGGCAATATGATCCCTGGTAGCCTGCCACGCTAGCTTACTTTAACTGTGTTTATCACAGAACCATATGTCACCGTTAGAGGGGAAGAGAAGGAACTTGAAAATCTATTCTCGAGTCATTTTTCATGAGCTGCTTCTCTCTTCAGGGTTCAAACCTGCTTTTTCTGTTGCACAGGGAACAACTTGTTAGCTTCAGACTAAGCCTTGGGTTGTTATGCAGCAGTTTTATGGTGTTTTAGTGCAACTGGTAAACTCCGCTTGGGATTAGCACAGTCTCTGAACAGCACAAGGTATCACCAGACAGGATTAGGATGTATTAGCAAAGCTGTGCGGAGGAAGGTTGCATGACGCCTACTCATGTTATACTTGGCTGCAGCTATCACTGTGAGACTGTAAGTCACTTTAGCACAAAGCTCATCCAAAAAAACAAAGCAGCTTTAAACCTGTGCTTTATATATGAAAGCAAGCTGGGCAGGAGAGGGCAGAGTTCAGGCTGCTTAGACTAAGCAGTGAGCTGGCTTCACGGGATTTGGAGTTTGCAAATAGGCTAGAGAAGTACATGAGCTTGGTTACTTACATGAAGTTTATCCAAATGATCCAAAACTCAATGATCAGGAAAGCTGGGCTAGGAAATTTGCCAGAATAGGCTTTTTCACAAGATTTATGGTGCTTCCTGCTTCTTGTTCCCAGGCATAACCAGGAAGTGAGCTGAGTAAAAATGGAAAATATTTTTTTTAAAGTTATGAATCTCTTTTTCAAGGGTCAAAGAAGTTCACAGTAGAAATTGTGTGAACTTTCAGGTCTTTTTTCCTTCTTATCTAAACTGTATCAACAGCTGGGCAATAGAGTATTAATTTGAACAGTTCAGGGTACTGGTGAGAAAGACAAAGCCCAAGTTAACTACATTCCCAAATCAAAGCCATCAAATTAGAAAGCTCAGATTATTTATTGCCTCCTTTGAGGATCCTACTACTTTAGGCATCCCATTCACAGAAGGACAGTCTGCTCTGTATAGCTTGGTCCACAATTTCAGCACAAAAAGCATGAAGTGGAGGGAGGGGGAGTTGCATGAGAATTATTTTATGATCAGAATTTTAGCATTACAGAGGTTGAGATTTTCAAAGCTGCCTGTGACATCTGGAGACCATCACTCCCTACAAAGGTAGGACCATCTCATGAATTCCCAGAGTAGTGTTACGATCTTTTTGCTGCTCTCTTAGCCCACGTGTCAGACATGCCTGAACTATGATCTGCCGAGCCGCTGAGTTAGGGAGGGAAACTCAGCGGTGCTGCACAGCAGGAGCAATGATGCTCAAAGAACACTAGTTGAAGGTGCCTGCCCAGCTGCAACCCAGAGCTGAAGCCCAAACCCATCACAAGGCCCAGTGAACCAGACAGCCATTCCTGCCATGTGATTTCACCCAGCACGCAGTCTTGCACGCCTGAACTCACAGGAAGTTCAGGTGTCTACACTCACCTCAGGTCTGAAGGACAGCCTTACAAGCTTGAAAACTATGGCCTTTGGCTCTAATCATGAGGAAGGGCAACAGTTTTGTCAGCACCTTTCAATATGCTCATACGGTAACATCAGCAATCTGCAGTTTTGTGTTCCCACACATTGCTTTACCCGATACCTCAAGATTTCTGTACAACCTGCTTGGTTGTGTCCTAGCACCATGCAGCATTATCTAGACTCCTTGAGACGGGTAGTTTATTTGTGTTTCAAAGTGGTTTTAGGTACTGATCAAAATGGTGATAAAGTCTTAAAATGTGTTTATTTTCCTTTTCCCTATTTACATCAGATGATTCATTGGAAGGCTTAAAAATGCTTGCAAGAAATTTGATTTAGTCTGAGACTGGACTCAACTGGTTAGCAAAAAGAAAAAGTTTGTTTTTACCTAGATTGACCATCTGAATAGCTCAGATAAATAAAAAATATTCAAGGAGCAATGTAGGCTACAAAGAAGCACTCCGTGTGCTGGGTAGCCCAAATCTGTTACTGTATCTGAGGGCCCACCTGCAATGTCTTTGCTCTTTCAGTCCTTAGTCCTGACTAGAATTTGCTCAAGTCCAATAGCTTTTTCCTGCTTTCACTGCAGAACCTATCATTCATCTGACTTCTGAAGCCTGCTCTTTTCCAAAATTATGCTCTGATGTTTGCAAATAACAACTTGCACTGAACTAGAAGCTGCTCCAGCTATTTCCACTCCGATACTTCTCTACATTGAGATCTCCAGAGGATCAGTTGAGATTTGCGCCTTTCATTCTGCGGCTATCTCTAGTTACCCTCTATTTCTAGGTTTGCCCCGCTAGCCTTTGTCTTCACAGAATCTGAGCTCCACAAGCAAAACCAAAGCTGGTAAGTGCAATTTCCCTTTCTCACCTCTGCTTGTGTTACAATCTTCTTCGCCCTTCCTAAGTCTCAATTTCTTAGCTACATTTCAAACGCCAAGAATTCAGGTGGGCCATGACCATAGGGCTCAAACTCTTGATACCCACAGATTTTCTTGGATAGGAATTGGAAAGGAAATGAGAGTAATAAAGAGAGACTGGTGTAAAACTCAGCAGGAATAATACCACCAAATAGAGCTCATCTGGCCAGGGCCAATCAGAAATACAAGATTCTGCAAGTCTCCAGCAACTAATCAATGTGCTGATATAAATCTGCTTTTAGCCGTTCGGAATTGCTCTATTAAATTGCCCTGTTATTAGATATTCATTTTACATTTTAAATAAGATTCAACTCTGCAGTTAAACCCGCCTCCACTCTGCCTAGAGGTAGGCAGGTGAGGGAGGGGATGAGGCAGTGTGGGGCAGTGCTGTCGTGGGGAGAATCGAGTCTGGTTTCAAGAGCTCTAGCGCAGCCTGCGGTTGCAGTTTGTTGCATAGCATAAATCAGAAGCCAACATTTTCTGTAAACAAATAGAGAATATTTGCTACGTAAATTGCACTTTAATCAACAAAAGAAAACCTTTGATTTTGCTTGATCTATTTTCAGTTCATTAATGCAAAGGTTCCAGGACAAGAGGGTATTTCGCCGTAGCTGTTACTGCGGATAACTATTTTTGGCAAGGCTTGCTTCGATGCCGTAACAGGCTGGAAGCTGAATGACAGGCTTCTGCACTTGTGCTGTCACAAACAGTCACATTTCACCAAGCTGCCTTCAGGCCAGCAGGAGGTTCAGAATTGCCAATTTTATTCAAAGGCCTTATGTCCCAAAGGCAACTCATCCTGCCCATCCACGGCGAGAGGTGCTGCCCAGCATGGGAACTTCCAGCGCGCCGTGCCAAATGCAAAGTCTGTCGCCTCCTTTTAGCGTGAAACCATTTGGAACATCTCTGCGACTTTTTTCTTCCCAAAGTGATGATATTGATGGATGGGTAAGGTCCTGTATGTGGCAGCCCCAAGATACACAAACACACTGCTCAGCGAGGGTAAGCCTGTGATGTCTATACAGTAGCACTAACGTTTCAGTCTATTGTTAAGGGAGACTGCTTTTCACCAGGCTGACAGGGTGCAGCTGCTCCGCTCTTTGGAAGCAGTCCTATTTTCTTTTGGATATAGTCTCTCTGGGGAACAGCAGCGTGGTGATCCAACATCGATAGCCACACAGACTTGAGGGCAAGAAACACGCTTTCCAATTAATAGAGATTTGCACATAATTATTACAAATGCTTCCATCTATTGTCTGCGACGTCAGTGGAGCTGGAGCAGTAAGAGCCCCTCAGACAGCTGACTGTCAGCGCTCGCCCGAGTGATGGATAGCAGTCCTGCTGGGCCGCAGCCACACAGCCCGGCAGGACTGACGCGCGCAACGTCCAGGGTATGGACAGCTTTGGGGAATAGCGCATGCGGCCATTCACCCTTAACAACTGAAGTTCGGCCTTCAGTGGATGAATTGCAGAAGAGATGGCCAAATACAAGGCCTGTGGAACATTACACAAGGGATGCATTTAGTCTCCCCTGGGCTTGGATGTCAATGTGAACCCTGCAGATGTTTTTATTTTTAACTCTAGCACTCATGAATAGTAATCTGTTCTCTAATCATTAACATAAGCCTGCAGCTGAACGCTCCCTAAGGTTTCATCCCTCCTCCAGATTTTGGTAGCGCCAAAAAGTCCCCATCTCCATCAACAACCTGCAACAGCACACATGGTAGAACCACACACGGAAAGCAAAGCAGAGCAAGATTTCCCCCAAAGCCATGGCCTCCACGAGCAAGAGGGGAAGCAAGATACAGAAGGGGAGGAGATCTGCAAAGCCACACAGCAGGAACAGAGTCAAGAACAAAATGCAGATCTCAAGTCTAAGGTCACAACTGCATGCAGTCACGTGCACACAAACTGCATAAGCCCAAACGCATATGCACAGTAGGTACATATATGTATATTCCCAGGCAGAAGTTCAATTAGAATGAAAGTAGGATTGAAATTGCTATGCTAAAATCACCTCAAAATCAATCTAAGGAAAATTCAAGGACTACGTTAAACTAAAAAGAACTAAACTAAAAAGAAATCCAGAAAAATTATATTTTGGCATATTGTAAAGTATCCTCCTGAAGTGCTCTGGTTAATACGTTTTAGTGTTTTTGCCTCGGATTTAACTATATTTAGTGATACCATACTCTCCCCCCACCCCTTTCCGAATTTGAGTGGGTTTGCTTCCAAACGTCTTTGGATTAGTTCCACGTTTGCCACTAACCTGCAGATGCTTTTTGCAAGCTTCACAAACAGACTGAAGCCAGCTGATGGTTCCTATTTCACACTTGGGAATGACAGGCTCACCAGGGAAAACAACCAGCCTAAACATTAATATCCTGGCCTGAAAACATTCCGGTCTAATCCAACACTTCCAGCAGAGCTTTTTGTGTTTCGTGTATGTGCAAGCAGGGTGATCACTTGATTACTCAAGCCATTGGGGGTCCCAGGACCACACACTACATAGCAATGAAAGTCACTTAGGCTGCAGGTAAGAGACATTTGAGCTTCCACCGAGATCTCTCCGAGGTCAGACCCTCTGCCAACTGCAGAGGCAGGTTCTGTAACCCAACAGATACAGAGCCAGCAGAGCCAGCAGGCCTTGCTGTCTCCAAGGGTGCCTGGAGAGTAATTCAGGCACGCACGGTCCCAAGCCCTGTCTCGTATTGGTATACAATCATGAATTGAGCAATAACAGTATACATAAGGAGAAGCAAGCGTTTCTATCAAGGGAAGGAAGATCAAGTGTCCAACCACAAATATCTAGCAGAGAAAGTGATACTGCAGTTTCTTTACCAATACATTGATTGCTTAAGAAATCCATTCTGTTAGCCCTACGAGCACTGTTTGAAACCGTACGCTGTCGCCAGGCCTCATTTCCCCTTTCCTTCTAATTACATCACATTGCAATTGAATAGTAATCAACAGGAGGCCTTGCAGAGAGGCAGCTGTCTCTCAGGATAACTCTGAAGGGTTACAAACTTGCAAAGATAAATTTTATCAACGGACAACAAGATACGTCTCAAGTTCAAAGCCTTCCAAGTCCTGCTGAGCTATTCTTTTTTCTAGAAAGCAAATGACTTTGAAACAGTCTCTTCCATTTGAAATAGTTACCTGGCATCTATTTACATGCAAATATAATAAAGTGGTATTTGCAGATAAAAACAAGACTACTCTAGCCTTGCTCTCATAGAACTGATTTCCCGTTAGCAATTTTTTTTTTAAATAAAATTATTCTTTGTTAAACAGACCAGGCCAGCCCAGTCCAATGACTCCGGACGGTGAAATAGTAGCAAACAAAGACCTTTGACCAACGTAATCTGGATACATGAGTGGCTGATCTATCTTTCGGCTGAACCAGTTTCCACCAAGTTCAGAATAAGAGAAGGCAAATCAAGGACATCCTTCCCCCCCTCATCATTATACATTTGTTTCATTCTACAGTCCTCCCCTTCTGCCTCTATGGAAATATATATTAAATAGCTGGGTTTTCCAACCATAATAATTCACTTGTGAACTTCTCGGAAATTCCATTAGTACAGGCTCTCCTTCAATTCAGCTTCACAACATCTGGTGAACACAACAACACTATCGCTTGCAGAAGACCTTTCAAGCTGAACTTCTAGTAGGTTTTTAAGGAAGACAGAGGAACATCCTGGGAGAGCCAAACACCGATCAGCACAGTGCAAAAGCTGCAAATCACTCCAGGAACCCCAGAACAATTAAAACCACTTTATAGCTTTTTGTATTTTATTTATGACAACTGATCTAATTGGTAGCATGAGGAGACAGCCTGACTGGCCAGAGGTAGTAACAAAGCCTCGTCTACAAAGGCCCAGTATTGCTCCCATTGAAATCATTGACAAAACTGCCCTTGTCTTTAATAAGGCATAATTTAGATTCTAAGTCTTGTTGATCACAGGGGTTGAAGGTTTGCCATAATGCCTTCCTTTACATCCTTATGCTTTTGAGAACACCCACACACAGATAATATACACGGTGGGTGTGGGCCAGCTTCCACTCCACCCCTAATAGTATCGCACAATTGTCCCAATCCTGTCCTGCTGTTAACTGACAACCTCTATGTTAAATGCTTTTTCACTACAACAATCACTTATTCATTATCGCTAACTTAACCCACACCAGCCGGGCCAAGGAATTCCACAGTAATAGCGCAATTCAGACTTGCATCGGAGCTGGCATCCCAGTTGCAACAAGGAGAGCAGTTCAAGTTCCACGCAATTCCTTTAAAAGCCCCACTGAAATGATACAGAAATATGAATTAATGTTTCTCTGCTTATCTTTTCCCTCAGTGGTTGTTCAGTCTTCCTGGCTAAGGCAGTTCCATATACATTTAAAATATCAATCTAATCTACTCAAAGAGCTATTGATTTATCAGCTCCATCTCTGTGTCACTATTGAATGTCTTCAGAAATCTGCCAAATATGTCTATCCTTTCCACTACTTCTATCAGTCCTCTAGCCTCAGTGTCAGCTCATCTATCGATCTGAAAGCAGTTCTGATCTTCCAGTCCACTAGCTCGCTCTCCTCTCGTAATTGGCGCAGAAACTTTAAGCGCAGCATTAGCACACCCCCTCTAACAGCATTCATCTTATCAGCCCGGACCCATCTAAATAAAATTTAGGCAATGAAATGGAGGGGGCAGGGGAAATGGAGAGAGAGAATAATTTAAAAAATATCAGGAGAATAAAGAAGGAGAAAATGTGTTTGCCTCCTAGTGTATATTGCTGCTATTAATTTCAGTGCATATTCTGAAGAGAAGTCCAAGTCTGCTGGGGATTC
The DNA here is from genome assembly GCF_036370855.1 of Dromaius novaehollandiae. Classification (NCBI taxonomy): domain Eukaryota; kingdom Metazoa; phylum Chordata; class Aves; order Casuariiformes; family Dromaiidae; genus Dromaius; species Dromaius novaehollandiae. Next base: position 8,794,150 of record NC_088113.1, on the reverse strand, counting down.
AGTTTCTACTAAAAGAAGTTCAGCACTTCCTTCAGGCCTCTCTGCACAATTTCAGCTGTTTGTGCTAGAGCCGATTCCACCCTTTCTCCATTAGCCTGACCCAAGGCCCTTTGTCTAGAAATCAGGGCATACTCATCTTTCTGTCCACACACTACATTTGTAGATCAATTCTGAAAAGATGCTTCTGCCACAGTGTGTACAAAATATGCAACAAATGTAGTAAATGACAACTTGAAGAATAGAGTCCCCCATTCTGCCACTGACCGCCTGCTATCTGTGAATGCAATTAATCTATAATTAATGATTATTCCCTGCTTGCCAGTGTGCTTCAGGCACCTATTGCTTCATCTAACAAACTTCTGCAAGACCACAAGGCAGAAACGGGAGCTGTCATCTGTTTCCATCTGCGCTGCTTTGTGAAGTCCGTGACATCGGGAAGCCTGACGCGGCAGCGCAATGCAGCAGCCCCAGCAGAAGAGAAGGGCTCCCAATTACAGGGCATCTTTCATGCATTATTTGGCTGATAACAGAGAAGTGACTGAAGGAATCAGCTGAGAGGCAAACAAACTTAGCTTAACCTCTCTTGCCAAATTCCATCTTAACATACAACACTCAGATTTATCAGGAGTCCCAAGTCTTTCGAAACTTGAATTCAGTGGACCAAATTTTTCAGTCATGGGGTTTCCCATGAGCAAGTGCCACATGAAAGCAGGCTTCATTTCAAGGAACTGTTTCACAAGCCTATTAACTACTCAGCACGCAAGCACACAGAGGGGCAGCAATCACCAGGGTAATCTGCACAGCACCCACTCTACTACAAGAATACATATTTTGGGGAATGCCAAGTTAGGCAGGCAAAGGGCTGCTGCAACCGCTGTGTTTAAGAAAGGCAAAGACTGTGCCCTGCCATATCTGTTGGGGGGTTTATATAAACCAATCTGAAGCTGTTGGAAGACTTTTCTAAAAATAAAACAATAAATTTGATTGAACTATAGAAGAAACACTTACAAAAGAAAAAGTTAATCAATTTCTTTTTCTAAATCCCACTGGATTTCTTTTACTATACTGAAATGTAAGGGACTCAGGAATTAACTGTGAAACACTCTGTTGGTATTCAGTCTCATCCATATATATGTTGGTTGTACTGATAAAAAAAAAATACATTGGCTAGGCATACTGGGTTCAGTTCTTTTTTTTCTTCATTTTTTTGAACCAGTGAGGCTGTACTAATAAAAATTTTAATGAAGACTCAGTTATATGTGTATAAAAATTACTTTTTCCAGTCTAACTATTTCACTAGGAATGCAGAATTAAACACATCTTCAAAGAGCAACTTTATATAACTGTATCTGTATAGGATTCACTACTTAAAATATAACAGTATGCTTACAGCGGTATAATTTTCTAACACAGGCCGGGCTGTAAGCTCTATTTATATTACGAGCTCTGACCCTCTGCAGAACTTCTGGGCTTCACTGCACTCTACACAGAGCTCTTTGCAGGATCAAGGTCTCCATAATTAGTTTATATACATAAATAGAAGGCTGTTTGCACAGAATCTTCCATTCAGCTTCTTTACGCAAAAGAAAGCCACAGAGGTTTGTTTGGTCCCAAATCATGTCCTAGCTCTGCTTTTCTTCAAATAATTAAAAAAAAAAAGTACGTAGTTGAAAGTCAAGGAATTAAAACAGTATCAGCAAAAATTAGTATTGGACTAAAAGTAAACGATTTGATAGTTTTAACACCCCTCTCGAGACACTATGGGAAAACAACGGAGCAGAATCTATTCCTCATGCTTCGCTGTTCAATAGAGCAAGTTTTCATCAATACAGAGTAATACTGCAGGGTAGACTATGTTCTCCCATGCCTTTGGTAACCAGGAAAGATCTGGCCTGGAAAGAAAAATGTCAGAGAGAACAGAAGACAAGTCCATGTCCAGTTACCTCAGTAACAGTGACCAGCTACTCCTCCTTCCCTCACCTGTAAGAAGCGGAGCACTAGAAGCGGAGCAGATTCAGACTTGTTCTAAATGATGACGGCCCAGTGGATAATCTTGGAACTAGCAAGCAGGACACTCAAACAGCCATGACTTGATATCTATTTGATGCTCTCACAGAATGTGTTGCGTACCTATGCCACTGCTTTCTTGCCACTTTGTATAGGTTTAACACCACAGGACTCAAATATTTGACGTACTCTCAGGCAACTGCCCCACATCTCCAGATGTGTTTAGTGCTACGGAACTAAAATACACCGTCTAGAAAGAACTCTGGATTTCTTTAGGCTTGTCAGCAGCCTGCTCCACCATCGGCACCTATCTGCTGAAGTCCAGAGAGATGAGCACGACAATCCAGCATACAACATGCATTAAAGCCTAGGCATTTAACAGACCTTAAACAGAGGAAAAGTTGAATGGCCAAGAAATACAAAAAGAGATATAAGTATTTACTCCACATTTAAAGCACAAGGAAAACAAGTGGTTAATATTTAAGTTGCTCTATCTTCTATGATCACAAGTTGTAGAAAGAGGAGAAGGAATTGAGAAAACAAAGGCTTCAGGGCGTCAGCAAAAGAAAAAGCAGAAAAGAAAAACAAGCAATAATAGTCAAGGTTTTCAGCCCCACAACTCAGGCAAGAATCTGGAGCAAATGGATGTGTTGTGCTAAGCTTGGCAGAATCGCTTCTGCAAAAAGTTCCCTTTGATGGCTTATTTGCAAACCAGAATTATAGTCATAGATGTTCTACCCTTTTAAAAGCATTTCCTTCAGAGAAGGACATGGACAAGGGACTGGAGGGTGCCTCCACAGGCAACGCAAAGGAGGCTCTGCACTGATTTCACACGCTTCCTGCCCCTGCAGCACTGCTGCTCCCCGCTGCTTGTACACGGTGTGCAACAAACCTGCCTTTCTGTTCCTGACCGCGAGGAAGAGAGATGAAACACAGACTAATCTCACGGGGAGGCAGAAGTGCTTGGCTGTCCCTGCGTATGCTTAACTATGTACAAGTCCAGGCCAGAGCTTCCTTGTTTGTGTAAAGGTGTCACTGAAGATGTTCAAGTATTTGCTTCTCTGGTGCTTGTGGTTTGCAACACACTCTTAGAAAAGGGACAACAACACTCTTCCCCCTTTCCAGAGGGTGTTTAACATGAGGCTGGCAGACGCAAGGAGCTGGACTCCCCACAGGAACCTTCCCGGTTCTCCTCTGGACTGTCTGCCTACCTCCAGGTGCAAAGTACAACTGATAGCAGGATAGCAATGCTGAAGGGCACAGCTCCGGCTGCAACAGCGTGTTGTGACCGCAACGCGCCCTACAGGGAAAGGTTATCCAAGTCCCATTTGACAGACGATGGACTCAGGCTCAGACAGTGTCAGAGAAGCTTGTGGCAGAACCGAAATCTGAAACTAGGTTCCCCATGCACCCAGCCAGCGTTCAGTGCTGCAACATCTCTCCTCTGTACTAGCTAAGCTTCCACAGCCACTTTGCATTTCTGCCTTTAGCCTGGCAACAGTAAAGCGGCAACATAGATACTAGAGATGTACGGCTAACAAGAAAGGTGGCCATCCTGGAAGAAACCAAAGCCGCCTTTGCTTGGGATACCTTTTGTTTACCTTTGTGTGGATTCTACAACTTGGTGAGAACATAACCCGAGTGAATTACACTGTTATTGTAAGGTAACGCAGCTAATGCTACAAACTGGATTGGACGTGACTACAATCAATAGAGATAAGCAGAAGCAGCAGCCAGATATGTTAAATAAATGAATTCTTGCAAGCTACTTGCTCAGCTGCTCCATCAATGACAAAACTCCCATCGATTTCAGTGGGAAGTAGGATCAGGCCCTGATTTCTGACACTGCAGATATCAGGAGTCTGTTATATAACAAGTGGTATAGAATTAAATAGCAACAAAAGAGAAGCCCCTTTCTCTGCCCCCAAACTTCTATGGACCCCTGCCCCTACAGTTAATCATCTTTGTTATTAGTCCTTCCCCAAAATTGTAAGACAACAGAACAGAATGGCAGTGCCAGCATTCCTGCTAAGACCTTATAGCTCTCATTCATAAACTCCATAGAGGCAATGGAGCATCTCAGGAGCATAGTAGGTTATAGGCTAAGGCTTTCCTTGGCATGTAATTCTACGTTCTTGCTTCACACAAAATTATGCATTTATTCCAGGGTGGGGTTTTTGTTTTTTGGTTTTTGTTTAAATAAAGTACTCAGTTATGCTCCTTTAGTGATATCTGCAAATTGATAAATCCAAGGCTGCCAACTCTATCAGCTGAAAAAGAGAAATTAAACCCAGGATTAATCAATCTGCATAGTATAAAGATTAACTCCCTCACTCTACAGTTCAAGCAGCCTCTGGTGCCAGAGTAATCTCGAGTCACGTCCTGCAATTGCTCCTTCCACAGCAGGAAGTAGGAGATGGATACAGACAGCAGCCACAGAGTCAAGCCAGCAAACAACCACTTACATTGTACACATAACTATGTACAGGTATAAATTATATCACTGTTTAACTGTGTGCAAACCTAGAACTGTTACTTAAAGTTCCTCTAGCTTTCTACCTGTGCCAATGAAGACGAGTCCAGAGCATCAGTCCAGAGAACGAATGCCTGCATGTCTTGCTCTAAGTAGAACGACACATTTGGATAAGGAAGGTTCTGTAACTGAAGAGGGTTTTACTGCTACTACCTGCCCAGCTCATCACCAGCTGAGTAAGAATTTGAAGTAAAGCCATACAACCTTCTTAGCAGAGAAAGAAACCTCAGCAAAGAGTAAGGCTGACATCACAGCTCAGGACACAGCTCCATGGAGCAAGCCTTGAGAGCACTCTTCTCCTCCCACTTATAACCATTGAGGCTACTTCCCTCCCTCTTGCTGATGAAATAACATCTCTGCAAAAACTGTAGCAACTGACCTCCCCCGCCAAAGAACAAAGTTAATATATTTTTCAGCTGTCTAACACTATGCAATGAACAGTACAAACACGGAGTTAATATGGAATCTCCAAGCAACAGGATCACGCAGATGCACAAAAACAACAGAGTATCGAAGGACCATGCGGTGTGCTGGGTAGAAGGAAAAAAAAAAGAAAAAAATGGCAACCGGTCTTTTATTAAGGAGCTTTGCGTGGTCAGTGTTAACCTAACAGCCATTTAGTATTATTGCACCAAATGCTGCACTTGTTGAAAAATAAACTTAAAGCACATTTCAAAATACCTCTGCATCAGCCAAATTTTTCCTACTTAAGTCTCTAGTAGAATCCCCATCAAATTAATTGGAAATTGAGTTTGGCTAAGAGTGAGCGTTTCTGAAAATCTGACCTTTCAACATTCACTGAAGGGAGTGTAGAGATCCCTAATATGAAAACGCTAAATTCTGGTACTCTAATAATGTTGTTTGATCTCTCTCTCTCAACATTGTTTGCTCGCTCTCTCCCTCTCTCTCGCGCGCGCTCTCTCTCTCTCTCGCTCTCTCTCTCGCTCTCTCTCTCTCTCTCTCATATCAGATCTTGCTAGGGAAAAACCATTTGGAAGCAGCGTGAATGTGAAGTAAATGGGGTACAAAAATAGAGGCCAATAACATACTTTATACTATCCCTGGGGCACAAGGAGATGTGTCCAGCAGCATTTGGACTAAAAATAACATTCTGAAGCAATATGAATAACCCCAAACCATCAAGATGTAGTTACTTTAATTCACATCTTTAATGTATTTATTTATTTCAATTAGACCACAATGGTTTTAGTTCATTACCTAGTTAATAAAGTGAATTAGATAATGTTAGTGCAGCAGTTAGCACTAGTGCTTTCCATTTTTCTAATAGTGTCCAAGCTGTGTTTGCCAGGAAAGTGCTGCTGTTTGTACGGAGAGATTCAGTACAGTCTGACACGTGCTTGTAGTGCACTGACTCTTTGCTTTTAGAGTTGGCCCCTTCCTAGTGAGAAGAAATTTCACTGATTTCAGACAGACAACACAGAGGAAGACGACGGAAAAAACTTTCATCTATCTCCACCTATCCAGATTCTTTGGAACATGAGACCAAGCTAAAAAACAACATTAAAAATGCAGGGTTTTTTCTGTATCATCCCTCCTATAGCCTTAGGAGATTCCATGCTCTATCTATCCCTTATGTTCCAGTTCATGAAGTCTCCTTTCCTCTGCTTCTTCCTCTATGCACTCTCACATCCACATACACTCTTTTTGCCCTGTGAACTGAAGCAATGACCCATCCCTTGTGATTAAATTAGCGTAAGTAATAAGATATCAT